>NC_135533.1:207515578-207826405 GCF_045843805.1 Urocitellus parryii | reverse complement strand
TCTCTGTGTGCATTCCTGCAGGGCATGAAAAATGCTTACTAAAATTATTTAATATGTAGTATTTATAAATCCTTCAAGAGAGAGACTTGAATTCTGAGTCAAAGATGGCACATGGAATGTCCTGTGGAGGACCGGGTACAAAAATTTGTCATGAAATTTTTCTCTTTTTTAATAGTTACATACAGCACATGGAATCAAAAAATGACACAAAAATTTCAGAATTTCTTCTCCAGGGAATTGCAGAGGACCCAGAACTGCAGCCCCTCATCTTTGGGCTGTTTCTCTCCATGCACCTGGTCACTGTGCTGGGGAACCTGCTCATCATCCTGGCCACAATCTCAGACTCCCACCTGCACACACCCATGTACTTCTTCCTCTCCAACCTGTCCTTTGTGGATGTCTGCTTCACCTCCACCACTGTCCCCAAGATGCTGGTGAACATCCAGACAGAGAGAAAGGCCATAACCTATGAGGGATGCATCGTGCAGATATATTTTTTCATACTCTTTGGAGTTTTGGATAATTTCCTTCTAACTGTGATGGCTTATGACCGCTTTGTAGCTATCTGTCACCCTCTGCACTACACGGTCATCATGAACCACCGACTCTGTGTGTCCCTGGTGCTGGCATCCTGGATCACAAGTGCCCTGAATTCCCTGCTGCAAAGCTTAATGGTGTTGCGACTGTCCTTCTGCACAGACTTGGAAATCCCCCACTTCTTCTGTGAACTGAATCAAGTGGTTCTGCTTGCCTGTTCTGACACTTTTCCTAATGACATGCTGATGTATTTTGCAGCAGGACTGCTGTTCTGTGGCCCCCTTGCTGGTATCCTTTACTCCTACTCCAAGATAGTCTCCTCCATCCGTGCAATCTCATCAGCTCAGGGCAAGTACAAAGCCTTCTCCACCTGTGCGTCTCACCTCTCCGTGGTCTCCTTATTCTATTGCACATGCCTAGGAGTCTACTTTAGCTCATCTGCTACACACAACTCACACTCCAGTGCAACAGCCTCTGTGATGTACAGTGTGGTCACCCCCATGCTGAACCCCTTCATCTATAGTCTGAGGAATAAGGACATCATGGGAGCTCTGAGGAGACTCTTTGTTGGCAAGCTGTAGAGGCGATGTTTTTTCAGGAAGTGCCTGGGGTCCTACTGCTCTCACCTGCAGAGCCAGAAATCACAGTCCTTTAATCAGATCCTAATGTAGAATGTGCTCTTTACATTCATTTCCTGTAGTTTTTATTTCTTTCACTTCAACTTATTTGTTGAATGTAGGCAACCTCATTAATGAGCTTTCTACTCTGTTAGCCAATGTTTTTCTCTTTCTCCTTTTCCCAGTGTTCTTCTAGATCTCAGATCAGGTGCAGTTTAGAGATTCCCATCAGTCCTACAGAGAGAAGATGCACTAATCCTGGAATGAACTGCACTTGAAGCTGGGTCGTGTGTCATTTTATTATAGAAAAAAAGCACTGAGACCACAATTCTTCAATGTTCTGTTTTTTTTTCTTTTTTTATTGTTGGTCGTTCAAAACATTACATAGTTCTTAATATATCATATTTCACAGTTTGATTCAAGTGGGTTATGAACCCCCAATTTTACCCCGTATACAGATTGCTGTTTCACATCAGTTACCCTTCCATTGATTTACATATTGCCATTCTAGTGTCTGATGTATTCTTGCTATCTACAAAGCTGCCTTACTTGGTCTATGTTATAATATAAACTTCAACATACCAGTGATTTTATAGTTCATTGTGGGAGATTATATTCACAGGTATATGATGCTCTTATTCAGCACAGTTCAAAACATGGTATATTTCATGGTAAAGAGTAATAATGAAAAACTGCAATTGAATACACATTAAACATGTGTGATGTTACATGTTTATATTAAACACACCAAGAAGGACAAATCACACACATCAATGACTTAGTGTGATCTTAGAGTCAGAGGAACTTATGTTTTCAAGTTTCAATCAGACGTTGACATTTTCAGCCATACCTCTCTGATGGGTCTATTTTTGATAATGTACATCTACTCATTGAAATGTGAAATCTTGGTGTCTGCACAAAGGAATTTATTCAGTGCCTGAAGGATTCAGCATCAAGTTCTTACTATTCAGGACATAATCTTGCTCTTTTTGTTTAAAAATTCCTGGTGCTGATGAAAATCATGACTCCTTCCCTTGACATTAACAAAATACCTCACCCGTTACATTTTTTTTTGTAGACATTAATGAGCAGGTGAGTGAATTGTGTGAACATTTACTCTAATTTTATTTTCATTTCATCTTTTATGTTCTAAACTTTCTTCAGTGCTTATGAGCAATGCATGACTTCAGTAAGAACTTGAATCCTGCCTGTAGAGCCACAACCAGGGTGGTCAAACTCACAATTCTGGTGAGGAGTGATGGTGGATTAGAAAATAAAGACTCACAGGGATTGTGAAGATAGTTGGGATAAGGTGGAGTGCTGCTCTCGGATGGAGAAGGAGATCTAAAGAGTTATGCCAGCAGTATTTATTATATGTGTATCATTTCCAGGTTAAGGACTGTGAAAACATGATTCTTTGTGCTGAGAAAGTTACAGAACTAGAAACATCTATGCAGCTTTCCCAAGTTGCAATCCATAGTTGCAATGTAAGGAGTTTTGTGCAGCGCTCAAGGAGGTCCATGGTTTAAAGTTACTGTTAAGCAGGCCAGCAGAGCTGGGGAAACATTGTGGTCATGTAGCATGAGAATTCCTCTGCCCCCTGAAGCTCTGCTCCTGAGATCAAGGTCGAAGCTCATAAGACTCTTCCTCAGAGTCTCCTCATGCAGGGTATTACCACAGCAGCTAGGTAATATCTAGACATTAACAAAACACCTCACCCGTTACAATTCACAATAGAAATATCCCCAGGCACCAGGAACACTGCAGCCATGAGGCCATCAGAGACCCCAATCTCAGTCACTGCTCTCCATTCTGTGGTGCCTTGGCAAGGAGGTTGTGCACGAAGCACAAGGGATTCCCCTACAAACTTGCATGTTCTTCCCATCTCCCCTGCTTACCTGGAATGGAAACCCAACAATGGTCACTTTCTAAAATATCACAGTGAATCACATGTATTTGGTGATATGTATAATATTTATTTCATAATTAAAATAATAATACTAAGAATACAAGGAAAGAGATTATCAGAGTAGAACAACAGATCAAAGGAAGGGAGAGGGGAGGGAAAAGGAAGGTACTAGGAATGAGATTGAATGAATCTTGTTACCTGCATATCTGACCATGGAATGATACATCTCACTATCATGTATAACTTTAATAACAAACAAATGAGAGGCATAGATACGCAATGGAATATTATACAGCTTTGAGAAAGAAGAAATTGCCGTCATATATGACAACATGAAAGGAACTTGAGGACACTGTGCAGAGATATAAAAAAATAAACACTGTATGATGTCACTTATGTGTAGAATCTGAACAAGTCAACCTTGTAGAAAAAGAGCAGAAGGGTGGTTACCAAGGGTGGGGAGGGGGTGTTGGAAGAAAGAGTATGTGTCCAAAGATGCAGAGCTTCAGTTACACTGGAGGAATGTGCTTTAGGGATCTATCACACGGCCTGGTGACCTCAGGTGATGATAATGTATTGCATAGTTTTAAATTACTAGGCAAATTTTAAAATATAGAATTACCTGTGCACCTGGCAACCAGTGAATCAAGAGAAATCCCAAGGGATTATCAGACATAAAGAAGACTGAAATCCTGTCACTGACAGCAAAATGGCTGAGCTAGAGGACGTCAAGGTGATCCAAATGAGACAGAAACAGCAGGGCAGATATCACTGCCTCCCTCTCCTGAACAGAAACCCAAACAGAGAGGGACTGGAGTGGATGGGGGCTTCCAGGGACTGTGCTGGGTGCTGTGGGAGGCAGGAGAGAGAGTAGAGTGGAGGGGCAGCCGTGACCAGTGACCCATGCAGGTCTGAGTGTGTAAGGCACTGTGAATCCCATTAATCTGCACCAGAGATGTGGGCCAATAACAGTGAAAATAACATACAAATAATACAGTGAAACAGAGCTGAGCAACATCTCTGGGCTCCCCCTAATGGCAGGGAGGAGGACAATTTTCTGAAGGTATCTGAGAAGTCAACCCAAAGTCCACGCTTTGGAGTTGCAGGGACTTGGTAAACACAGCTTCCTAAATTTCATGAGACAAGCCTTGCTACGGTGCTTGGGCAGGCCCAGAACTCCTGGGCTCAAGTGATTATCTCACTCCAGCCTCCTAAAAACCTGGGATTACAGGTATGTGACACGTTACCCAAACAGAAGGGACATCTGTAAAAAAACAAAAGAGACTATTTATAAGGTAATAATCTCAGAGCAGTGTGCATAAATGGATCTAAATATTATCACTTATAATTACCCATGGTCTGATGGTGTGCTTGCTTGCCTAATTATTAATTTATTTACTTAAGATGCCAAAAGGGACGTGGCAATTTAACTACTTTTTGTCAAAAAGAGATCAATCCTAGAAGTGGAGGAGCTGTGGCTACCAGAGCTGGGGAGGGTGTGGGAAGGACCTGAGAGGAGGGCAGGGACACAGGGTGATGCTCACAGGAGGGATGACTCCAAGCGCTCTCTGGCTCAGTGGGGTAGCTGTGGGCCACAGCTGCTGGTTGTAGATTTTGAAATAGCTGGTAGAGAAAATTCCAGTTGTTCCCACCACAGAGAAGTGATGAATGTTGAGGGTGATGGATATGTTAATTCACTAATCATCACACACTGCACACATGCATTGAATGATCACTCTGTACCCATATATACACACAATTAATTGTTGATGAACTTTTAACAATAAAAGTGTATGGAAAATATCACCTGGTTGTTTGTGGAATGATATATTCTTTGTCCTGGTTGGGATCAGCTCCTGTGGAAAATGTGTGTTGGGAGATGTCTCTCTACAGTCAGGTTCTAGACACACACACACACACACACACACACACGATGACTTTGACAAATAGCTGTGGACAGTGTTATCACTGTGAGAATGAGGACATCCAGAGCCCAACTTGGAGACGAGGAGTGCATGTCTTCATGGTCTCTATGTCTAAGAACTGCAAGCTTCTCACTGTTGGTGGAAGGGATGGGTAGATCATTACTGTCATAGAAGCAGAATGTGGCATAGAGACCTTGATTAGCTGACAGGAAAGAGGGAGGTTGAATAATGGGTCAAACAGGAGAAAATCCTAGTTCTGTATAGCAAGCAAGGTGATGATACTTTATAATCATTCACTATGTGTTTTCTAAAACACTAGAAGAGAGAAGTTGGAAACAGTCTCAAGGAAGACATACAGATGGCAAATAAGCACATGAGGACATCCCTAGTGTTTTCTGTCCTTAGAGAGCTGTCAAATAAAATAATGAGATTCCATGACACACCTATTGAAATAATTAAGTTTCAAGTGAATGGAAACAGTAAGTGTTGGCAATGGTTTGGAGCAAGAGGAAACTCTGTTCATTGCTGATAGGAATGCAAAACATGAGGACCAATTCCGAATACTGTTTAGTAATTTCTTATAAAACTAAACATACTGTTCCTATTAATTAAGCAGTTGCACTCCTTAGTTGTTACCCAAATCAGTTGAAAACTCATGTCCACACAGGCAAAAACAACAATAAAATATCCACTTGCACATAAGCATTGATAGTGATTTTATTTGTATTTGCCAAAACTTGGAAGCAACCAACATGTCCTTTAATAGGTAAACCAAATCGGAATACATCCACACAATGGAAAATTCATTACTGAGCCATGGAAAAGAGAGTGTTTTCAGGTCTTAAAATGTCATTGAGGAACCTTAAATGTTCACCACTAAGTGACAAAGCCAACCTCACTGGGCTCCATGCTGAATGATTCCACCTGTATGACCCAATGTTGTGGGTGTCACTTGGTGGTACAGCTTAGCACATAGGAGGCCCTGGGTTTAATATCCAAGACCATGAAAACAAACTGGAACAAAAAACCCCAAACTGTATGACATTGAAGACAAGAGAGTAGTGTGAAGATGGCAAAAACAAAACACAAAGCAGTAGTTGGCCATTATGGGGTTGGATGCATGGAGATAAGAATAGGTGGAATAGAGAAGATTTTTAGGAGAGTCACACGATTTTGTAAGAGACTGTGGATGAGTGTCATTATACATTTGTCAGAAGTCATAGAATGTACAACTGAGAGAGTGGACTCTAATGCAAAGAATGCTCTTGAAATAATAATTATAATAGCAACAAGGAATCCAGGGTGGTGATGGGGATGAGCAGGAGGGTGACAGAGAAGATGAAGATGGTGACAGAGAAGGCTGAAGAACCAGGCTGCCCCGTTGTGTGGTAAGGACCTGAGGAGTCCCTCAGGCCAGGTGTTGTTGCATGTACCTTCCACTAAATTGGACACAAAGATGCCCTGTGGAATGAAATGTGGACCTCTATAACTCCATTTATCTTGAATTCTGTTTTGTGTAGTGTTAAGTCACCTTTTGGAGTATAATTTAGCCCAACCGTACAACCCACATACAACATAGCTTCCTGGGGCCATGTTAGTACCATGATATTCTCTTTTTGGTACTTTCTAATGTTAGAAAAAAATGGATACAAGGAAAGCTGTCAATATCAGACTGTCTTTCCTTTAGTAAGTGTATGAATTTTTTTTTAAAAAAGAATGTATTTATGGAACCCAGAATTTCTAGTTCACCAATCTCTTATTCATGTGTAAGCTTGGGGCTCCATTTGCTGTGGCCATTTTCTTTCCTGATTGCTAGAGAAAACATTTAAAAATTGTCAACAATAAACAGTGAGAGTGGAATTAATTGGATCTGATTGAAATAGGAAGGTCTAATAAGCTCAGTGATTCCCCAAGAGACTATAAGAGCAAAAGCTCCCTTGTTTCTGGAAGCATTCCAACTACAGCACAGCCCCTGGGTGGCCAGCCAAAGTCATAAAATAATGAAAACAAATCCATGCAAAAGATGGATTTGAAATAATGACATGTTTTTTAATAATGTCAGGACATTTGCAGATAGAAAATTACAGGATAAAGTAATAAACAAAGGAAATAAGTAAGAAATTAGGAACGATTTAATAATAAAAACAACACAAATTGGTCATTTGGTATATAAGAAAATATAAGATTGATATTTCTTTTGCTTATTATGTATTTATTTGAATGACTGGCTTTTATACACTCCAATAACAGACAAGCATGTCTCTGTCTCACTTTTTTTTGAGTTTCACATAATTTTCATGTCATCATATTATCTTTTTTATTCATGCATGTAATTATACAGGATGATGGGCTTTGTAGTATATTTGTATATACATTAAAATATAATTTATCTTTGCTGTTTGTGGCAATTTTTTCCTCTTTTTTTTGCAGGGGATGGGGGAGTTGGGGTTGATCTCCTTTTTGAGAAATCTAATGGGTATGCTTAATTTCTGTCTCTTGTCTTTTCCCAACATGCAGATACCTCTCCAGACCATATTCTGTAAGGTTCTTTGCCGACCATGATGATTGTATCCTTTCACATTGGATGGCATTTTTCATAAGATTTATCCCTGAAGACAGCAGCCCTAACACATTTATCTGGTCGTTTTCTCTATTCACCAGAATGATATCCACATGTCATCCACACTGACATCCTAAGGAGCAGGGATTTCACCTGCTTTGTTGGTCCTCACAATCTCATGGTAGTCTGTAAATGTATGTGCACTATGTAGATAAAATATAGGAAAAAAACTTAGCAATTAAAAGGATGTCAAGGAAATAAAACCAATTTAATATAGTGCTTTTGAAGTTCATTGGTAGATAAATAAATACAATGTAGTATATATTATACAATGGAATACCACGCAGCTGTCATTCTTTCACTTATAACAATATGAATGATATTAGAGCATGCCATGCTAAGAGAAGTATGACAGGCACATTCTGTAGATGCCTATGAGGTAAGAAAAACATTATCTTAAATCATTTGCCTTGGGGATAGATTGTTATGCAGCAATGGCTTACTGATACAGTGATCAATGCAAACAGAACTGAGATTATTGGTAATAATCAGTTGTTTCTTCAAATTATGGCATTTGTTCTGATATTTGAAGGCAGTGTTCCTAATGACTAGGATTTTCATGTTCATTTCAGATAATGGTATTAAAAAACAGAATACTATTGATTTTCCCTTTTAAGCATTTGGGAGTGATTAAAACAATATTTTAAAAAATTCATTTATTATTATTAGTACATTATAATTGTACATAAAGAGAGGTTTTTGTGTCATTCCCCAAAATGTTCCCTTCCCTACCAGAGCAGGTTTTTATTTTTCCCATAAGTACCCTGTAGGCAAAAGCAGAAGTCTCCATCCCCAGAGCCATAACTGGGCCTCTTATTAATGTCTTGCATGAGTCCTCCTTTGACCATGAGGATTTAAGAGAATTTAGAACATTAAAGATAAAGTGATGATAGCGATGCTCCTGTCACTCACTTGCACACTAATGTGGGTGGCAAAGTGTGTAAAGAGGGAGATATTTTATTAATGGCAATGGAGGGAGTCATATTAGTTGGCAGCACCAAAGAGTTTTAAGCAGAAACATGAGATGAAATAATATATAAAATTGTTTGAGGACTTTCTGTAGAGTGGAACCCCATGATGTGGACACCAAGTGTGTATACTTTGTGACTAGATGTGTGCATGGACCCAGCGTGACACAGCTGCAGCCATCTGGAATCTTAGCCTCCACAATTGTCCCAGAGTAACCCACGGTGGTGTTTCCTGCAGAGTTTCCAGAAAACTCTAGCAGACCAAGCCATCAGCCTGGTGTGTGCAGCTGCACAGCTGGACTGGCTCCAGGGACATCCCTGACTTGATATAAGCTTAAGGTAAGCCAGGTACATTCTGGCTCAGATAAAGTCAATTGTCCTAACCCATATATATATATATGCTCTTCCTTCTGACCCAAACTGCAGGGATCCACTTGGTCTCGCTGTGGTCCAGGACCAGGCTTCTGTCAGTCAGTGCCCAGTAAACAGTACTCTGCAATCAGGGTCCATCTGCCTCGCTTTCTTAAGCCCCCCCAGCAGGTTGGGGCTGGTTATCATACACCAGGCTCAGTTGCTCCAGAACCATGTACATCACCAAAAAGAAATCTTCCAGAATAAATCAAGTATGGTTGAACATTTTACTTCACATTCTTTTAGGTCATATCTGACTTTAAGTTAACCAAGACACTGAAATGTGTCTCTCTGTGTGTGTTACACTTCCAATATGTGTTGGATTCATGATTTTGGCCTATGCAGGGTAAACAGGATGCACTGAGGACCATACTGGAGAGAAACAAGACCATCATGGGGAGAACAAACACCTGTGACAGCTGGGAAACATACTAGTATGTTAAGGTCTGTGTTACCAGAGAGAGCAGTTAAGGGGAGACGAGCAAGGAATCAGGAATGCAGGTGTCAAAAACTATACTTTCAGATTGTCTCCTGCTATAAAGTTATACAAACCACCTCAGCTGCCTAATGTAGTTCATACCACATTAGTGCAAATAATAATCACATTGGACAGTGGGAAACTCAAAATATTTTCAAAAATTGGTAAACATTTTGATAAGGTAGAAAAATGACAAAAAGAGGGAAACATTGAATATCAGAAAGAGCAGAAGTATTGATAAGGGCTTATTTAAATTATATAAAGTTACTGAAGTTAAACAAGATGAAACTCAAAGAAAAATCAAATTGTACTTCCATGACCTGACCATGGAACTGCAATCCCTAGCTCTGAGGAGGACAGCCCTGCAGTCAGGGAGAGTTCTGGAAAACCACCACTACAGTTTCCCCCGAGGGTACCTTCTCAGAGCACTCTTGATGTCCTTATTCCTCAGACTGTAGATGTAGGGGTTCAGCATGGGGGTGACCACGCTGTACATCACTGAGGCTGTTGCACTTGAGTGTGAATTATGGGTTGCAGCAGCACTGAAGTACACTCCTAGGATTGTAAAATAGAACAAGGAGACCACGGAGAGGTGAGATGCACAGGTGGAAAAGGCTTTGTACTTCCCCTGAGCTGATGAGATTGCCCGGATGGAGGACACGATCTTGGAATAAGAGTAAAGGATGCCAGCGAGGGGGCCACCTCCCAGCAGCACAGATGTAAAGTACATCACCATGTCATTAGGAGAAGTGTCAGAACAGGCAAGTTGGACCACCTGATTCAGTTCACAGAAAAAGTGGGGGATTTCCAAGTCTGTGCAGAAGGACAGTCGCAGTACCATTAAGCTTTGTAACAGGGCATGCAGGACACTCAGGATCCAGCACACCACAACCATCAACATGCAGAGCCGGGGGTTCATGATGACTGTGTAGTGCAGGGGGTGACAGATGGCCACAAAGCGATCATAGGCCATCACGGCCAGAAGGAAGTTTTCCAGACTGGCAAAGACTATGAAAAAGTGCATCTGCATGATGCATCCTTCAAAGCTTATGGCCTTGCTCTGTGTCTGCATGTTCACCAGCATCTTTGGGACAGTGGTGGAGGTGATACAGATGTCAGAAGAAGACAGGTTGCTGAGGAACAAGTACATGGGTGTGTGCAGGTGGGAGTCCAAGGTGATGGCCAGGAGGATGAGCAGGTTTCCATACACAGTGATCAGGTACATGGAGAGGAAAAGCCCAAAGAGGAAGGGTTGCCATCCAGGTTGCTCTGAAAATCCCAGAAGATGGAATTCTGAAATGTGTGTACCATTCCCTTGTTCTATGTGGTCCATCTGATGAGAGAGAGAGAGAGAGAGAGAGAGAGAGAGAGAGAGAGAGAGAGAGAGAGAGAAACACATAGACAGGGAGAGAGAAACACATAGACAGGGAGAGACAACAACAACAACAATAATCAGACATGCATGACTAACCTTTCAGAAATGGTATCATTTATGTTACAGCCAAGAAATGATTTTTATGTTTCATATATGAATCTGGTCCTCTTTTAGGAATCACCCCAGCATTTACAATTAAGAATTCCTTTGCCATTCTCATTCTATCCCAAGAGATTATGTAATCTACTAAACTCAGTTTTTTTTTTTGCACTTAAAAAAATAAAAGTTAATATAAACCTTGAACCTGGGGTTTCTAGACAATGTGTCAACAATGCAGAAGAAAACAAGCATCCCTAAAATCTTATGATGTACAAAGAATTTAAGAAAAAACTTAAATTGCATAACACTTCAGATGATAACTGATGCTTAAAAGAAAAGAGTGGATGAAGGTGATTTCTTTTAAAAAACCAAAAGTCAATTCCAAAAAAAAGATGGTGACATCTGAAAAAAGATCTCACAGAATTTAGAAAGGATAATCATATAAGATGATGGAAATGATAGCTACTGTGATTTGGACAACATAAAATATACATGTTTCAAAATACCATACAGTATATCTCACACATATAGAAAATTATTATGTGCTGGTTAAAAAATTTTAAAGGTACAGAAGTTTCTCATTGTAATCACACCTGTACCATAATTGTTTCTTTTGTAGTTTATAAGATGTAACTATGTATTTAAGAAAGAGCCAGTAAGTGTAGCCCTTATGATTATAGGGCTGAGAGTAACCCTCTGGGCCCCCCAAATTCCAACATACTAATCAGTTTTGTGTTTCTATACACAGTAATAAATAAATGTTCTGAGTCTCAATTTTTTAAGTTGTAAAATGTGGTGATCATATTAACCAGTTTGTAAAGCTCTTGTAAGATTTAAATGAGATGATATATGACAAAATTTTAATTTGCTTGGTAGGAGGAGGGAGACTGTTAAGAGTCGGTTTTCCAAAGTGTTGAAGGTTGCTAGGTACATACTCACAGGAAGCAAAACGGAAGAGTGAATAGATCTCTGCATCCCACGTTTATTGTGGAACTGTTCATAATCCTTAAGATACAGAATCAGGCTAGGTGCCCATTCATGGATGAATGAAGAGAATGTGTACATAAGTACACAAGGGATATTATTCAGCCTTAAAAAGAATGAAACCTTGTCACTTCCAGGATCATGGAAAACTGGCGGACATTAAGTGAGTGAAATGCCAGGCCCAGAAAGACACACACTGCCTGTCCCCACCCATGTGTGGAAGCTAAAGATGAGGGATCTCATGGAAGACAAGGGTGGACTAATGGCCGATGGAGCTGGGAAGAGTAGGGCACAGGAGAGAGAAAGATTAGATTACAGTACCTAAACACAGTTAGAAAAGACAAAAGTGTTCTGCTCTTTTGTAACATAGTAGGGTAATTATACACTAACCAACCTGTCTTTCAAAAAAGCTGAAAAAGAAGGCTCCAAAGTTTCCCAAATAAACAGGAAAGACAAATACTCACAGAGGTGGAAGTGACAGTCCCCCTCAGTTCATCCCTACACATTGGACACATGTCAAGTTATCCTACTGAGTCCTGAAATATGTGCCAATGTTATGTTTCCACTGAAAGAATATGAAAAGTATAGAAGAAGGGGTCTCCTGCTGCCACCGAACCATCAGGACCAAAGGACTGCCTTGGCCCATTTTTTTGCATTTGCATTTCTTTAAGTTGTCTGAACAACTTTCCTTGAATTGAAGTGGATTCTCTTTTTACTCCGATCTATTGTCTTGAGTTCTGGGCTCTGGATGATGAATCCCCATTAGGAATACAAAATATCTTCCCTAATTTATTATTTTTATAACTTATATTATGGCCTAATTAACCTAGAACAAGTGGAAAATACTGAAAACTGAAAAAGCCCTGACTGCCTGTAACCTACTGGGCATCCCAGCTGGGCAACACAGTACCTGTAGCCTCAGTGCAGTTCTGAGACCTTGCAAGCCCTTGCAATGTTGAACTGACAGGGCACATGCTGTCTGTTCTCAGCCTCATGAGGGTATCACACAGCCTAACACCAGCCTGGAAAAGAACCTAAGTTTGAAATTCAATGTACAGTTTCTTCAGAATGCACATTGCTTTACACCATTGTAAAGTCAAGGAATAACAGGTAGAACCATCAAACCTTGGAGAGAGTCTGTCTACTATGCCCAGGTACCCCTCCTCTGAAACCTGCTCTCCTCCCTAAAGGTACACACAGCCACCCAACACACACAGCCCTGTACACACAGCACGAGTGATAACACAAGGCTCTTCTCACTCCCAGCCACACCATAAGAAAGAAATGGATTCGAGTTACTGATATCCGATTAACTTGCCTGAATGAATGTAGAATTGCTCCTCAGAAATGCTAGGCTGTCAGTTTTCAATCACAGGTTACATAGGAGTTCCCTTTTGCGATAGCCATTATCTGACCTGTGTTAAAATAAACAATCAAACAATATTCTCAATAAACAGAGGGGGTTGGCAAGTGGACCTGGAGGAAGAAGTTCTAATAAGCACAAGGAGGTCCCCAGGAGACGTTAAGGAAGGAACATTTTCCATTTGTCTCGTGGCATTCCAAGTCCCATTCTATCTCCTTGATGTCCTTGAGGTCAAAACCACATTAGCCAAGAGAAGAGAGTAAGGATAACATCAGAGTGTTGAAAAGCACATACATCAAACATCTAAATAGAAGAAACTGTTACCTAGAGAGTAAATCAACAACTCACCAAAGGAAATACACCAAGAACCACAAATTCTCTTTGTCCTGTTTTGTGAGACAGAATGGCCTTTCATGTGCTCACCCCCATTGATTTCCCACTGGTCTTCACAGGACTGGATGGCAGGTGAGGAGGGCCTCAATCTCATTTTCCTCAGGCAGCTCTTTTCCTGGGTCTTAGTCTTTGTTTTTAATTGTTCTAATGTTTACCACTGATGGATCATGATTGTTGATATTTGGGGTACAATGTGACATGTCAATACACATCCACACTGTGTAACCATCAGGTCAGGGTCGTGTGTGTATCCAGCACCTTGAACTTCCATGATTTCTTTATGTGGGAACAGTCACAAAGCCTCTCCACCAGCTGCTTTGAAACCCACAAGTATTGTCCACCACAGTTACCACGACATGGGAAGTTACTGCTCCAGGCTGTACCCATGGACCCTCCTCTCTCTCCACTATGTTCTCCCAGCCTCTGGCAACCACTGTTCAGCTCTCTGACGCACCAGATGGGCTCACCCTGGTCCTGTTCTGGACTTAATCCAACATTTGAGGGCCCCCTCCCCATACTCTACAAAATTGTGCTCCTGTGATGAGTACAACCTTTCACACACATGACACTCTCCATATGGTATATCTCTGAGGACACGATGCCACACACATTTATTTGGCTATACTCTGTGGCATTTTAATGCAAGAGACAAATGAGCAGGGACTTTCATCTTCTATTTTCACCTTTATGTTTTCACAATGATATGTGGACACATGTGCATTATTTAGAAAGTTTACAGCATGGGAGAAGTTTCTTAATGTTTTTGTTAGTATATTATAGTTATACATCATAATAGGGTTCATTTTGAAGAAGTTTTGAAATAAAAATATATTGCAAGGCAATAAAACCAGGTTAAATATCTTGGTTTCAAAATAACCATAATAAACAACATTTTAAAAATAATTAAACATAAAGTAATAAAGAAATTTTAGCGATTTAATTATATCAACATGGGTTCATAATAAAATTGGTACATAATTTGATATGTGTGTATACACACACACATATACACACATACATATATAGTTTTCCTATAATTATTTGTTGAATTAGGAATTATGTCTCAGCATATATGGAAATTTATTAAATGGCAAAATTACATTTGGTAAAGCTTAAAATGTTAAATAAAAGCTGGTGTAAGTGGCTGTGTGCTTTAGTCAGCTTTTTCACTGCTGAGATCAAAGGACCCAACAAGAATAATTTTAAGGAGGTAATGTTGATTTGGTGACTCACAGCTTCAGAGGTCTCAGTTCATTAGATGGCTGACTCCACTCCTTGGAGCTCAGGGTGAGGGAGAACACTGTGGTGGAGGAAAGCAGGTCAGGGCATGACAATCAGGAAGCACGGAGCTCCACTCAATATAATATAAATACAATATAAACCCAAATGGCCTGCCCCCAGGGACCTACCTCCTGCAGCCACACCCCACCTGCCTAGAGTCACCACTCAGTTAATCCCTATCAGGGGATTAATTCACGGACTGGCTTGAGGATCTCATAACCCTAATCATTTCGCTTCTAAACTTTCTTGCATTTTCTCACAAATGAGCTTTTGGAAAACAAATATCTAAGCCATAACACTGTGTATCTGGAGTAAAATAAAGATGGCCCCCTAGCTCACATATCATATGATACCAAAAGGTCAGAGGAGTTAAAGAATTTGGTGTAAACGTAATTAATACTTTTCAGATAAACATCCAGGAAGACTATATACAAAATCTATGAGTGGGAAATTTATCTTAAGACAAGAAAATCAGAAGTAAGAAGAGAGACACATATTTAACTAAATAAAATATTAAAGTTTTTACTGACAAAATATAGGAAAACCAGTTAAGAAACAATAATCTGAAATGCTCATTTGAAATGTTAACTGTAGATAATGAACTATAATAAAAATAGATTGAAATGGTGATTGGACATATAAATATTTGCTGAAAATTTTACACGGGAAAAACATGGATAGCTATTAAATCAATGGGGTTGGACGTTTTAAACAGGTGGGAAAAGGGATGCTCTGATTTTTCTGGAAATGGGAAGAGTCATGAGCCTGGGAGAAATATCTAAATGCAGCTGTCAATACTAAAAGTGCAGGTGATCCTAACTCGGCTTTCTCAGCCAAGGGACATTGACTTCCCAGGCTTCCTTGCTGTGCTGTCCTCTGCCTGGTGCGATGTTAGCAGGTCACCCCTCCTGGTGTCTCAGTCAAGGCCATCTCTAGCCATTTCCCAGTGTCCCTAAGGGGTCCTAAATAAACCTTGTCTACAACCATGGTTTTAAATAACCAATGCCCAAATACTTCTGTAGACATTATGGTTGATAGATTGTATTATATCGGTTTAATGAAGAACAATATCATAGACAGTCGGAAGTGTAAATGTTAAGCCATACCATAAAATATTTTTTGGTCAGTTAAATAATTAGTGTTTGCACTACTTGATAGGAGAGACTTTCTAAGATGCTGTTGAATAAGAGGTAATAAAAGAAACAGGATGTAACCAGATGATGCATTGGGTGAAACTAAATTAGTCGATTTTCACACTTTCCACCAAATACATTTAGAATAATAAATGAACAAGACAGCAAACATTAAAATTGGTTTTTAAAAAGTCCAATTCTTAATTTTGAAAGCATGTGTACCTCTGGACAGGGTGAAGCATTGGTGCACAGCCTGAAGGTACAGAAAACATATCAATTTCATGTTTAGGCTTGTGCCCATTCCCAAGGTCACTCATTATGCATGTGCAGATAATCCAAAATCAGAAAAAAATCCCAAACCTGCAACACTTTTGGTTTCACATATTTAGGATAAGGGTTACTCAGCTTCTACCATTTCCCCAACTAAATTAAAACACAACATCATCAACTATTAAATTTCTAGACGTATGGAGACTTCTGATTCATTCAACAAATAATGAGTATCTGGCAAGTTTCCAACATTCTAGAAAAATCCTGTATTTTTTTTTTAATCAGTCACTGTCAATTTATTTACTAACTTGTAAATTATTGATGTTTTGTATCTTGTTTCAGTTAATTTTAATGTTCTGTCAAATTTTGTTTACTATCAATTTTTTAAAAAATTAAAATTAATTTTTAATTGAAAAAATTATGTGTGTTTAGGGGTTACAGCATGACATCTTGATCTATGTATACATTTTACAAAGACTCAATCTAGTTAATAATTCTATTACCTCATCAGTGTATCATTTTATGTGGTGAGAACATGAAATGTCTATTTTATTTTATTAAGTATTATTACAAACATGTATTGATTGTATAATTTAATGGGATTCACTGTGATATTTCCACCCATGCACACATTGTACATTGATCATGTCCATCCATTCTTCCACCCCCTCCCACCCTCCCCCAGCCCTCTTCCCATGTGCCTGGAAATTCCTCTTCTACTTATAGGTCATCTTCATTTTTCTAGTTTCCACACATGAAAGGGCAGATGCATTACCTTTCTGTTTCTGACAATTCTCCAATTCTATTCATTCTGCTGCAAATGGCAGGATTTCCTTCATGTCTCAAAAATACTCCCTAGTGTAGATATACCATATTCTCTTTATCCACTCATCTGTTGATGGGCACTGAGACTGACCTCATGTTACAAGTTTATTTCAGGAATTTTAAAATATGAAACAAATTGTTATAAACTGTGGTCACCCTGCAGGGCAGTAGGTCACTAAAACTTATTCCTCCAGTCTGATTGAAACTGTGTGCTTTTCCATCTCTCTCCCAATACCTTCCTACCCTCTGGTAAGCAAGAGTTCATCATGACTCTGTTCCTGTTATGGTTTGATTTTGAAATGTTCCCCAAAAGTTCCAGTATTAATTTTCAGAGGTGAAATGATTAGAGTGGGATCTGTAACCTATTCAATGGATTGATCCATTTTTGTGGATTAATAATTTTAAAGAATCGCTCTCTGGGTGGCAACTGCAGGCAGTTGTGGCAGGGCTGGAGGAAGTGTGTGCCCTGGGGTGTGCCCTTGGGGATTAGGCATTGTGCCCCTGGATCCTCCCACCTTCTCTCTACTTCCTGGCTACCATGAGGTGAGCAGCTTCCTCCACAAATACTTCCTGCTATGATGTTCTATGTCACCTTGGGGCTAGAATAATGGAGTTGAATGACTGTGGACTGAACCTCAGAAACCATGGTGCTAAATGAACTTTCTTTTTCTCTAAGGTGTTCTTGTCTCTTATTTTGGTCACAGCAGAGAAAAGCTGATTAATATAGAAACTGGTACCAAGAAGTTCAGTCATTACTGTGACTAATCTTACCACATGGTTCAGAAGACATTGGAAATTATTTGCAGGAGAAATTTGAACAAGTTTGGAAACACAAATAGAGAAGTCTTAGAATGTTATAAGTGGGGCTTAAAGGATGATCTGGTGGGAGCTCAGAGACCAGAATGCAGATAAGAATACAGATAGTAAGAACAGTGCTCCAGAGTTTTCAAAGGGGAATGAGGACTCTATTGGCAATTGGACTAGAAGCCACTTATGTTACGTTCTGGAAAAGGATTTGTCAACATTTTCCCCATGTTCAGAGACTTTGTGGGAGGCTAAATTTAAAAGTTATGGACTAATTAATCTGGCAGAGAAAATTTTAAGGCAGCACAGCATTCAGGTAATGGCAGGGTATTGTTGGTCGCCTTTAGCCACATTTACTGTGAGATTCAGAAGTAAAAATCAGAGAGGCAAGATCTGGAAAATTGAAGTTTAGCCAGAAATGTGTGTGTGATGTTGGGGACAAGGAAGATGTGGTTGTTGAAGAGGTTACTGTCACTAAAGTGAAGCTATGTATTTTGCACAGAGACAATAGGAAATATACCTTGAAAGCATCTCAGAAATCAACAAGACCACATCCACTTCAGGATCAAGGGTATAAAATGAAAATTCTAGTGAAAAATCAAAACTATACCAACATTGCATCTCATTCCAGTGAGAATGGCAATTATCAAGAATTCAAGCAACAATAAATGTTGGTGAGGATGTGGAGGAAAAGATACATGCATATCTGGTGTAAAAAAGACACTATGAAATGTGTAGCTCAAAAATCACTGCTGCAAGTTTGCCAGCATTCCTTGTCTGGATCATTCTCATTAACAAGAAAACTAACCCATAGAGCAATGGCACAATATGGCCATAAGTGGGTTTGAGACATAAGACGTTGTGATACAACATTGTGGCTGGGCCTCAGAATCACAATGCAGAGACTCTCAGCTGATTAGGCCCAGGAGGCCAGGAGGGCTCAGGATGCCTTTCCATCTCCTCACAGTGGCATTGGAGGTAATTCTCTGGTTTCAGAATGGATGGATGTGCAGCAGTAGCCCCTGGGAGGATATATAGCATAGAACATATGTCAGTTATAATATTCTGCTGCTTCTTATTTTTAGCATTTCTTCGAATGTTTAAAAACAGTATTCATAATTGCTCTAATTTCCAAATTCACTTTGGGGAATTGTAAAAAGCGGCTAGACTGAAGTTCCTTTCATGGCAACCAGAGGAGGTTGAAAGGATGTGGAGATGGTGGAGGAGGACCTAGGACCCTGAATCACAGGACCAGGCAGGAATTGGACACAACTGCAAGTCATTCTGTGATTGGGAAGATGGAAATCCAAGCACAAGAAAGACCTGTGATAGCTGATATTGATACTGCCCATTCACTGCTCCTTTAATAGTTGTGATAAAATTTGGAAAAGAAGAGTATTTAATTTAGCACAATGGGAGGAGTGATATTTGTAGGCAACACTGGAAATTTCCAAGCAGAAACACTATGCTTGAAATAATTCAATAATTAAACATGAAAGATGTCACCGGTCCTTAACTCCAACGAATAACTGCCTTCCTCATGAACACCAAACATGCATACATTAAATGAGTTAATATACAGCATGAAAACAAAATATTTTACACGATAATACCATGCATGATTTGAAGTTCACTTTATCATATTTCAGGTTTTCTCCAACTGGAAATACACAGGCAGCTTTCGGATTTTGAACTGGTGAATATTCTAGATGTGTAGAAAAGCATGACACTGGGATCTCAGTCACACCACGTGGGATGCTGTGTGTGTAGGTGCAGGACCCAGAAGCCGCCAACCTGCTTGTGATTGGATGACTTTGTTCTCTGCTTTTCAGTTTTGCTGTTTCTTGTAATGCACACACTAATGCTTAAAAAATAAAGACTATTTTAAAGACCTGAAAAGAAATTCTCTTTCCACATAGACTCCAGGTGCAGACATATCTTTGATAATCACTTTTTATGAGTGATGATAGCACTGTGGAAAATAAGCTGAAAAAGGAACACAGGCCTCATGAGAATAAAACCTGAGACATTTACAAAGTGTGCTTGGATACTAAAGTCTATGTATCTGATAGAGTGGAAAACTAGAGAAATTCAAAGAAAGTTCAACACATTTACTACAGGATTGCCTAGACATCCTAAGTTACCCAAAGCAGTATTCTCCATAGGAGTAATACAACTCATAACTAAAATGACAATAACCACCAAAGAATTACTTGGTATGATATATATGTCATTGGTGAAAATATTATTTTTAGAAATATGGGTTGATCTGTTTTAGTTTTAGCAATAAAACTCATATCTAAAATTACAACAACAACCAAAGAATTACTTGGTATGATATATATATATATATATATATATATATATATATATATATATATATCATTGGTGAAAATATTATTTTTAGAAATATGGGTTGATCTGTTTTAGTCAGTGACCAAAAGACCTCACAAGAAAAATTTTAGAGGAGGAAAAGCTTATTTGGTGCTCACTGTTTCAGAAAGTTCATCCTACAGACAGCTGACTCCATTTCTCAAGTCTCCTCATGGCAGAAGGGTGTGTCAGAGGAAAGCAGCTCAGGACATTGGCACCAGGAAGGAGAGAGAGAGAGAGAGAGAGAGAGAGAGAGAGAGAGAGAGAGAGACTGCAGACATGGGAAAAATATACATATACACCAAAGAGACACCCCGTGGACCCGCCTACTCCAGCCACACCCTACTTGCCTACAGCTATCATCCATTAACCCATTCAGGCGAGTTAATGCACTGACTAGGTAAAGAATCTTATAGCCCAATTATTTGACTTCTAAACTTCCTTGCATGGTCTCACACCTGAGAGTTTGGGGGACACCTACTACCTAAACCATAACAACCTTTGCATAAAATGAAATTTCCAAATACATATGATTCCAAGTATGAAAACTTGAGAAGAAGAAAAATGATGAGAAAAATATATATCGGATTATCAGTGAGAGCCCAAAGCTTGGTGAAGAATATTTCTTAAATTGCATACAGAAGTTGCAGTCAAAGAAAAGGAGCAAGTTCAACTCCCACAATCTGATCAAAGTAGTCACAGTTCCTGGGTCTGAGTATTTGAGTTCTGAAATCATGAGAATTGATTCAATGACCCTTTTATAGTTTCCCTCCAAAAGACGATTTTTAGAGCGCTCTTGATGCCCTTATTCCTCAGACTGTAGATGTAGGGGTTCAGCATGGGGGTGACCACACTGTACATCACTGAAGCTATAGTACTTGAGTGTGAGTTTTGTGTCACAGAAGAACTGAGGTACACACCTATACTTGTGCAGTAAAATAAGGAGACCACAGAGAGGTGAGATGCACAGGTGGAGAAGGCTTTGTACTTGCCCTGAGCTGATGAGATTGCACGGATGGAGGGGACTGAGACGATCTTGGAGTAGGAGTAAAGGATACCAGTAAGGGGACCAACAGCCAGCAGCACAGCTGAAAAATACATCACCATGTCATTAAGAAAAGTGTCAGAACAGGCATGGTGGAGCACCTGGTTAAGTTCACAGAGAAAGTGGGGGATGTCCAGGTGTGTGCAGAAGGTTAGCCACAGCATCATCAAGCTGTGTAACAAGGAATGCAGGCCACTGATGATCCAGGATACCAGAACCATCAGCATGCAGAACCTGGGGTTCATGATGACTGTATAGTGCAGGGGGTGACAGATGGCCACATAACTGGTCATAGGCCATTATGGTCAGCAGAATGATGTCCAACCCTGCAAAGAGTAGGAAAAAATACATTTGGGTGATGGAGCCTGCATAGGTAATGGCCTTGCTCTGTGTCTGGATGTTCACCAGCATCTTGGGGATGGTGGTGGAGGTGAAGCAGATGTCCACAAAGGACAGGTTGGAGAGGAAGAAGTACATGGGCGTGTGCAGGTGGGAGTCTGAGATGGTGGCCAGGATGATGAGCAGGTTCCCCAGCACAGTGACCATGTACATGGACAGGAAAAGCCCAAAGAGGAGGGGCAACAGATCTGGGTCCTCTGAAAATCCCAGAAGAAGGAATTCTGAAATTTGTGTGTCATTCCTCAGTTCCATGTGGTTGATGTGACTATCACAGGAACATGAGAAAGAGAGAGAGAGAGAGAGAGAGAGAGAGAGAGAGAGAGAGAGAGAGGCATTACTAATCTTTTTAGAATTTCTATTTCACTGTTCAGAAATTACCTTTATATTTCATTTATGAATCTGATCACCTTTAATGCATCACCTTGCATCTCTGATTAGAAATTCCTTTCCAATTCTCCACCTTTCTTCAAGGAGTCATGTATTCTAAAATTGTATGAAGAAATTCTTTAAATAATGATGAAATCATGCCATTTGTTATCCAATGGGTGCATCTGGAGAGCATGATGCTAAGTGAAATAGGCAGGCTCAGATGTCCAGGGCCTGAAGTTGTCTCTCATATGAAAGCTAGAGAGAGAGAGGAATGTTTTAAAAGGGGTCGAACCCAGGAAAATAGAGGGTAGAGCAGTGGCGAAAAGGAAGGGCATCAGAGCAAGGAGAGGAAGGATCCATAAAGGGAGGAACTGCTGAAAATTTTTGACCCAAATATGCTATGTGTATGTGTGAATATGTCACAATGATTTCCACTTTCATACATCACTATAATACGCCAATTAAAAAAATAATAAAAGAAAACCAACAGAGGGTGAGGGGAAGGAAGGATGAAAGGGAGGAGGTAGTACCAGGGATTATGATGGAGCAATTTATGATATAGGCATCCATAACTATGTCCATATGAACCCGACAAGTAAGTAAAGGCCTCTACAAAATTCTGCACACCCCAAGACAGTCATGTCCTTTCACATTGAATAATACTCTGCATAACACGTTCCTAGGGACACTGTGTCATGACCAAATTTATTTGATTATGATCTGTTTGCCATTATATTGCAGGTTACAAATGAGCAGTAGATTTCACGTTATTTATTCAGCATTGTATTCTCAGAGAAGTATATGAACCAGTATGCATTGTGTAAAAATGCATTTAAAGGAAAGGAAAGTATTAAAACAAAAAGAATGGCAAGGAACAGAACCAGGTTAAATAGAACGGTTTAAAAAAAAACTCTATTAAACAAAAATTGAATGAAGCATTGACCATGAACTGAAACAGATATAACATAGGAATTCTTTAATGATATCAATGTGGACTCCTAATTAAAATGGTAAGTATTTAGAAATAAAATAAAATAATGTTACTAGAATGTTCTAGAACATACAAATGTTATTATTTGTTAGTGAGTCAGAAATTAAGTCTCAGTATACTTGAAAAGATTGTATTTCACTTGAGCTGGAAAAGGTTTAGTAGTCCCATAAAAGCTGACATAAATGACTGCCTACACAGAGGAGAATGAGGTTGGTCCCAATGTCACGCCTTCTTTTTAAAAAATCAGAGAAAGACTGAGTAAGAAAATAAAGAGTGTGTTTTCTTGGAACATCAAGAAACCATCATGAAAAGCTCATAGATGGGCAAAATCAATTTGAATAGGCAAGAAACTCAGACATGAAAAAACGTATTGAAATGCAATTTAAAACTTTTTATGGACAAAAAGTATTCTTCAAAAATGAATTGAATAAAATAACCTATAAAAATACCTGAAAATGCTGATGAATGTTGAAAAGCAGGCACAGATTGATAACAGAAAAATTGAAATGGTGATTGGGATTAAGAATATTTGCTCAAACTTACTAGTAATTGAAGGAAGTGGTAGTAGTAAACCTTTTTCAAACCTATCTATGTGGGGAAATTTTAACCTGTCACATTATGAGGTCCAAGGTTTAAACAGGAGCAGAAATAGAAGTGTTATATTAATTTGGGACAATATCTACAGGCGACGATAAGTATGAAAAATTCAGATAATTTTCAACTCAAATTTTCTAAGTTAAGGGAATATGGACATTCTGGGTGAGATGATCAACGGTGGTCATGTCTGTCCTGTACCCTGTAGGATGTTTAACAGAACATTCTGGTCCACTCACCCTTTTCAGTGTCAGTCAAAATCATCTCCAGCTAGTTCTCAATGTCCCCTGGGGGGGGAAGTATATCTTATTGAGAGCCACAGTTTTAAATAAACAATCTCCAAATATCTTTGTATAAATCATGATAGATCATATCAATTTAATGAGGAAAAATACCAAAGGTCATCGAAAGAATAAATGTTGCTGTATACCATGACATTGTACATAGTCTATTAAATAAATTGCATTGCACTTGATGGGAGAAACTTCCTTAAGGTACCACTGAACAAGGCAGCAAGGCAGATGCACAGTAGAGAAGCAGGCTGCCCTAAACACAAGCAGGGTGCATGATGTGTGTAGAGGGCTGATTATTCATTGGTAGGAAAAGTGCAGGAGTTGAGCGAGTGTGTGACAACAAAGAATCTGTAAACTTTCACACATTCCCTCCAAGTACAATTTTACTACATTGTGGAACAAAGTGGCAAACCCTAAGTTGGTGAAAACTCCTATCCTTAAGTTTGAATAAGTGCAATTAAAAAAAAAAAACAGGAATGAAACCTTTTTGTACCTTCCACACCAAACAAAGTGTTCCCACAGAAATTTTCAAATACAGAAAAAAAAAAACTAACAAACTCAAGATATATTTAACATAATGCTTTGGGAAATACTTGCAATCAAAACTAGTAAGTGTGGTCCCTTTCTCCTACAAAATAACTTTTTAAATGTGAACATGAAAGAAGATACTGCAATATGATTGACACATGACTGTTGTTGCCAGGTAAGATTCGCAAGTCATCCATTGGTCTAATCTTATCAGTATACTCATATATGAAGGTATACTCATATATGCTCCATCTTAGAAATAAAATCGAAATGCCCTCATTTAAATGTTTCCATCTGTAGCAAAGGCCCTATTTCTCTATTCCCCTTAATTGCAAAGATCCTCGGGGGGAAAAATTATCTACTTTTACTGAAATGACAGTACCCCTCCCATACCCTCTTCAAATTGTGCTTTGATTACCTTCATTGCCAGTGATGACCCTGCAATACTGAGTTCATCTGACACTTCCCTCTTAGCATCATAAATATGTAGATTAATTAACTCAATAAATCAAGTGGGCAAACAGCCCTGATGACTGCCCTGTCTCAGTTCAGGGTGAGTCAGGTTTGGCTCAGAGGACCTCAGATGAGCACCCTTGGCATCCATTCTATGAACCTCTCCTGCCAGACTGGCTACATCTTGTACTGACCCGGATGAACACTCTGAGCAGAAGGGCTCTGTGTGGAAATCCGGATTCCTCTCTGAACACTTGCAGATGAAGATTGGAGACCCAGAAAAGACAGGAGGAATGAGTCAAGCATTGGTCTCAGAGCCAGACTTTAGACCTCAGAAAGAACAATCACATCCTGCCCTGCCCAAGGTCAAGTATTCTGAGAGAGCACAGCAGAGGAGATATACACAGCTCCTGAGACTTCTCATTAGACCTTTCTATTGCAACTCCAACCCAGGGGCACCTCATTCCTCTGTGGGACTTGATTCTACGCAAAAAAGATTTCTCTCCCCTGCAGATTCTCTGTTCCCAAGAGACCAGGTGAAAATCCAGGGGAATCCATTATTTTTACTTCTTCTCCATTAGCTTTTCTGCCTTCCAGAGCTCTAACCTCCTAACATCTAATCCCAGCCCTTATTTAAAGTTTTCTTCCAAGCCTGACGCTGAGGTACCTGCTTTAATGAGGCCTCTTGGATCCCCAGAGCCCTGTATGTGTTGGGGACACAGATGCATACTTACAATACATACTTACAATGTAAAGAACAATTATTTACTCCTTGATTTAGAAAATATTTAGCAATTTTAAGTAATACACTCGAATCTTTTTATGCATGTTGCCCTGAGATTAGTATCTTACATATATTCTCATTTGTTTTTCACATTTTGTGAAAACCTCCAGACACATGCACCTGTTGTCTACATGCACCTCACATCTGACCTCCAGTGGTCAAATGTTGGGTTGGTACCTCAGTATCTGCAAATAGTAGCTTACAAGTACCTGAAGATCCCACCTGCTGTATGAAGCTGATATGAGGAGCAAGTTATGTTTTAGAGTTCACAGAGAGTCACATGGTACAATAAGATCATCTCCATATCAAATCCATATCAGTTCCACATCAGCTATTGAGAATATATTCCACATTTACTAAGCTCCTTATGATACCAGGTAAGTCTCTTGGGGAGTTAAGTGGGTCCAGAAATGCCCTGCTCCTGGGAGTCAGCAAATTGTGATCATACAAGTTGACACACTTGGGGTGCAGCACTGTGGGCCCCTACCTGCAGGAGACTTTTACTACAGATTCCACATTTCACTCATTAGTGGTCTGTTCAGAGATTCTATTAATGATGGTTCAATATCTGAAGGTGGCATATATCCAGGTTGTACATGTCCAGGTATTTATCCATTTCTTCCTGATTTTCCAATTTGTGAGGGTTTAGTTATTTTTATAGCCTCTGATGATCCTTTGGGTTTTTGTGGACACAATTGGCAGGGTCCACATGGCTGGAAATAGCAGGTGCTCAATAGACATTCAGGTTCCACGCATAAAGAAACAATACATGTTTAAGGAGACTGGAATACCAATAACCCTGATTTGATTATTGATAAATTCCTTTCAAATTATTACGGTATCCCATAAAGATATGCAATTATTCGTCCAACAAAAAAATGAACTTTAAAACACTATGTCATCTGCTGATGGGTTATTTGACTTCTTGCTTTCTAACTTAGATACTATTTCTCTTGTCTAAATTGCTCTTGATAGAACTTCCTGCACCCAAACAAAACACACATTGGGTTTCCTATCTCAATGACTTGAAGGTAATAAAATATTGTTCTTTTTAGTTGTTAATAAGTGGAAAGAATCAAACACACACAGCAGCCCTTATAATTAAACTGTTTGACAGAATGTATTGACAGCTCTAAAAATATCCACATTCTGGTATTGAGGAAAAAGCCAAGATTAGACAGAAACTGGAAAGGCAATTTAGCTGTGTTTTCATCGAGAAAAACTGGGCAAGACTATTTTATGTTACAGGAAGTAAAAGGGAAATTTTGACTTGCTTTTTATTATGTACCAAAAAACATTGTTTTCAAAACATGGTAAAATTAGCCTAAATCTAAATTAACATCTCAGCAAAGCCGAATTATTACAAAATCTTCAATCAAATTAAAAAGTATTATATAATGAACATCAAAAATCCATGGGGAAGAGAAGGATTTTGAAATGAGTGGTGCTTGGATGATTTGTTGAAATAAAGTTTGATTTGTTAACATAAATAACCATAATCAATTGAATTTGGAGTACAGAGTCCAAGAGGATACACATTTTGAAGAAATGGAGGAAATATAGGAGTAGAACTGAGAACATGTTCAATGGTCTCAATTGCCCTGAAGTCATGCACATTCCCAGGATATTATTTTTCATGAAGTACGGTTCATGCAGACAGACAAATTCTGCATCTTGTTTCTCATATGCAGTTTTTTTAAAGGTAATTGAAATGTGTACTAGTGATTGGGAATATGTACAGAGGTTGGGAAATGGTTCAGTGGGAGTTTAGAGAGCCAGCACCCAGAGATGTCGACACAATGAAATAAGTTGTATTTTTCAACAGCCTGAAAGGGTGATTATCCTAGAAAGTAACCCATTGTAGTTGTGAACAATGAGAAAAGAGGATCTCAAAATCTCCAAACAGAATGATGGAAATAGGATCATTTGATTCACACTTATTTACATGTATTGGAAACAATACACTGTTTCCCATAACTATGTAGAATTATTAAATTAATCAAATAAAATTTTAAACTTTTAAAAATAAATATGTGTTGGGGTTTGAGTGTGCAGAGTTTAGCTCCCTCAGGCCTGACATTTTGCAAGAGTTGTGGCTGTGATTTAGGTCAGCTGAGGCAAACCTCAGTTAGGAGGAGGAAAAGTTCTCTTCCCCTTATCGCAAGTCACGAGTTCTGCATGGTTTGGCCAAGAGGAAGAAGCTTCCTGCATACTTGTCCTGGGAACAGTACATTCCAAAGAAACAAATGCATCCTCAGGGGATTAGATAATGTCTACAAAGAACTTTGGGGGGTGCTTATCAAATGAACAGGAACGATCTGAGTTTAGCTCTGTGTACCCACTGAGGCGTGGTGTTTGGGCAATGCGGGTAAAGTGTTATTGAAGAATTGCTTGCTTTGTTAGAAGAAGAATATAAAAGGAACTTGCAAATAAACCTCAGCATGCAGTCGCAACTGCTGCCTTTGCTCTGCATCCCCTGTGTCCTGGTTATTTCGCACGACCCTTACCCAGGGACCCGAATGCTCTAGACGTTCACAAATATGAATGATAATTATCCTGGTTTGATCATTATACAGTATATATATATATACATTATATATACAGTATATATATATATATATATATATATATATATACACGTATATATAATCAAATTATAGCCCCATATTTTTGTATAATTAAGATATTTTCAAAAATATTTTTAAAAATGTTCATGTTGAAAATATTGTTAAGATACAAAGCCTTAGAGTACAATATGTAATATATTGTATATTAAGGAAAAGTGACTTGCTTTGGTAACATTTTGCTATCTATGTAAATCCCATAATACCATGTTATAAACCTCAAATATACACGAGAATATTTAATTCAAATATAAACAATATTAAGTTAAATTCAAAATAGCAAACAGGCATATGCAAATTATTTCAAACCAATTAGAATTTTAAAAACACAGAATGGTCTAATAAGTTTGTGACCCAGTGATTTAGAAGAATAAATTCAAGTGGCTCATAAATGTGAAAAGTGCTCAATTTCATGAATGTACAAAGAAAATCACCTTAAGCTATCAAAAGTATAAAAGCAAACTTTGGTGTTTGCTTTACACCTAAGACTGCAACATCCTGAGATGGAGCACTTCTTTCTTGGGGAGAAATCCAGAAGCAGGAGTTTGTAATACGTAATTGAGTTATATGGAGAAACTGAAATCAAAGAAAGTAAAACTACAGCAGTAAAGTAGAAAGAGCAAGTTCTCCTTCCACCTTCTGGTAGGACCCCAGTTTCTGGCTCTGAGGCTCTGAGCCCTGCAATCATGGGCACTTCTTCAGACTCAGCACAACTGATGCTTTCAGTTTCTCTTTCTCACAGAGTCTTCTCAGAGCACTCTTGATGTAGTTATTCCTCAGACTGTAGATGAAGGGGTTCAGCATGGGGGTGACCACGCTGTACATCACTGAGGCTGTTGCAATAGAGTGTGAATTTTGTGTAACAGCAGAACTGAGGTACACACCCAGGCCTGTGCCATAAAATAAGGAGACCACAGAGAGGTGAGATGCACAGGTGGAGAAGGCTTTGTACTTGCCCTGAGCTGATGAGATTGCACGGATGGAGGAGACTATCTTGGAGTAGGAGTACAGAATACCAGCAACAGGACAACCAGCCAGTAGCACAGTTGCAAAGTATATCACGACATCATTTAGAAAAGTGTCAGAGCAGGCACGGTGGACCACCTGGTTAAGTTCACAGAAAAAATGGGGGATATCCAAATCTGTGCAGAAAGACAGTCGCAACATCATTAAGCTTTGCAACAATGCATGTGACATACTCACAACCCAGGACACCAGAACCAGCCACACACAGAACCAGGGCTTCATAATGACTGTGTAGTGCAGGGGGTGACAGATGGCCACAAAGCGGTCATAAGCCATTATGGTCAGCAGAAAGATGTCTACCACTGAAAAGAGCAAGAAGAAATGCATTTGGGTGATGCAGCTTTTATACCCGATGACTTTGCTCTGTGTCTGGATGTTCACCAGCATCTTGGGGATAGTGGTAGAAGTGAAGCACATGTCCACAAAGGACAGGTTGGAGAGGAAGAAGTACATGGGCGTGTGCAGGTGGGAGTCTGAGATGGTGGCCACGATGATGAGCAGGTTCCCTAGCACAGTGACCAGGTACATGGGGAGGAAAAGTCCAAATATTAGGGGCTGCTGTTCTGGGTCCTCTGAAAACCCCAGCAGAAGGAATTCTGAAATTCTTGTGTCATTTTCTGTCCCCATGTATTTAATGTAACTGGGGAGAGAGAGAGAAAGAAAAGAGACATGAAGCAACTATGCAATGCTAACCTGATGGGAATGCAGTCATTTCTATTATGCAGTTAGGACACCAATGTCTCAGTTCTGGTGTGACTCTCCTTTTCTTCAGGGATCCCTCTGTCATCTCTGATCTGGAATACCTGTCTTACTCTTAGCCTTTCCCCCAAGTATTGGGGATTTGACCTTTTCCCATGTATTTGAGGCATATCATTTAGTGACCATCATGTTCCAGGCATGGTCTAGGCAGTGATTGGTCAATGCTAAAAGACAAATGTTCCTTTATCTAATGATGGAGGAAGAGTACACACAAATGTCAAGAAATGATCCTGTGGCATGCCAGAAGTTAACAGGTTCTCTGAAGAACAAAGGGCAGATGTGAAGGAGATTGCGGAGAGAAAGTCTTCTTCTCTGCTGAGTGTTCAGGAAAGACAGGCAGAGGCTGGCACTGGAAAAGAGACCCAGGAAGAGTCAGGAGGATCCATGGAGTCATCTGTAAAAGAGTGTGTCTGGAAAGGAGAAAGCTAGTGCAAAGGTCCCAAGGGAGGTGCCTGTTTCAGATGTCCAGGGTCAGCAAGGACTGTGTGACCAGTGGAATAAGAAAGGGGGAGAGGGATGTGAGCTGGTGTTAGAGGATAATGAAGCTCACAGTGACCTCATTGCTGCTGAGTGCTCAGCCCCAAGGAGACTGTGGGCACATATTGCATTTGCATTTTAAGTTGGTTGCCAGGATGCCTTCTGAATAAAAATTCATCCCTTCGTTATTTCCATCTGTTGTTTTATCTTCTGGTATTTGGGTTATGGGTTATGTTTTGCAATATATTGAGCCTAGAAACTAAAGACACACACACACACACACACACACACACACACACACACATGATATGGTCTTCTAGGGCAATGTTAAGAGTGGCTTCCTGTCATGCCCAGGGCACTCTTAGGAAGGAGTAAACACCAGGAAATCTGTTGATATTAACTTATCTTTATCAGGTTGGACAAATAGTACCCATAAATTCCTGTTATTAAATATTCCATACACATGTCATCCTGGAGTTCTTTTTGGCTTTGGCCATTTTCTGCCCTGAGTACAAGGAAACATCAGACAGGTTGGGCATGTAGCTCTGTGATAGCCCACCTGGCTGTCATGTGCAAAGCCCTGGGTTCCAGCCCCAGCACAGGAAAAATAAAGAAAAAGAAAGAGGAAGGGAAGGAGGATTGACCCTGGGTTTCATCCCCAGCACAGCATTACAAGAAAAGCAAAACCCAGGAAATATAAAAACTCTTCAAAATAAGCAGAGAGCCAATGAAATGGCTTAAATGGGGGAAAAGCTCTAATAAGCTTGGGTGGACTTGGAGAGAAAGTAAGAAAGAAATAAAATTCCTCATCTATGGCTGCATCCCAAGTCATTGTATCTGTTAAGGATCTGGGGTAGGGAGGGGGAGCATGGAGGAATAGATGAATTCTAGATAGGGAAGAGGGGTGGGAGGGAAAGAGAGTGGGCAGGGGGTTAGCAAGGATGGTGGATGTGATGGACATCATTATCCAAAGTACATGTATGAAGACACAAACTGGTGTCAACATACTTTATATACAACCAGATATATGAAAAAGTGTACTGTAAATGTGTAATAAGAATTGTGATACATTCTGCTGTCATTTATTTTTTAAATCAATTTAAAAAACACAAAATTCTCAAAAACAAACGTAATAATAATATTTTTTGTGCCAATATAGTTGAAGATTGATATACCTGGGGAAAAAGCAAATAATAACTTATCTTTATCAGAGGAAAGAAAAAAGAAAAATTCAAAACAGGAAAACAAAATTTGTACATTTTATATAAAATATAAAGAGATGTTTTCCTGTGCCATTTAAAACTGATTTGTCTAATTGGGATTTATGTTTAATTTCATTTTAATTGACACACATAATGGTACATATTTAAGAGTATAATGTGGATTTCAGGACATGTATACATTGTGCAATGATCAAATCAGGGTAATTAACATATCCATTACCCCAAATATTAATCATTGCATTGTGCTGAGGATATTCAAAACTCCTGCTCCTGGTGATTTTGAAATATATGATTCCTATTTGTTAACCACAGACACACTACTGTGAAAATGATTACCAAAGTTGACGCAGCTGCCTAACTGGGAATTTGTGCTCATTTATCAACTCTTCTCCACTTCTGTTCCCCTTCCTCTCCACACTCTCTGGTAGCCACTGTTCTCTCCACTTCTGTGAGATTAACGTTCTTTGGATTCCACAGTGAAAACCAATTGGTATTTGCCATTGTATGAAGTAAGCCAGATGCTAAAAGACAAATACCAACTGGTGACTATGGACAGTAGTGGTTAAGATGGACCCCTCTCCACGGACTCGCATGGTGTCTTTCTGTGTTATTCCTGGGCTTTCTGTTTGGAACTCCGGGGACAAACCCAGTGGGCACCCTCTAGTTCACAGGTTGTAGTGCTCAGTCAACAGGAAAAGGACTCCTAACAGCATATTCTATAAACTCCTGCACACATCATGACAGGACCGTCTTTCACAATGAATAAAATCCTGCATGTGGCCTATCCCCGAGGCCATCACAGCACACACTTAACACAAGGTACAACTGTCTTTGGCCTCATGAGGCAAGATCCAAAGAGCTGACTTCACCTGTGTGGTTCGCCTTCCTGTTTTCACAATGGCATGTGCACACATTATCTAGAGTCAAATTAAAGTAAAGGAAGGTTGTCTAACCAAAAGAATGGCAGGGAAATAAAACTGGGCTAAACTGAAAGGTTTTAAAAAACTGTTAAATAAAATGGAATGGAGCATCAAGCAGTATGTGAATGAAGATATATAATAAAAAATAGTTTGATGTGATCAAATGGATTTGTAATTAAATCAGCAGAGACTTAGACATAAAAGATTATAATCAAAGATTTTCCTCAGATTGTGCGGCTGGTTAGTTACTATTTGTTAGATGAATCAGGAATTCAGCCTCGGGATATACAGACACTGAAAATAAGACAGGGTTGTATTTCTATTTAATAGAAGGAACATTGAAAGGTTCTTAAAAGACTGACATAAATGGCTACCTGCCCAGAAATATTGAAGGAGGCCCCCTTGCTCACGTCTCACAACAAATCTGAAGAACTTAAAGACTCAGTATGAAAATAAACAATACATTCTAGAGGAACATTGGGGAAATGACATATAAAACTTATGAGTGGGCAAAATCATCTAAAATAAGGCAAGAAACTCAAAAGTAATAAGATACACATATTTTACTAAATAGAATCTAAAATTTTTGGTGGTCAAAATAATCATTCCCAACGTTAATAAAGAAAAATAAACTGGCAAATTCCACCCATCATAATACTGATAAATGTCGAAAATGGGCACCTGATAATAACAAGAAAATTGAATGTGGAAGCAAGACAAAAATAAGGAAAAAGGGGGCATTGTGTGAAAATAGAAGAGCAATCAGGGAGCAGAAGAAGGGATTGAGGGGGAGGGAGGAGGGATGGGGAAATGGAGAAACTGTGGTTGAATCTGACCTCAATTTCCTGTGTACCTATGTGAATGTACCAGGGAGTTTACCATCATGGAGATCCACAAAACTCTAATTAAAAATAAATAGAAGAGGAAAGGGAACAGGTGGAGGAATGAAGGAGGGAAAAGGGAATTCCTGGGCACTGAATTGGAGCTAATTGTAATTCATGCTTGTATAATTACATCCAAATTAATGCTAATGCTATGTAGAACTAAAACAACCTAATAAAAAAATGAGCAGATAAAAATGCTGCTCCATCTCGGAAATTAAAAAATGCCTCCTTTCATTTGGGTCCCTCTACAAATAATGCACATTTCTCTTTTCCATACAATTGTTTGACACATGCTCTGCTTACACTGAAACCACTCCCTCTTCTGATGGGGCTGCTTTTTCCCTCACCCCATGGTCATCAAGGACCTGCCTGGCATTGCTGAGCTCACTGTTCACTCCTGTTTTTAGCATAGTAAATACATGCATCACAGTATAATCAAATAATTGAGCAAACAACCATAGCAATCTATGGCTCTGGGCGAGGCTGGATTGGCTCCCAAGTGACCTTAGGGCCATGTTCTTGGCTTCCAGCCTGCTCTCTGATGCCTTCCTGCAGCACCTGCTGGGCTCTCAGACTCACCTGGGCAGGTTCTGAATGAAGGGTCTCATGGAACCAAATTCTTCCCTGGATGTGCGATGATGGAGACTGAAGCAATGTTCTCCAACTAGCCAGCAGGAAGGGGTCACACATCAGTCCCTGAGCCAGATGCCAGGCTCCTAAGTAAAAAAAGCTGTGTCTCATGCAATTCAAGTTTTAGGCAGCAACGGAAAAGGGCAGGGAGCTACCTCCAGCTCTGTGAGTCTGCTCATTAGGCATCATGTTCCTCTGGGACTTTGCTTTGCACTGGAAGCATTTTTTTTTTCTTGCTGATTTCTGCTCCCAAGACACCAAATTAAATTCCAAGGGAATCACTCTTTGTTTCTTCTTCTCCGTGTAATCTTCTGGCCTCCAGAGAGCTGAATTCCTAACACCTGACCCAACCCTGACTGAAAGTCTTCTCCAACACCTTGGATGGATGAACCTGTCTTGGCCAGGTCCTCAGGATCCACAAAACCTTAGCTTGTGTTGGGGACATAGCACCTGATATTTTGAGAAAATGGATTATTTTCTATGATCCTTGCATATGTAACACTTTTCAATACTTAAAAAATACCATGTTTGTAACCCATGTGGAGAGCGGTCATTGAGTCCTGTTTCTATAAATATTTTGATCATTCAAAGAGGTAGTTGGCTATTTTTATGGATGTAATCCTGAGGTTAGCAACTTATACGAACTCTTTGTTAGTTTTTACAAGAAGTTCATTCTTTGTGTTCTGTACCACCATGACCTCACTCTACATTCATACAAATCACGCTCAGGGTGGTTATGGGACCTACACAGTTGTGCCCAGTAGGAGTTAGACTCTCAACATGGAACAGAATGGAAACACCCTGAGGACAGGGTCTGCCTACTCTTTGCCACAGTGCTCAATAGACATTTGGGCTCCACACACAAAGAAAGAAATAATAAATGTTTAAGGAGATGAACATGCTAATAACCCTCATTTGATCATTGCATAGGGTATGCACAATTCAAATAATTCCTGTGCCCCATAATTATCTATAATTATGTGTCAATGGGAAATATGTAAAAAATCATGTCTTTTGCAAATGAGTAATTTGATTTCCTCTTTCCCAAATTTAGGTGGCCTCTTTCTTTCTCTTACCTACTTGCTCTGGCTGGAACTTCCAGTACTATGATGAGTACTACTGATGGTGGGCATGCTGCTCTTGTACCGGTCCTAGAGAAAAAGCTGAAAGCTTTTCAGTATGATGTAAGCTGTGGGTGTGTCACTGGTAGCCTTTATTGTGCTTAGGACCATTCCTTCTACACCTAATTTGTTGAGAGCTTTTCTGTAAAGTGATATTGAATTTTACCAAGTAGCTCTTTCTATACCTATTGAGATGATCAGATAGTTTTTGTTCTTCATTCTGTTGCTGTAATGTACCAAGAATGACTTATGTCCTTTTGTGCTTCAGATAGATGTTACTTGATAAGGGTGTCGTCATTTTAATGTGCTGTTGGATTTGGTTTGTCAGTATTTTATTGAGGGTTTATGCATTGATCTTCATCAGGGACACTTCCCTATAATCTTCTGTGTCCTTGTCTGGAGTTGGTATTAGGGTAGTGATCTCCTTATAGAAGGAGCTGGGAAGAGTTCCCATCTCTTTAATTTTGGAGGGAGGTTTAAGAAGCCTGCTGTTAGGTCTTCACCTGTTAGGTAGAACTCAGCAGCGATGCCATCAGGTCCTGGGTCTGGTTCATTCTCTCCACTCCTATCAGGCTGTTCAGATTTTTCATTTGTTCCTGATTCAGTCATGGTACATTTTCTGTGTCCAGAGATTGTTTTTTTTTCTCTTGGTGTTCCCATATACTGGCATATTTTCATGGTACTTTTTTGATTCTTTGTATTGCTATGGTGACAGCTGTCATTTCTCCACTTTCATTTGGTTTCACTTAATTCAGTGTTTTATATTTTTTAGTTGAAAGTGATTTTGTTCAGAAAAAAATCAAGTTAGTTTTTTGTTGATCTTTTTATTGTTTTGCTAGTCTCTATTTCATTGATTTCTCTTCAACTATACATATATATATGTATATGTATATGTATATTTTTTCTTTCTTCCTTCTGTTAACATTCATCTTTGGATACCAAATTAGGTTCTGTGTCTGGGTTTTCCAGACAGTGGGGGCTACAAAGGGAATTTGATTGCACTAAGAAGCCCAATTTGGCCATCACTAGAGAAGGAACCACAAAGCTAATGCCTCCTCTCCTTGGAACACCGAGTCCAAGCCCCAGGCAGCCAGGCTCTGGAGATGGCTGCAGACTCCTCACTTCCCCGACTGCTGCCTCTCCCCTGGAGACATTTGCTTTACATGGAACCAGAAAAAAACACTCTGGGACTTCAATATTTCTCCTCCAGGGACTTTCTGAGAAACCAGAGATTCAGTCGGTTCTCTCTGGGCAGTTCCTGTCCTTGTACCTGGTGACTATCTTTGGCAACCTGCTCATCATCCTGGCTGTCATATCAGACCCCCACCTGCACATGTCCATGTACTTCTTCCTCTCCAACCTGTCCTTTGTGGACATCTGCTTCAACTCCAGCACCATCCCCAAGATGCTGGTGAACATCCAGACACAGAGCAAGGCTGCATCACCCAGATGTACTTCTTCACTGTTTGGACTGCTGGACAACAGACTTCTTACTGTGATGGCCTAGGACCACTTCATGGCCATCTGCCGGCCCCTGCACTACACAGTCCTCATGAGCCCCAAGCTCTATGCTCAGTTCTCCTGAGCTGGCTCATCAGTGTGCTGGGAGCCCTTCCTGAGAGTGTGAGTGTACCGAGGCTCTCCTTCTGCACAGACGTGGAAATCCCACACTGTTTCTGTGAATTCCCTGAGGTCCTTAAGCTCACCTGCTCATACCTTCATCAGTAGCGACATATTGTACATAGTGACAGGCATTATGATTTATTTTTCCACCTCTTGCTGGGATTTTTTTTTTCTTATTCTAAAAATGTGGCTTCTGTCCTGTGGCTCTCCACAGCAGAGGGAAATACAAGGTCTTTTCTGCCTTCGGTTCTCACCTCTCAGTTGTCTCCCTGTTCTGCAGAACCTACCTGGGGGTCTACCTCAGCTCCACATAGACACACAACTCCTGTAAAGGGTGTTTGCCTCTACCCTGCACACTCTGGTCACCCCCATGGTGAACCCCTTCATCTACAGCCTGAGGGACAGGGACATGAAAAGGGCCCTGAGAACACGTCTGTGCAGACTGCTGACCTCATGATGACAGTGATACTGACCCTGTGCCTGGACAATTATCACCAAGGATGATGGAACAGGTGCTTCATAGTTTGAGTACCAAGTCACCTTGACTCTACTAAAATATAGATGCTTTGCTTATTGTGTTTATTGACAATTTATAAATATTCTGTTACAAAGGGTGTCTTTAATCCATTGCCATTTTGTATTTATTACTTTTCAATTTGTAGGAGAAATTAAATTCTTTGTTGGATGTACATGTGTGTTTCTAAACAATGCCTTCCTTTTACACTTTATTCATTGGGTCCTTTAATAAGCAATCTTATACATTTTACATTTTTTTTTTTGGTACCAGGAATTAAACCCAGGGGTGCTTAACCCCTGAGCCACATCCATAGCCCCTTTTATTTTATTTTTTGTTTTGTAACAAGATTCTGCCCATGTCCTGTGTGGGGAAGGAGTAGGTAACGGACACAAGTGTGGGCCAGCTGGAAATAAAAGCTAGAAAAGTAATATTAAAAAATAAAGACAAGAATTATATATTCAAAAGCGGGAACATTTACAGGGTTAGACAGACTTGTTGGGTCTGATCCTAACAAAGAGAAAATGCTTTATTCATAGCAGTATACACCAAAAGGACTCAGTAAGGAGCTTCTTTAGGAAAACAGGATAAGAGTGGGGGAAGCAGGTAGTTTCGTGCTTGGCAGGTTATGCCCATCTGTCCGGAGCTGTGTTTGAACCTGGGGCTGTGAGCTAAGGCAGGGTGCCATCATGATCTGGCATTTCTCAAACTGGGGAATTTCATCCAGGACTTCCCAGAAAAGGCCTTCCTGCCTGATGATGGCTCAAACAGACCCATAATTCACACACAGCTTCTGAAGGCTAAGTTGCTAGGGCCTCACTAAGTTGCAGGGGCTCTCTTTTAACTTGAGATCACCCTGCCTCAGCCTCCTGTGCCAGCAGGATTACTGGCTCCAGCCACGGTGCCAGCAATCTTATACAATCTTAATGAAGTTCAATTTTGTTCTTTTCAAAAATTCCCCTTCCTTTCTGTAGATCACAATTTGGATCATAAAAACTATTAGAGCTCAAAAGTAAACCATCCCAATTGTCTCCAACTTACCAGTTTTGGACTTTAAGATGATGTGAAGGTAATAGACGTTCAGTAGAAATCCTACTTTGCATTCTTTTATATCTTTTCCCAGGCTAGTGATATGTGACATAAAGCTGAACAGGAAAGAGCAACCCACAGCTCCCAGTCATCCACACCATCAGATGAAAACGTAATGAATAACTTGATGAACTAAGAAACATCATCTTCATAGATACTCTCAAGAGCTGACCATACTAAAACAGATTAAGAGTCCAAAATCCTGACTGTGGCTGCTTAAAGCCACCATGAGTGGATCAGAGATAGCATCCATGAGTCCAACACAGCACAGGGAGGTGGACTCAGGCCCTGAGCTGCCTGCCTGGGTCCTAGAAGGACGTCCACTCCACCACCCTCCCTGCCTCCCAAGAACAGCTGGACTCACTTCCTGTGCCAGGAAACCCTTGTGATGTCACAGTGACCTGAGCCAATGAGGAGCAAGGTGGTGGTCACCATGGCAGCTATCTGTGGAGCATCTGCTCTGAGCAGGTCATTTCCTGTGAGGTTTAACCTACAACTTAGTTCACAGAGAAACTGAAGAAGGAGGAATCTACCAAGTATATAAGGAGCCAAAGTCTATAAGTTTGATTTCCTGTCATAAAGGATGTATACAAGGGCAAGTGTCAACTTGTCTAGGCAGAAGATGAGCTACTGAGTCCACATCTGACCACCTAAGATCAGAACTGAGGTGGGTGGAGGCCTTCATGATGGAGAAGGCTTCAGAATGCCTGCACTTCACTCTGATGCTGGACCACAGCATCAATAATGGAATCACCGAAACTACATCTATATATACCCTTTATAATTATCAAGTGTTTCATTAATTGTTTCATTAATTCACATTTCTTGTTTTTTAAATTTGTTTTCTTAGTTGTAGTTGGACACAATATCTTTATTTTATTTATTTATTTTATGTGGCACTGTGGATTGAACCTAGCACCTTGCACACACTAGGTGAGTGCTCTACCGCTGAGCCACAACCCCAGCCCAGATGTTTCTTAACTTGTGTTCCAAGCATGACCATCCTTACATGTTCTGTAAAAAGCCTCATGAAGCAAAAGGGTAACTTCCCATGGTATTATTAATAAATGAATGCAGTCCTCTTCTTTGATGAAGGGGGAATAGCCATTTTCTGAAGATAATAATAGATGTGTTCCCTCTACAGCCAGTGCTTTGGGTTCCCAAAGACTAAGAGTCGGGTACCTCAGACTTAATACATCAAAAGTTATAGGGAGGTTAGAGGGCAGGAGACTTCATGGAGAAGGAGCATCAGAGACTGGATCCACCCGATTTCTAACCAGATGTCTTGGGACTATAAAAAGAGCAGGAAAAAGTTCCTTTCTGCTCTGACCAGTGTCCCATAGGGATATCAAGTGATCAGGGACTGAAGTAACTAGAGGAAATGTACCTAATGAGCAGACACAGGGAGGTATAATAGACACTCTGATGTCAATCAGAGGATACAGCCTTGGATCGAACAAGACATGGTCATTTCTTTTGAATCCTGAGTCAGGCTAGGCTCCAATGCTTCACTCCTTCATATCATCTCATATGGGCACAGGATTTCACTCTCCATCATCAACCAGCCAGGGAGGAATCCAGACTTTTACTGGGAGGCTGCTTTTCAGAGACAACATCCAGGTGAGTCTGAGAGCCCAGCAGGTACTGTAAAAAGGTTCAGCAAGAAGAGAAGGAGGCTGAGGCCACCTGAGAACTGAGCCAGCCCAGTCCAGAGCTGAAAGTCACTGTGTGCTTTCATCTCTAACTCATCTGCAATTTATTGGAAGTGTTTTAAAGGGTGTATTTCTGAGACTTGGAAGTGTGTAGATCATTGCTGACAGAAATGGAACTGCAGTTGGATGGGTCTGAATGAGGAAGTGGTGCATGGTATTATTGGGAAATATCCATGGAGGTTCACCATTAAGGAGTAATAAAATTGTGTACTAGGCATGGTGGGATATTCATGAAGCTAGGGTCTTTTCCTCTGTAGTTTTATCATGAAGTTTATTTAAGCCTGTTTTTCTCTTCATTACGAAGACCAGACTAATACTCTGCATGAAAAAAAAAAAAAAACTTCTTTGTAGTAAAAGTTCATGAGACACTTCAGAATACCTTCTCTCATGCAGGGTGTCACATTAAAAACAAATAAATTTTGTTTGGTAGGTAAAGAGACAACTAAGGGCTACAAAGTGAAATTCTTTCTCTACTGTTGATGCTGAATATATTTTGAAATTTGTTAGTTTTTTTCCTTCTCTTCGTGATTCCAAATTGTTTATGTAAGCTCTATGTTTTCATGGGGTCTGTTTTATCTTTTAAATCTCAAAGGAAGTACTGGAAGTTTTTTCCCACTGAATTTTCTGCTTGCCATCTGGTTCTCTTGTACACGTACAAGACGTGTTTTGGAAAAAGGGTATGTGAGACTTCATGAATCTTGTGTGACCAAATCTGCCAGTCACCTTGAGTCCTCGTCATCGAGTCACCTTTAAATTCAGAGAGTTCTTTTGCATCCTGATATCTGTAAAGTACCGTGTATACCTGTTGCCTTCTGATTTCATATCAGCTTTTCCTTAATATGAAAGTTTTGCCTTTTATGACTGCTTGTCTTTTATAAATAACCACCATCTCCTAACGTCTTGTGGAACATATTATTTTACACTTAACTAAGGATTGCCTACATCTTTTTAAAATAAGCATGCCTTTATACATACAAATATCAGTATATTTGGGGGATTCCCTTTTTCTAAAAAAAACATAAAAATTGGTTTCTTGAGGTTCTTGTGAGAAATAAGGAAGATCATGCATGTAATGAGTCCAGCTCACCCAGAGGGTAAGAACTCATGAAGGGAGCAATGGTGATATTTCAATCACTGTTATTAATTTCTTTCCTGTTGCCACTGTGTTCTGTGTCACAAGCACATTTCACTTCATTTATATGTAAGATGAAATTATAACCTTAGATATTGTTTCTTCCTTGCTCCTAAAAGATCTATTTTTATTATCTTATTTCTACATCTTTATCAATTAGATCTTGACTTGGAGATCCAGGTTGATGTGGTCAAATGATGGCTATTTTAATCGTTTTGATGAGAATTTATTTTAGGTTATTGCTGAATTTTATTTCATGCAGTTGTTTTAAGTGCATTTTACTAGCCTGATCCTTCTGTTTATTGTACAAACTTTTAAATTCTTACGTATTTTTCTATATAAATGCCCACCTTCATGAAAACACAAAAATGTGAACAAAGCAGGTAAGATATCTGCTCAATTGGATTTTACATTTTACTACCAAATGCTGCAGACAACAATGAAATAAATGCACCTATGTTATAACACCCTTGGGGATAAATCCTATGTGGAAGAGGATAGGTTGTTGTGACAGATGCAGGATTCTATAGATTGCTACAGAGTAAGCAGTCCTCAGAGCAGCTGCACTTGAACTCTTATGTTCAAAAGTAGGAATAATATTTCTATTTATTTTTTTATTTCTTATTGATTCATTTCTGTTACATACAACAGTGGGATACATTTTGACATAAGCACAAAAGCAAGGAATTTAATTTGCTCTAATTCAGTTCCGAGCACTTCCCTCCTCCCTCTCCCAAACTTTCCTATGTACATACATGAATATACCAGTGAATTCAACATAAGACACATTAAAAAAAGTATAAATACATCTCACAAAGTTTAGTAAAGGAAGGAAGCAGGGGGAGAGAATCATGCTTCTAACTGCTATTGAATTTGGTATTACTATGAATTTGAGGAGCATTTTGGCAACTATGTTTATCAGGAATATTGACCTGGAAGGATCTTTCCTTACAGAGCCCTTCTCTGTCCAAATTGTGACTCTCACAGTACAGACAACTGATCCTAACCCACAGAGAGAACTCAGGAGGGATTCAATTGGATTAACCAGATGCTTTTGAAATCAAAATAATGGGGGCTGAGGTTATGGCTCAGTTGGTAGAGTGCTTACCTCACATGCACAAGGCCCTGGGTTCAATCCCCAGCACCAACAAAAGAACAGTTGGCTTTAAATAAACTTTAAAAGAAAATCAAAATAATGCAAAATTGCACTTAAATGACTAAAATAGTCAAACTTTTGGATGCCGGAATATGATGGTGGTGATGGGGTAGTGGAGGACGGACACATGAGTTATTTTAATGGTTATAAAGTTAGACTTATATATGATGATGGGTTTCTAGATGCTTGCTCTGTGACTTACTGTCAAACACTAACTGTATGATATTGTGCATGTATGAAATTATTGTTAGGGTAAGTCTTATGTTAAATGCTCTTAGCCCAGGAAAAATGAAATAAAAACCAGAAGTGACACAAGGACACTCTGGGAATCAGTAGTTGTGTCTAAAACATGGGATGTGTGATGAGGTCACTAGGGTTTGCATATATCTAAATACATCCAACCATGCACACTGCACACGTGCAGTTCTTCATATATCAACTGCACCTCAACAAAGCTGCTTAAAACAAAGCAAAAGAGACAACGAGTGGTCCAAAGACCCTCTGCTTATTGAGAAACTTAATACCTCTGCAGAAGCAGCCAGGAGGCCAGCTCCTTCCTCGACATTCAGACACAATCTCTCCACCTCCCTCTTACTATCCTGGGTGCCTCTATGGCTCCCTTTGGAACTGGGGTGTATGCAGCGAGCCCCATCCTCAGGGCTGCGGCTCTGTTCACACCTCCAGGTGGGATCCTGCAGGCAAGCACAGGTTTCTGCAGACAAACACATGGGTCCCCTCCTCCTTGAAGACCCTTCAAGTGCCAACTTCTTTACCTGTATTTCCTGCACCCCTATAAAAAGTCACCCTTCCACCTACTCTCCCTATCACCTGTCATGTTTGATCCAGGGAAGTTGCACTGTGTATGTTGAACGATCACTGCTGCTTTTGTTTTTAACTCATACATGTTTATGAGATGCCATGAGCTGTTTCCATGTATGGATACATTCTATAATGTTTAAAAGTCTCTTTCTCTAAACATGTACCCTTTCATTATGGTGTAAACATTATAAAAATCTCATTCTAGCTCTGTTATTTGAACTAATTAACCTATTAATATTTCTTCTTCAGGATTGCATTGTAAGTGATTTTATATTGAAGGTATCACTGCCTAGACAGTTCCAGGAACATCATTTTAAAGCAGTTTACATTCCTCAGAAGCATGAAAGAATTGCTCCTGAAAACTCTAGAATATGCAATATATTGAGGACAAGGCAGAGAGGAACAGAAACTCCTAATCAGAGATGGCACAGAAGATGTTCTAAAAAGATCTGATACCAAAAAATAGTTGTATTTTTCTCTTTCTAGTGTTCACCTATAGCACATGGAACCACAAAACGACACACAGATTTTGGAATTCCTTCTTCTGGGATTTTCAGAGGACCCAGAACTGCAGCCCCTCATCTTTGGCCTTTTCCTGTCCATGTACCTGGTCACTGTGCTGGGAAACCTGCTCATCATCCTGGCCACCATCTCAGACTCCCACCTGCACACGCCCATGTACTTCTTCCTCTCCAACCTGTCCTTTGTGGACATCTGCTTCACCTCCACCACCATCCCCAAGATGCTGGTGAACATCCAGGCACAGAAAAAGGCCATAATGTATGAAGGCTGCATCATACAAATTTATTTTTTCACATTACTTGTAGGGTTGGACAACTTCCTTTTGACCGTGATGGCCTATGACAGGTATGTGGCCATCTGTCACCCCCTGCACTACATGATCATCATGAAGCCCCAGTTCTGTGTGTTGCTGGTTCTGGCATCCTGGGTCACAAGTGCCCTGAATTCTTTACTACAGAGCTTAATGGTGTTGCGACTGTCCTTCTGCACAGACATGGAAATCCCCCACTTTTTCTGTGAACCTAATCAGTTGGTTCACCTTGCCTGTTCTGACACTTTCTTAAATAATATGATGCTCTATTTTGTAGCTGGGCTGCTGGGTGGTGGATCTCTTGCTGGTATCCTTTACTCTTACGCTAAGATAGTGTCCTCCATCCGTGCAATCTCATCAGCTCAAGGCAGGTTCAAAGCCTTCTCCACCTGTGCATCTCACCTCTCCGTGGTCTCCTTATTTTATTGCACACTCCTAGGAGTGTACCTCAGTTCTGCTGTGACCCAGAATGCACACTCTAGTGCAACAGCCTCAGTGATGTACAGTGTGGTCACCCCCATGCTGAACCCCTTCATCTACAGTCTGAGGAATAAAGACATCAAGAGCGCTCTGAAAACACTCTTTGAGAGAGAAACTATAAAAACTCTTGCATCTTAAAAATTCCTGTTGATTGCAGGACTTGAAAGCTCAAAGCCAGAAATTAAATGATTTTGATCCAACTTTGTAGAAGTGCCACTTGGTCCTTCTATTTATTTTCTAGAGGTTTTGTTTCCTTGATTTCAACTTCTCTACAAGTTATTTAATTCTCCTTGCTAAGCTTTGTGCTGTCTCTGGCATCTAAACCTCTCTGACATCTCCTCTATCATTTCTGTATTTCCTCAAAGTTATCTTCAAAACTGGATTGGAAATATGGTAATTCCCATTTATCTCAGGTGTTAACATGGATTTCTGGAGAATAATTTCTGCTCAAGTGACATGAATCACAAGTTATTTATTTCTTGTTGACATTAGAAGCCATAATGTATCATTGTACTCCTTCCACAAAGAAATCACACTTGACCACCAAGGCCTCTTGTGTAATTTTTTAAAAAATATTATGTAGTTGTCAATGAACCTTTATTTTTGTTATTTATATGTGGTGCTGAGAATCAAACCAGTGCCTCATGCATGCTGGGCAAGCGCCCTACCCATGGGCTATGACCCCAGCCCTCTAGAGGAAATCCTGGGACCACCGTTTTGCCCTTGTGGATCGCCTGCCTGCAGACATCACCATCTCAACTGCCCTTCCTGATGATGTGGACTTTAACACAGCAGTGAGCTTTGTGACTGAGCCTTGGCTTTTCTTGTCATTGTCAGGATTCTGTTTTCTTACCCAGCTTGGTGTCCACAGTGTCTACCACCATCACTGGCAAAAGAGAGAGAGAGGGAGAGAGAGAGAGAGAGAGAGAGAGAGAGAGAGAGAGAGAGAGAGAGAGATTAGCTAATAAATATCTCCAAGTGAAGTCCACATGGAAAGTTTCTAACAGACTAACTCCACATAGGGACATTACCCTGGATTATCTGATGAAGCCAAAGCAAACAAATGCCTTAAATATGGAAGAAACTGTAGAAAAGTCATTGTGAAGATAATGCACTGAAAGCAAGACCCCACCTGCCCTAGCAGGCCTGCTTTGGTCATTATGAGCCCTACACAAGCATCAGCTTGTCACACCACACCTCACGAATATTGTTAAACAAAAAACAAATGAAAATCTAGGGGAAATGTATAATATATTGCATATTACAGAAACCAACATTTTAGTAACCATTTTTATAATTAAGTTAAATCCAAAATAGCAAATTAGACATAAATAAATTATTTGAAACAAACTAGAATTTATAGAAAAAAACTTTAAAAAATGGTTTGAATATATGAACCTGTGATTTAGAATGATAAATATAGTTAACTTATAAATGTAAAAAGGTGCTCATTTTCATGACTATACCAAGAAATTTACATTAAAACATTAAGGGACTCTTAAGAATTCTTACTTTGGAGTTTATTTCTGTGATTACAACCTCTGGTTACAGAGCTTTTCTTTTTTGGGGAGAATAACTGAAGTAGGAGTTTATATAGGAAGTTTTCTATTTTATTTGAGCTTCAGCTACTTCTATTATAACACTTCTCTAGAAACCACTTAACATTAGGCCTCAGTGTCCTGATTTACACAGCCTCTTAAAGAACTGTGCTAGACATTGCAGTTGCAAACACAGGTAAGTTATAGACTGGATTTCAAGGAAACCCTATTAGGCTTGAGAAGAAAAATTCAGTAACTTGGGTAGGACTGAAAGGAGAGAGAATCAAATAAAATGGAAGGAAATCTTTGACTCTGAATTCATTTATATTTCCTCAGAACAAATATTTGTAAATAAACTTTCAAGGTAACATTTCCAAAGAAGCACAAATAACATTACTTCCAAAGATATAAATTTAAATAGGTAAGATTCAATTTGATTAAAAAATTAAAAAGAAATAATGACGGTAGATAACTGAAAAATTGGGTGGCTGCCCTAATGAAAAGTTAAAATTACTCTATTGTTTAATTTAGTTGGTGCTTGGTACAAATACATAAGTGTGGGAAATTCGCTGTGGTATGTTCACATGTGTACATAGCATAATTTGGTCAATTTATTCAAACCTGTAAAAGAAGGGAAAGATGGACAGGGAGACCTGCCACCCTGACCCTCCCTGATCATAATCTGCATTCACACAAATCCCCAAGTGATTCATATTCATATTGACCCTGGAAAAATTCTGGTGTTTCTCCAATTCCCCACGTTGTCCATGAAGGGAAATTCATGGACAAGGAGTAATAAAGACCAGATTCACCTGATTTCTAACTGGTCACTTGGGAATAGAGAATGAGCAGGAAATGTTTTCTTTCTGCTCAGACCAATATCCCACAGGGACATCAGGTACTACTCAGGGGTTGGAATTAACAAGAGGAACTGCACTTCCTCAGAAGAGAAGGGGAGCTATAAATAGAGCCTGGGGTGCTGTCCCTCAGAGAGGTGCTGAATAGAACAATGCGGCTTCTTTTGTTGTTTGAGGTCTGTTTAGGGGACCAGGGCATCAGTCTCTCTGCTGTCTTGTCTGGGGACAGAGCTTCAGTCTCCATCATCACCAACCAGGGAGGAATCCAGACTTCCACACAGAGTCCTGCGAACCAGACACCCCGTCCAGGTGATCCTGAGACACAGGTACTGCAGGAAAGGGTCAGCAAGGATGGAACCTGACACTATGGACCAGAGGTCACCTGAGAACCAAGCCAGCTCAGCCCAGAGCTCAGAGACCTCTATGTTTCTTTACTGGACTAGTTTCAATTCATTCACTGTGTTAACAAGAGAAGTGTCTTTTAGACTCTGCGGTGCATAAAGCCTGTGGACAACAACGTGGGGGGCATGGAAGACCAGTGGGGTGAGACTCATGAATGACAGGCAGAAAGCATTCCCATAAAATCAGATTACATTCAAGGAGATTTTCTATTAGGGAGCATGAAAAGGGAGTTAGCATTAGGGTTAGGGGATGTAGAGTGAAGAGAGGGTGTTCTTTCTTTATTTTTTTTTAACATGGAGTGTATTTGTGCCTATTTTCTTACCCTTTACAAATATCTGACTAGTGTTTTTCTTACAAATATTACTTTACAACAGCAGCTGGAGACTTGCATTTCCTGGATCTTCTCTTCATACTTAACATTCACATAAAAAGCTTTACTTGATAGGTCAAAAGAACAGAAGGAACTTTACCTTGTATCTTTTTTTATTATTATTTTATTGCTTAAATTGAATATATGTTTGAGTTTGTTGGCCTTTCCTTCCTCTGCAATTCTGAATTGTTCATGCAAAATGTTTGTTTGTAAGGAAATTAATTTCATCTGTTTTCTTAAAATGATTCTTTCAATGAAAGAACTGGAGATTTTTCTCTAAGTTTGCTGCTTGCCATTTCTTTTACATAAGAATACAAATATTTGGGGGAAAGGGTATGAACGTATATCAACTTTGGGGAAATCTATCAGCTAAGCATATTGCAGACTCATTCCCTCTTTAGCTTTCTAAATACAGAAAGTTCCTCTGCATGATTAGTAGTTATTAATTACTTCTTGTGCCTTTAGCAATTTTCTTGCCTATGTTTTTCCTGATCACTGTCTTTCTGGTTGGTGTGATTGGTTCTATTTGGACGAGCAGCAATTATCTTCTGCCACCAGGTGGAACATATATTATGCATTCAACAAAAGCTTACTCACATCTTTCTCATAGCTTACATTTCACACATAAAAGCTTCATTATATTTATAGTTTCCATTTATGTATCGTGGGCATAAATATTATTATAGGTGAGGAATAAATGAGATAATACATGTAATGGATGTACCTCACAATAATGGCAAGACTCCTAAAAGAAGATCTGAGAGTATTTTGATCACAGAGATGACATAATTTCTTTAGTTCTGCAATTGTGTCTAGTGTCATAAGCGTATCTGAATAAATTTGTGTTTATACAGGATGAGATTATAACTTTAGATTCTATTTCTTCCAATGGTCCTAAAGAAGTATCTATTATTATTATTTTATTTCCAGGTGTTTGCCAATGTAATGTTGACTCATGCTGATGGAATTACATTATTGCTACATTAGGTCTCTTCCTTGAGAATTTATTTTAAACTTTAATTTCATTTTACTTAATGCAGTTAGTTTTGCATTAAATAAATGTTTTGCAGTCATTTATTCACCTGGCGTTCTTTTTATTGTACAAACCATTAATTTTATTTTTTATGCATTCTAATTTTTTTCCTTTGTGAAAATGCATAAGTGAGGAAAGCAGGTAAGATCTATGCTCGAGTGCATCTTATAATGGCAAAGGAAGAGTGCAGGGGAATAAGTGCATCTATGGTAGAACGTCCACAAGAGTATACCACAGGAAGAGGAGGACGGAGGGCCATGGCAGGTGCGGACTTTTATAGAGATTCATATACAGTGAGCAGACCTCAGAGCCAGGGCCCTTGAGCTCATCTATTCCAAACTGGGAATAATCTTCCTACATGCTGATGAGTTCATTTTGCTCGTATTTTGTTGGGTATTTTTACATCTGTGTTCATTAAGGATGTAAGCCTCTAATTTTCTTTTCTTGTACAGTTGTTGTCTGGCCAAACTGTGACTGTTATAACACAGACATCTGATTCTTAAATAACTGAGAGATTTCAGGAGGGATCCACAGGATGCCTTTTAAATCAAAATACCACATGATTCCAAGTACATGATCTATAAAGCTATTGATCTCATGGATGCATGGGCAGTGTGGTGTTGGGAAGACCAGGAAAAATGTGTGGGCTGATCTTAGAGGGTATCTGGTCAGGCTTATATAAGATCATTCATTTTCACCTGCTGTGCAACACAGGGCCAGACAGTAACAAATGACTCTGTACATTTGAAGTCCTGCTATGAGGATAGATCTCAGGCTAATTGTTCTTACCACAGAAAAGAAGAAAGTGAAACTCAAAAGGACACTCTGGGCAGGTGATGGATGTGTCTGTGGCGTAGATTGCATGAGGGGCACCAAGGTTTCATGTGTCTGAACTCATCAGATTGTGCTTACTGCATACATGCATTTATTCAGATATAACTACCCTTCAGTACAGCTGCTTCAAACAGAAGATAAGGAACAACATGTGCACAAAGGACCCCCTGCACCTTGAGAATCACAACCTTCAGCAATGTCAGGAGGCCACCTCCTTCCTCCCAGTTCTCAAACTTGGTCCCTCCTCCATCTCCTCCTGTTTGTTCTGGTTGCCACCATGGCTCGATTTTGAAATAACAGCACCCTCAGGGCCTTTGCACTGCTCACTTCTCCAAGCAGGCACACATCTCTGAGGACAGTCTCATAGATCTCACTCTCTGCCCTGAGAAATCTACTCAAATGACTTACCTGTGCCCCCATAAAAAATAGCACCTCCATTCACCCTTCTTTTTACCTGAACATGTTTTCTTTATAGCAATTATTACTTATTACAGAAGTAATAATTACAGAAGCATTTATATTTTTAAGGCTTTTTATTTTTAATGTTTGTGTTAGTGCCTTACAGCCATACATAACAGTGGGGTTCATTTTGACATAATCACATACTCATGGAATATAATTTGTTCCTCTTCAGTTTGTAATCCCCCTCCCCCCGTTTCACCGTACTTTACTCCACTGGCCTTACCCCCATGTATTTATTGGTTTTTTTTGGGGGGTGTACCAGGTATTGAATTCAGGTACACTCAGCCACTGAGCCACACCCCAGTCCTATTTTTGTATTTTATTTAGAGAAGGGGTCTCACTGAGTTGCTTAGCACCTTGCTTTTGTTGGCTTTGAACTCGTGATCCTCCTGTCTCAGCCTCCAGAGCCACTTGGATTACAGGCATGTGTCACTGCACTCACCTTTTATTTTTATAAATTGGTACTTTATATGTATAAATAGGTGTGGAATTCATCATGTCTTTTTAATATTTTAACTGATACATTACAACTGTCTGTATTTATGGGATGCAATGTGATGTTTAAATAATTTTATACATTGTATAAAATTAAAATCTGCTCAAATATGTATCATTCTTTTATAGTGAAAACTCTCAAAACACCCTTTAGCTCCTGGTTTTGATTCATTTCCTCACACATGATTTTTTCTGCATGAATGGATTGTAGGTACTTTTATTTTAAAGGCTCACTGCCTAGACAGTGCCAGGATCATGGATGGACCTAACTTATATCTCATAGGTTCATAAAAGAATAGTTCATTAAAACAGTAGAGTATATGATACATTGATAAAAAGGTGGAGAGGGACAGGAATTCCTAATCTGAGATGTGCAGGGAGGGGGTGGCCCTTTAAAGAAAATCAGATAGAAAAAATTAATGATGTTATTTTTCTCTTTCCTTGTGTCAATCAAAGCACATGGGACCACAAAATGACACACGAATTTCCGAATTTTTTCTTCTGGGATTTTCAGAGGAATCAGAACTGCAGCTCCTCATCTTTGGACTTTTCCTGTCCATGTACCTGGTCACTGTGCTGGGGAATCTGCTAATCATCCTGGCCACCATCTCAGCCTCCCACCTGCACACACCCATGTACTTCTTCCTCTCCAACCTGTCCTTTGTGGACATCAGCTTCACTTCTACTACTGTCCCAAAGATGTTGGTGAATATTCAGATGCAAAGTAAAGTCATTACCTATTTTGGCTGCATCATACAGATTTATTTTTTTGCGTTGTTTGCAGGGCTGGACAACTTCCTCCTGGCTGTGATGGCCTATGACAGGTATGTGGCCATCTGTCACCCCCTGCACTACACACTCATCATGAACCCCAGGCTCTGTGGATTGCTGGTACTGGCGTCCTGGGTCACAAGTGCCCTCAATTCTTTATTGCACAGCTTAATGGTGTTGCGACTGTCTTTCTGCACAGACTTGGAAATCCAACACTTTTTCTGTGAACCTAATCAGGTGGTCCACCTTGCCTGTTCTGACACTTCCCTTAATGACCTGGTGGTGTATATTACAGCTGTGTTGCTGGCTGGTTGCCCCCTCAGTGGTATCCTTTACTCTTACTCCAGAATAGTGTCCTCCATCCGTGCAATCTCATCAGCTCAGGGCAAGTACAAAGCCTTCTCCACCTGTGCATCTCACCTCTCTGTGGTCTCCTTATTCTATTGCACACTCCTGGGGGTGTATCTTAGTTCTGCTGTGACCCAAAACTCACCCTCAAGTGCCACAGCCTCTGTGATGTACACTGTGGTCACCCCCATGCTGAACCCCTTCATCTACAGTCTGAGGAATAAGGACATCAAGAGTGCTCTGAAAACACTCTTTGAGAAACTATAAAAGCTCCCATTATCCTGGACCTTCAAAACTACTGATGATTGCAAGGCTTGAAGTCTCAGAGCAAGAAATTACAATATTTTATTGAGATTGTGGAACTAGAACTGCCTCCTATTTGCTTTATGGAGTTTCCATTTCTTTGATTTTTAACTTCTACAAGAGAAATACGTAAGTCACCTCATGAGCTTTCTGCTCTGACGTCCACAGAGCATTCCCCTTTATCTGTGACACACTTCCTCAAAATTGTTTTCAATTCATGGATTGGAAAGGGTGGAAATTCCCATTTATTTTATGGGACAAGATGAATTTCTGAAGAATAATGTCTTCTCAGGATACAGATTACACAAAATTATTTGTGATTTAGTTTGTACTAAAAAAACATTGCCATGTGTTGTGTGTGCTCTTCTGATAGAAAAATGTCACACTTGACAATGAAGGTCATTTGCGTAGTTTTATCCAGGAGGAGAGGCCGGGATCACAGTTTTCTCTTGCAGTTCATCATTCCTTTGTACCTACTGTCCGTGTTTTCTCTATTTAAGAATGTGAGTTTTGAATTCATTGTTTTGTGACTGAGCAGAAGCTTTTCTTCTCTTCATCAGTGTTCAGTTATAGAGCAGTATCTTCCACTGTCACAGGGGAAGCAAATTATTTAATCTCCATCCGCAAGAGAAGGCTGCAACAGATAATAAACAAGAAATAATAGGTTGATTTATTTGGTCTCAGAATCAGAGAGAGCTGTAAACACGACGAGATAGACTTGTACATTGCACATTGCATAGTGTATCGCTACGCAAAATATGGCTTTTCATATTGCAAATGGAATCACTGAAGTATGGAAGACTGCTCTCCCTGTGTAAGGGGGTTTGCTCACTGAAGATTGGTGGACAGTTCTTGTGGTTTATTACTGACTTATCTTTCCATTTCCACTTGAAAATTTCTAGTGCTGCCTAGAAAAATGAATCTTTCTGTTGTTCCAAGTGAACTATCCACCCTTTTCTGAATTTTGCCATAACCATGAGAGGTCGTGAATGAGCAATATCATTATCATCAATTTATATATGTCATTTTTGCTCAAGTATTGCTTCTACAACTATCATGAGCTCAGTGTAACTTGCAAAAATGCCTGGATTCTTACCCAATTTTGTGATAGTAGGCCATAAGTTCTCCTGCAAAAACATGCATATTCCTTCATGAAACCAAGCTCAAAATAACTCTTCCCACGTGGTCCCATTTGTATAATGGCACTACATTAAACCACTGGCATTTAGGAATGCTTGTTATGCAGCAATGCCTAACTATTACAATAAAGAAAGAAAACAAGACAGAGTAGAAGTATAATAATCTGCTACTTCATTTTTTTTGGCATTGGTATAATATTTAAAGACAATATTCACAACTGTATGATAAAGGTCAGGTAACATAGTCACAGGTTGCAGGGATGAGAACTTGGATACCTGTGGGGGACCATCCTTCTCTCTTTCATATCCTGTATTCACCAAGAAGCACTTACTGAAGAAAGTTCACTCACATATACCGGCATTCACAAATAAGGTTCTCACCTTGCCTACTTGCTTGAATGGAGTGACCAGCAAACTTCTGTGAAGGGGCAGATAGTAAATGTCTGGGGATCTAGAGGCCAGATGGTCTGTCTCTTGACAGTGACTCAGCTCTGCCATGAGGGTGGCAGCAGCCAGAGACAACACACCCACACACACACACACACAGATTGTGTGGCCATCTCCCAGTAAAACTTCACTTACGGAGACCAAAATTTGAACTTGATGCAAATCAAAACCACACCTCCTCAAAGAACACAGAAATGCTAATCAGCATGATTCACTTATAGTTGGAATCTAAGAAAAGCTGATCTCATAGAAGATGAAAGTAGAACCAAGGTCTGACCGGAAATTCAAGAGGAGCAATGAGAAGAAGTTGGTCAATGGATATAATGAGAGCTGTGGCATAATTTCAGCCATCTTACTTCCCCCCACTCTCACTTTATGAATATTGTTCTTATTCTCAAAAAATAGAAACTAGCCTGAGATAAAACCTACCTGTCTGGCGATGGACTGTTCTCTCCCTGTTCTCTCATTGAGAGATAGGAGACAACTTACCGGCACCTGAGATGGGATGTACTGGTTTCCCTGTTCTCTCCTTGAGAACACTTTCCCTGTTCCCTCTCTGAGAGATAGGAGAACTGCCTGTCTCTGGTCCCAAGAAACAAACCAGGCTCCCCCAGGATCATATGTCAGTTCTGACTAAACCCGCCCCTAACCCGCGACCATGATTCTAGCCTATAAAAAATTCACATTCAAGGGGGAGTTGCTGCTGTTCTCTGTGCAGAACAGTCTGTCAGACTTCTGAAAAATAAATCCACTTCTCATCCCAGGTATGTGTGTTATTAGTCCTGCACCACTTTTCTTTCAATAGTCAGATAGGAGGAATAATTCTGTTGTTCTACTGTTTACTAGGGAGGACAAAAATTAATAATATATAACATGTATTTTTTAATACTCTCAAAAAATTTTATGTGGTGCTGCTGAGGATCAAATCCAGTGCCTCAAACATACTACATAAGCACTTTGCCACTGAGCTACAAACCAAGCCCCTATAACATGTATTTTTAAAAAGCTAGAAAAAAGTATTTTGATCTTATATCATGAGGAAATGATATGTGTTTAAGAACATGGAAATGCTAATCAACTGAATCAATCATTGCACAATATACACCTTTATAAAAGTATCACATTGTACACCTTACATATATGTGTGATTATGGTTCAATAAAAATTAAAAAGTAACAAAATTGCTAAAAGGAAAATAGCAATGTTAATGAAGATAAGAATTTGGAATCCTCATCCATTACTTCTGGGAATGTAAATGTTGCACCTGCTGCAGAAAACTGTTTGGCAGTTCTGCAGAGAGTTGGACATAGAACCTTCCTATCACTTAGCAATTCCAACTTGTGTGTATATATAAAAAAGAAGGGAAAACAGGGTCTCAAAAGATGCTTGGACACCAAGGTCCATAGCAACATTATTCACAGTAGCAAAATGGTGAGAAAAAAGGTGTCCATTAACAGACAACTGCATAAACACAACGCTGTGTACTCAGGACAGAAGGTCAGTCATCCAGGAGCAGAAAGGACCTTCTGATACATGCTACAGCTGGGGTGGATTTGGAGGCACCTAAGATCACCTGGGAGTGTGTTGTTGTCACCTGTAGAAAACAAACCACCCTCCAAGTCAAAGTGTTTTTCCTGGGTCCCTTCATTGCAGACCTCAAGGCGTGTGGCTCTGACCCGGCTGTGTTTGCCCCAGGTGTGTCATCATTCTGGGAGGGTGGCTGAGGAAAAGGCCCCCACGTGAGAGGAGCCCACCCTTCCAACACAGAGGAAGAGGAGGACGTGGCGGAATCCCCCAGGCCTCTTACAGCTTCTTCCCATGGAGCAGGTCATGTCTGCCCACATCCTATCACCTGATGCAGGTCACTTTGGCATTAGGCTTCTCCAGAGGATGTGGACAGGTGACAGATGGAAACACAGGTTCAGATATGCCATGGACTCCCGTGATCACAGAGGCTGAGTGTTTCCACAATGGTGTCTGCAGCTGGAGAGCCAGAGAAGCCAGTCGTGTGACTCAGTCCAAGAAGCCAGAGGCCTCAGAGCCAGGGAGGTCAATGGTGCAGTAGCCAGACCAGGAGGAGAGATGCCAGGACCCAGAGGGCTGCTGGGGCCTGTGCCAGAGTCCAGAGGTCCAGAAACTGGAGTTGGATGTCTAGCAGCAGCAGCAGGAGAGAACACACCTGCTCCAGAGGGAAGAACCAGCAGGGAGCTTCCCCTTGTTCTGTCTTCCTGTTCAGTGCAGGGACAGACGTCTGGATGGAGTTGCTCATGAGGAGGGAGAGTCATCACTCTGTCCAGTGTCTCAATGACAAACATCTCTGGAAACACTCTCCCAGAGACACAGAGAACTAAAGATTTACCAATTCTCCTGGAGTCCTTCAATCTACTCAAGTAGACCCCCCAAATTAACCACTCACTTGTGCATGTCCAAAGTCACACAGGAGGGAAATGCATTCATATCAGGCAAGGCCAAGACCCAAAGTCCTGGGTAGTGTTGGTCAGTCATCCTGCAGAATATGTGGGAGTGATGACTAATTGTAAAATATAAAACAAGTTCTCTGTGGGGCAGAATCAGAGAAGTAAGCATTTCTATTTCTGGTGGCATCAAAAAAGTTTATGAATTATCTTCTATGGATTTACCAGGATGAGAAATAAGGGACAAATAATTTGATTTACCAAGAAATATCAGTTTTTTAGATCTTCCCAAGAGGAGAACATAGTAAAACAACTTAAAAGGGTCTGAAAATCTTTACTGTGGCTATTTGGACCAATCCTGAGTGGATCAGAGATGATGCCCATGAGTCCAACACAGCACAGGGTGGTGGACCAAGGCTCTGAGCTGCCTGCCTGGGTCCTGGGAGGATGTCCCTGCACCACCTCTCCCAGTCTCCCAGGAGACAATGCTGGACTCATTTCCTGTGCCAGGAAACGCTTGTGATGTCACAGTGACCTGAGCCAATGAGTAAGGTGATGGTCACAGTGGCTGTTATCTTTGGGATGTCTACTCTCCACAGGTCATTTCATGTGATCTTTAACCTATGAATTAGTTCACACAGACACTCCATGAAGAAGGGATTCTACCAAGGTTGTAGATAAGGAGCCAAGGACAACAAGTTTCATTTCCTATCACAAGGGAGGCCTTCAAGAGGCAAATGTCTAGTTATTTAGGCAGAAGCCGAGCTACAGAGTCCAGCACCTGACCACCTAAATTAGAACTGAGGTGATGAAGGCCTTCATGGTGGAGAAGGCCTTGGAATGCCTGCACTTGACTCTGGACAACAGCCTCAGTGGTCAATAATGGGAAAACCAAATGGTGTAGCAATCACATCACTGGAAGTTAGCCTCAGAGACTTCTGCACTTCCATATTCACTTAGACTTATTCAGATAAGCAGATATGGAATCCACCTATGTCTGGATACATGGATGGATGAATTAAACACCTTATGTATACTCAGGAGAGTATGGTTCAACCAAAAAAATGGATGAAATTCTGTCAGCTGTGACAACACAGATGGAAATGGAAGTCCCCAGAGAAGTGAAAGTGAGACAGAATGACAAATGCTGCATGATCTCACTCACCTGTGGAATCTAAAAACATTAATTTCGTAGATATATCAAAAAGTGAAATGGTGGTCATTAGAGACTGCTGTGGTTTGTGGGATTGTGCGGAGAGATGTTGGTCAAAGGATCTGAGGTTCAGCTAGACAGGAGGAAGAGTTCAGGAGACCTACAACCTGGTGACCATAGTTAGCAACAGAATCTTTAACAGTGGTGAGTGGATATCGAGTGTCTCACCACAGAAATAATAACCACAGGAAGTGATGCGCACGATGATTAGCTGGATGCAATCATTCCACAGTGCATTGTTCTTGAAAACATTCTGTTATAGGCCATTATCATGATTTTTCTGAGCCTAAAAAAAAAAAGAAGAAGAATGGTCCACCTACCAGGATCAGGAGCTTGTAGCCTGACTGTCAACTCTTGCAAAAGCACAATCTCTGACCACACTAACCCATCAAATCACAACCTGTATTTCAACCAGATCCCCAAGTGATTCATATTTGTTTCCAACACTGAAGTTGGAAACATTCTGGACAGAAAGTGTTTCTCAAACTCCCCACTGTTGACATTTGTGTGAAATAACACTTTGATGTGTGGTGTCCTGTGTTTTCTTGGCCACAGAGCAGGATCCCAGGTTTCCACCTCCTAGGTTCTGTACATATCCCAACTGATAAAAATCCAAAATTTCCTCAACAATTGATTGCCACCCATTTCCAGGAGGCCTGGTGGAAGACTGGTGCCCTGGATCAGGAGAGCAGGGAACACAAGGAAAAAAGCTCATTCTAACTCAGTTCATAATTGGAGGCAGATCTAATTGCCTCTCTGGTCCCCATTTTTACAAATATAAAATGAGTCATGACACTATTGACCTCATACAATATACATCTATAAAAACTAAATGAAACAATCCTTGTAAGATTCTAACTTCAGTCCATGCTTCAGGCATGTGCACACACACGCATGCACACTCACACACATAAAGACCTAAGTATATCACTAATAATTGCCTAATGTTTTATAAATAAAGGCATGAATGACATTTTTTTCCCAAGGCAAACTGTGACACTATATTCTGTTTTTTCAAATGACAGTTTTTGACTTTAGTTCCAAGCATGAAATAACTAAGTGCTTTGTAAAAAGCATCACGATTTCAAGAGTTGTGGTAAATTTCCAAGACTTTATAACAAACACAGTTCTATTCCCTGATGAAGAGACAATAGCAATTCTCTGAAGGGATTGGGGGCTGTGTCCCTCCAAGCCAGTGCTTGGTCAGTCCATGAATCTAGCAAAGTCAAGTAGCTTGGAGGAAATCGTAGCTAAGGATTGGGAAAAAATGCTAAGGAGTGTAGATTTCTGGAAGGTGGAGGATTTTTATGGAGAAAGAAAAACAAAGACCAGATTCACCTAATTGCCCTGATCTCGTAGGAATATAGAAGCAGGAATATTTTACTTTCTGCTCTGACCAATATCCCCCGGGAAAGTCAGGAGCTCAGGGGATGGAGTGACGAGAGGACTGTATCTAATGAGCAGAGAGGGAGCTACAAGTAGCTGCTCTGATCTTGTCCCTCAGAGTGTGAAATCACAGGCTGAGCAGGACATGGTGGCTTGTTCTGGAGTCCTAAGTCTGGCTCAGGGGCCAGGGATTCACTCCTCCTGCTGTCTTGTCTGGGGACAGAGCTTCAGTCTCCACTATCAACTTCCACAAGGACTTCCACAAGGAGACCTTCTCAGAGACCCCATCCATGTGAGTCTGAGACCTGGTAGGTCCTGCAGGAAATGTTCAGCAAGAATAGAAGCTGACAACATGGACCCACCCAGCCCAGAGCTGAGAGAGCTGAGTGCTGACTCACTCATCTGCCACTGGTTAACATGTTAAAAAGAGAAGCGACTCTCAGATCTGCAGTGCTTAGATCATTGCTGACAACTATATAATGGGAACAAAGTCCAATTAGACAAGACTTGGAAAGTGTATCAAGTATTTTCCATAAAATGAGAACATATCCAGGGAGCTCCCAGGTACCAGGTTGGGCAAAATGGGTCTCAGGGGTGGCGGGTTGTGCAGTGAGGTGAGGGCATTTCTTCTTTAATTTCAGCCTGGAGTGTATTCAAGCCATTTCCATATTCGTTACAAAGAGGAGACTAGGGCTGCTTACAAATACTGCCTTCAGGGGGCATACATCTCACAGCATCCTCTCTCGTGCTAGGTGGTCACATGAAATAAGTCTTACTTAATATATTAGTGTACAAAATTAAAAAGATTTATTTTGCAATTTTTATTGCAAAGGCTGAGTCTATTTTAGCTTGTTAGCCTTTTCTTTCTCTTTGTAGTTGCAAATACTTTGATTTTATGGGAACTGGGTATTTTTTTTTAACTCTGAGAAGAAATGGAAGTTGTTTTCACTAAGATTGCTGTTTGCATTTAGTTCCTTTATATATGTATTGCTCTTTTGAGTGAGAACACGTGAGTTAATAAATTTCATGTGGCCAAACCTATGAGTTGGTCACATTGCTGACCCACCCCTCCATTGTTTTTTATACTAAAGTTCTTCTTCATTATCGGCAGTAATTAAGTCCCTTTTATACCATTTTGCATCTCATTTCTTATCTGTTCTTCCTTATTACTCCTTTTCTGCTTTTGAGTTGGTTCTATTTTTATGAGTAGCAATCACCCCCTGCCTTCTTGTGGAAGATATTTCATTGCAATCAAATGAAGATCACCTGCATCTTTCTCATATGCATGTTTCATACACAGGAGTTTTGTTACATCTACAGAGATGCTCTCTCTGCAGAGTTGGAATAGGCACCTGACCCCATGGGCTTCCTGCTGGGATTAGGTGGGAAGATGCAGGTAGCACTCCTGGCCCACGTGCATGGTGGGAACTCATGAAGGGAGCGGTGATATCACTCTAACCTTGGTTGTTACTCACTCCATCACTCCTGGCGTTATGTCCAGTGTCCTAAGCACATTTGTACACACTTATGTTTTTACAGGATGAAATTGTACCTTTGGATACCACTTCTTTCACTGCTCCTAAAAAAGTATCTTTTTATTATTTATTTCCAGGTCTTTGTCAATCTTGAATTAGAGACTCATTGTGATAGTTATTTTAGTTCTTTTGATGAAAATTTTATGTTAGATTTTCATTCATTTCATTTAATGAATTTGATTTGCAACCATTTATTCACCTGATTATTCTTTTCTTATAGAAACTCTAAATTTATTAATTTTTTTCAATTAAACTGTCCACATTTGTGAAAACACAAAATGAAGAGAAAAGGTAGAATATCTTCTCACTTGGACCTTAGATTATAACGGCAAGTGTAGACTACACAGAAACAAATGCATGTATATTATAATTTCCTCAGGGATAAATACTCTGAGGAAATATGGCAGAATATCGGGAGAGGGGCAGGATTTTATGGAGAGTATTATAGATCAGGGGAAATTCAGTTCCTGAATTCCAAGTTGTAATAATACTCTTACCATGCCATTGAAAGTATTTGCTTTAATTTCATTGAAGTTTGTGCCTCTACGTTCATCTAGAACAATGGCCTGTTATTTTTAGTACTTATCTGGCTACTGAGCTTATTATAATACAGACTCCTGACGCTAACCAAGAGAGAGAAATGAGGAGGGACACACTTTGGTCCACAGGATACCTTTTAAAGTAGAATAATGCATGATTCTACAGGCATGATATTTCTAAAATTGTCACACTCATACACAGAATAGAACATTGGTATCAGGGAGGGGATCAGGGAAAATGTGGGCCATGTGTTCACGGATGGAAAGTTAGAGTTATATATGGTGATTAATTTCCAGACACCGGCTACACCATGAAGTACCAGGACTAATGATATAATATTGTGCCTATGAAAATGTTCTGGTAGGGTAGACCTTAGGATAAATGGTCTTTCCAAAGAAAAAAAATCAAGAAAACAAGAAACAATAGGGACCCAGGGACACTCTTGGAGGTGATGCTTACATCTATGTGTTGAAGGGACAGCCAGAGTTCACAGGTGTCTAAACTCATCCTCTCGTCCACATAAAGTATGTGCACCTCCTCAGGGGTCAGCCACCTCAGGAAAGCCACCTCTAGCAACTGTCAGGAGAGAGCAGGGGAACAAAGGCCCCTCCTGAGAATCTCCACATCTCCACAGAAACCAGGAGGCAGCTCCTTCCCTGTGGCTTCCTTTGAAATGAGAATGTGCACAGTAGGCACTGTCCTCAGGATTCTGCACCGCTCACCTCTCCTGCCAGGCCCAGGTCTCTGCAGACCACCTCAGGGTGCCCTCCTCTCTTGGAGGCCTCTGCTCAAGTGTCACCTTTGACCCATTTACCTGGACCCCCTGAAGAACAAGCCTCTCTATCTCCTTCTCTTCTTATCTGTCCTAGTTGGATTCATATTGACTATACCATGTGACATTATGAGGACGTATTATGAAGATGTTTCTTGTTAATTTTTACTATTACATATCACTTACACATATGTGTGTTGTGCCTTGTGATGTGTTTATCTAGGTACACTCTGATGTTTAAATCTAGCTCCTCAAAAGGTATCATCATTTTATGGAGAAAGCATTAGAAATCCTATTATAGAGCTGCTTTAAAAAAATTATAGTTGTAGTTGGAAACAATACCTTTATTTATTTATTTTTATGTGGTCCTGAGGATCAAAACCAGGGCCTTATATGTGCTAGGTGAGTGGTCTACCACCGAGCCACAACCCCAGCCCCAAGAGCTGCTGTTTTTAATAATTGCCCACATACATTTGTTCTCCATAATGAAAACTTAGGGTCTTCTATTTTTCAGCAGCCTGTGCCCATTGCAGAGCCAGGGCCAGGAACAGGATAGGAACTCAAGGCCCCTTCCTCGAGGACATAGAAGGATTGTTCATTGGTAGAATACAAACCATGCTGAGGAAAATGTAGAGAAGGACTGAAATTTCTAATTAGGAATAAATCAGCTTATTAGGGAACAAATCTGCTAACTAGGAATGGCACTGAGGTCACCCTAAAAGGGATTAGTTTAAAAAACTACTCATGTTCAATTTTTTCTCTTCACAGCACATGGATTCAAAGAATTTCAGACAAATTTCTGAAGTTCTTCTTCTGGGACTTTCAAAGGACCCAGAAATTCAACACCTTATCTTTGGCCTTTTTCTGTCCATGTACCTGGCCAACGTGCTGGGGAACCTGCTCATCATCCTGGCCACCATCTCAGACTTCCACCTGCACACGCCCATGTACTTCTTCCTCTCCAACCTGTCCTTTGTGGACATCTGCTTCACCTCCACCACTGTGCCAAAGATGCTGGTGAACATCCAGATACAGAGCAAGGCCACAACATATGCAGGCTGCATCGTGCAGATTTACTTTTTTACATTGTTTGTAGGGTTGGAGAACTTTCTCCTGGCTGTGATGGCCTATGACCGGTATGTAGCCATCTGTCACCCGCTGCACTACATGGTCATCATGAACCCCAGGCTCTGTGGACTGCTGGTTTTGGTTTCCTGGATCACAAGTGCTCTCAATTCCTTGTTACAAAGTTTAATGACGTTGCGACTGTCCTTCTGCACAGATGTGGAAATACCACACTTTTTTTGTGAACCTAATCAGTTGGTTTATCTTGCCTGTTCTGACACTTTCTTGAATAATACGGTGCTCTATCTTGTGGCAGGGCTGCTGGGAGTTGGCCCTCTCACTGGCATCCTGTACTCCTACTCCAAGATCATTTCTTCCATCCGTGCAATCTCATCAGCTCAGGGCAAATGCAAAGCCTTCTCCACCTGTGCATCTCACTTTTCCGTGGTCTCCTTATTCTATTGCACACTCCTAGGAGTGTACCTCAGTTCTGCTGCAGCCCAGAGCTCACCCTCCAGTGCAACCGCCTCTGGGATGTACAGTGTGGTCACCCCCATGCTGAACCCCTTCATCTACAGCCTGAGGAATAAAGACATCAAGAGCGCTCTGAGAAGACTCTTTTGTGAAGAAATTATCAAAGAGCCCATGTTGGTGGGTCTTTAAAAATTGCTTTTGATCACAGGGCTCAAAGCCTCATAGTGAAAAATTAGAAATGTTTTTTGTTAGAATTTTGAAATATGACTTGTTCCTTCTATCCATTTCCTGAAGTTTCTCTTTCTTCGATTTCAACTTCTCTATGAGAGTCATAAAACACAGCTGCTAAGCTTTCTGCTCCCTCTGAGATCTGAGCAGTTTTCTTCCTCTTTATCATCTACATACATTCTCCAAGTGATTTTCAATCCTGAATTAGAGACATTGGAAATTCACACTTATCTCAAGGGACAACATACATTTCTGAAAAACATTTTTTTTCTCAAATGATGGGTCATACCAAGTGACTTTTCTTTTGTTGATATTAAAACACACTAATCTGCTGTCCTCCGTGTATAAAAATGCATTTGACAGTTAAGATGGCCTGTGTAATAATCCTATACTGGAGGGAATCCCACAGCATGGCTTTGCCCTGTGGGTCCCTCATGTCTCCGCGCGTCCCCATCTCACCTGCTATTCCTGATGAGGCAGATTCCAACAGACCAGTGAGCTTCATGGCTGAGCACTGGCTTTTCTTCTCACCATTGGGATTCTTTTCTCTTGCCCAGCTTGGTGTCCACAGTCTCTACCATAATCACTGGCAAAGCTTATTTTCAAATACATGTCTCCACTTGAAGTCTAAATGGATAGAAAAAATTGAAATGAAAATATGATTACTTTGGCCTCAAAATCAGAGAGGACTTTAAATATGAGATAAACTTCTACATTACACATTGCATTACTTTGCACATATGTCTTTTCATACTGCAATTATAATCACTGAGGTGGGGAAGGTTGGTGTTCATGTGTCAGGGGTTTGTTTACTGGGGACTGGTCAGCATTTTTTTAGGTTGTGTTATTGAGTCATTGACGTGTTTCTGCTTAGAAATTTCCAGTGCTGCCTAGAAATATCAAACCTTCCATTGTTCTAAGTGAAATATTCCTCCCCTTTCTGAATTTTGCCACAGCACTATAAAGGTAGTAAATGAGCAATACCCATATCCTTCATTATGTGTGTCCTTCAGGCTCAGGATGACTTCAGTCCTCAAGATCAAAGGGTGGTTCACAAGGGAGATGAATTCCTGCCCCTCATGTGATTCCAGGTCATGGGCTCTCCCGAAAACATACATGTGCTTTTCCTGAGCCAGAATTAGAAAACCAGATTGTCCCATTTGTTGAAAAAAAATCCTTATTAGACCATTTGCATTGAGGACTGCTTGTTCTGAAGCAATAGCTAGCTATTACAAAAACTAAAGGAAATAGAACGGAGGGCAATTGTAATAATATCCCAGTATGTATTTTTTTTTATTTGTTCTGATTTTAAAGGCAATATTCACAGTTGAATACAAAATGTGGGGTTAAATAGTCAGAAGTTTCAGGGATGAGGGCTTATACACCTTTGGTGTCTGTCCTTCTGTCCGTCACATCCTCTACCCACCAAGGAGCTCTGACCTAGGGAAGTGTCCCCCCCTCCACACACACACACACACACACACACACACACACACACACACACACACACATTCACTAACATGGTTCTCACTCTGTCTACTTGCTTGAATGGAGAGGCCACCAAATTTCTGTGAAGGGAAAAATAGTAAATGTCTTCGGCTTCACAGACCTGATGGTCCCTCACAGTGACACTGCTCTGCAACAGGAGTGGCAGCCATCACAGGTAACACACAAATGAGCAGGTGTGACTGTCTCCCAATAAAACTTGACTTATGGAGACCAAAATTTGAATTTGATGCAAAATCACAATGAGATACTATTAACATCCCTTAAAATGAACCTAAAATAGCTGATCTCTTGGAAGTGGAGAGTAGAGTAAGGGTTACCAGTGAATGGACAGCGGAATAGAAAAGGGTAATGGAGATAGGTTGGTCAACAGGCACAAAGGTACAGGCAGACAGGAGGAATGCACTCTCTTGTTCCATTTCATATGAAGGTGACTAAACGACAAAATCATGCTCTATATGTGTAATAAGGATTGTAATGCATTCCACTGTTGTTGTGTATTTAAATAAATAATAAAATCAACAAAAAAATAAATAGATAAAAGATCGCTGGAAGAGAGGATTTTGGATGATCTCAGCACAAAAATATGATACCTGTTTAAGGTGATGGATAGACCAATATCCTTGAATTAATCACTACATAAATGTATACATATATCAAAATATCATTTTATAACTCGTAATTACATAAAATTATCATCAATCAAAAATAGACTAATAATTAAAAAGTAACATAAACTTTCAGGAAGAAAATAATAATGTTGATGAGAAGGGGGAGAACCAGGAATCCTCACACATTACCACCAGGAACGGAGAATGGCTCCACTACTGGGGAAAACACTTGGGCAGTTCCTCAAAACAGAATTATCTTACCCCCAACAACTCCACCCCATCAAAGAATGGAAAACAGGGACTCAAATAGACACTTGTACATCAGTGTCCACAGCAGCAATGTTTGTAGTAACCAAAAATGGGGGAAAACAGTGTCCACCAGCAGACACCAGCATGAACATGGTGAGTGTTCATCACAGATCATTCAGCCAGGGAAAGAATCTACGGGCTGACACTTGCTGCAAGGGTGAACTCTGCAAGCATTAAACTAAATAATAAACTAAAACAGAAGGACACATCTAGTGGGATTCCACTCATATGAAATAGCTAAAATATGCGAATTTGTAGAGATAGGGATTAGATGGGAACTGAGCAGGGGCTGGGGGAGGGAAGTGAAGAGTTCTTTCTCAATAGTTACAGAGTCTCTTTGGAGTGACAATAACTTTTGGAAACTGAGTAATTGTGAAATGTATTTCATTCCACTACAATTACCATGGCAAATTTTATGTTACATGTTTATGTTATATGTCTTAATCACAGTAAAAACAAATAATTATTCAGTATGAGTTTCATACACTTTTCAATTGTCACAATTACTGCTCTTGCTTTGATTTTTTTCAGCCACTTGAAAACACTTGGGTCTAGGGGATGCCTTTGAAATTAAATACCATGTGATTCCACCTACATGAGAATTCTAAACTGACCAAGCTCATCAAGCACAGAGCAGAAGGGTGTTGAGGGTGTGTGGGAGGGAACATTTGCTTTTTCATTGGGTATAAAGTTAATTATATAAGACATTTAATTTCTAGACACCTGATTACAACATAGTGCCTGGCACTAGCAAATGATATTGAAAACATTCCATGAGGTCAGAACTGGTGTTAATTGCCCTTACTACAGACAAAAAAAAAAAAAAAAAAAAAGCAAAAACCAAAACAAAACAAAACTTGGGAAGGGATGGATGTGTCTAGGGCATTGATTGCATGGGGGCACCAGGCTCTGTACATGACTGAACTCATCAGATTGTGCACATGACATATGTGCAGTCTTTCAACTATAACTAGGTCTCAGGGAAGCTGCTTAAAACTAAAGTATAAGGGACGACTTGTTTCCTCCATCTGTGTGATCTCATCAGCTCAGGGGAGGTATAAATCATCCACCTGTGTATCTCACCTCTCTGTGGTCCCCTTATTTTATTGTACTGTTCAAATTGTGCACCTTAGTTCTGCTGTCACCCCAAAATGACACTCAAGTGCAAGAGCCTTGGTGACATACACTGTGGTCACCCCCATGCTGAACCCCTTAATTTACAGTCTGAGGAATAAGGACATCAAGAGGGCTCTGAAAGTATTCTCAGATAAACTATATAAGCATCCTCTGTCCTGAGACTAAAAAATTGCTGTTGACTGCAGAGTTTGAAGCCTCAGAGCAAGAAATGGCCAGTTTGTTCAGATGGTGGAAGTAGAACTTGTTCCTTCTGTTTATTTTCTTGAGTTTCCTTTTCTTTGGTTTCAACTCCTCTACAACAGTTTCATAACTCACTTTGTGAAGCTTTCTGCCCTTTGCCATCCTAACTGTGTTCACCTTTGTCCCTTTCATACTTTCTCAAAGTTATTTTCAATTGTGGATTGGAAATATTGGAAATTCCCGTTTATCTCATGGGACAACTTGCATTTTTAAAAGAATAATCAGTTCTCAAAGAACAGGGAACACACGAGTAAGTTCTCTTTCATTTTCACTCAAAAGCCCATACATGTGTTGGACTCCTCCTGTGCAGAAGATGCCAGCTTCTGAATATAGATTGAGAATCCATTGGCCTCCACATAGAAATGCTCACGTGCAGTGTTTGCTTCTGGCTGGCAGCTTCCATGTAACCCAAGGACCTGTCCCCTTCATTGTGTTTTAAATGACAGGATTCCATTCTTCTTGAAGGCTGAAGAGCACCCAGTTATGGATATACCTCATTTCCCTTTTCCATGCATTTACAGATGGGAAGCTCGGCTACTTCCATACCCTGACCACTGTGAAGACTGCCCCAGGAAAAGTGGGGAGTGCAGGTACTTCAATGGGTGTTGAGTTCACTCCCTCTCTTGCTTTATTATCAAGATCTACCTCCATGAGTCTGGATTATTTTTCTTCCTCAAAGCCTCTTAGTTCACCTGCCCCTGTGTAGTTTTTGTGGCTCAGACTCTCTCTTCTTTCTCTTCAACCATCTCCTAATTTTTGTTCTATTCAACTAAAATTTACAGAGGACAAACTCCTTACCCAGAACTGTGCTGGACATCACGGTTTTCAGGCACAGATGAGATAGGGTTCATAATTTTGAGGAATTCATACTGTGCATGAGTAGACAAATTCAGTAAGCTGAGGATGACAGGAAGCAAAGAGAATCACACAAAATGGTGGGAAATCTTTGAGTTGGTCTTATTTGCCTCACCTCAGAACACATTTCTGCAAGTTAGTTTTCAGAGCAAAAGCACACACAGAGCATCACTTCTGAGAATGTTTATTAAAGATTTGGTTTCTTAAAAATTAAAAAAGAAATCATTATTGTAGATAGCTGGGAAAATGTCATGTTATATTCATACAACTTAGATTTTCTGGATGACAAGTAAAATGGATGATCAACATAGAACTTTATGAACAGTGCCAAGATCAGAAAAGATCCCAAAGAAAGATCCAAGGGATGAGTTTCTTTAAACAGGTAGCAGCAGAAGTAGTCAGAGGGCTAGATGACAAAGGCCAGGCTCTCAGGACCTCGATGTCATGCATGCTGCTGCTCAGGAGAGTCCTACAATGGCCTTTACTAGGGAGAATGATCCCTCTGGCCCCTTCCCATTCCTGTTTCTCAGACTGTGGATAAAGGTGTTCAGCATGTGGGTGACCTTCTCCAAAGTTACATCAAGATCATCCTAGACAAGAGAGTTCCTGCAGTGCTGAGGTAGACCTCAAGAGCTGCATTTTTAATCTGAGGTGTCCTCCAAAGACCCTGTGTTAAACCTCAGGCCCCCACTTGGTGCTATTGGAAGGTGGTAGAAATGCTAAAATGAAGGTCTAGTGGGAGGTCTTAGTTCACTGGGAGATTTCCATTGAATGGGAAATTGGTATCCAGGTCTCTTCCTCTATCTTTTTTCATTTCCTGACCGTGAGGTGAGCAGCTTTACTCCACAACGTGTTTGCCACGCCTCATCAAGGGCTCATTGCCACAGGGCCAAGCCATGGGGCCAATCCATCACAGATTGGAACCTTGAAAACTTTGAGCCAAAATAAACCTTCTCCCCTTATAAATAAATTATTTGAAGTGCTGTGTTATAGTAACAGAGTGCTGACTAGCACAGCCAGGGCATCAAGCAAGACATTAGACCCACAGGTGAAAAAGGCTTTGGACTCGCCCCCAGGTAACAAAATTCTCATCTGCAGGGAAAAATCTGAGAAGAAGAGAAGAGGATTTCAGTAAGAGAGAAAAAACCTAGAATGAAAGAAACTAAATATACTGTTACTTTATTGATAAGGTTGCCTGAACAGAGGAACTCAGGGCTCTGGCAAGATCTCAGAAGAGTGTGGGGTTCCCATGTGTGTGCAGAAGGGAGGCAGTAGGAGAGGTTCTTAAGTAGTAAAAGCCACAGTGAAAATCACAAGTCCATCTGTACCATCTCCCTAGTCTCTACACAGCAGAGAGTGAGAGCAATGAAACGTCAGATGCCAACATTTCTTATTGTCCCAAATCTGTTTATTTCAATATCCAACACTTTTACCCCAATCAGAAAGCAAACTTCACCACAGTCTTCTGTACGTTTTATGTTTGGGTTGACAGAAAGCCACAGCCCATTTCAGGGTTCTCTCTCACCAGGTCTCATTAGAACAAAGCACACGAGGGCAATTTCAGCATGGGATGCACCGTGACAGCAATGACAGCTCGCAATTACATGGGAGAAAGTGAAAAGCAATCATGACTTCAACAGGAAAGGGAAACATATAAAAATTTGAACTGTTAACAGATTACATTCAATTTAATAATTTTAATTGAAATTTTAATTGGATAAAATTATAAATTAACTTTTAAATTGGAGAAAATTATAAATGACCATGAGAGATCATGAGAGATCCAAGGACCCTTTTGTGAGCTTCCACCATGGAAACACCGAGCAAAATATCACAGCCAGCTATTTACACTGATAACAAAGAAATGAAATCACAGAGCAAAGAGAAGCATCCATGCCCAGGTTTATTGAATCGTTCAAAATAATAAGATATGGAGTCAACTTATGTGCCCATCAACAGATGAGTGGAGATACAAAATGTGGTATACACACAACATGAAACATCATTCAACCATATATAAGGATGAAATCCTGTCATTTGGGGCCACATGGATGGAGCTGGAGGACATTGTGCAAAGTGAATAATGCAGATAAAGACAAGTTCTTCATGGTCTCTCTTCTATGAGGAAGTTAATAAAATGCCAACTAGAATGTAGAATAGAGATTACTAGATATTGGAAAGGTGTTGAAGAGGGGTGGATAAATAGAGGCTGGGTTTGAGGAGTATAGTCATTGCATTATAGTTAAAGAATGAGTATATATATATATATATATATATATATATATATATACATATTGCTCTAGTTTCAGTAGAATTGACATTGACATGCGTGGAAATATCAGGCTGAACCTCATTAATGTTTATAATTAATATCTGTTCATCAACCAGAGGATGGTTCCCATCAGTCAAGGATCCCAAGTTTTGTCCTGTTACAGCCCCATTCAACCCCCTACCTCTGCCCAGTGCCTAGACCCTTAGAACCATTAAGCTATTCACCATTTACCTATTGCTATGTTTTCAAAAATGTTGTCTAATGTGTAAAAATATGTGCCTGGAAAAAATGGTGGAGTGGATACATGTTTTGTCCATGCCTAATGTAGTCTCTGTGAACATCATGTTGGAACAGAAATAGGATCCAAAAGATGCAAATAAAACCTAATGAACAGCTAACACCATGGTAGGTGAAAGGCTACCTTATCAAAAATGGAAGTAATATAGGAAAAAATCATGAATACACAGTTGAAAAACTATTCTCAGGCAGATATGGTGGTGCTTGCTTGTAATCCCATCCACTCATTAGGCTGAGGCAGGTGGATCACAAGTTCAAGGCCTGTCTCAGCAATTTAGTGAGGCCCTAAGCAATTTAGCAAGACACTGTCTCAAACAAAAACCAGAAATGTCTGTAGATGTAGCTCCGTGGTTAAGCACCAGTGGGTTCAATAAATGCTACCAAAAGAAATTTCTTTTTCAAATTTTCTCCCACAAGAAAATTATAAAAATTGTTGTCAAATAGTTTTTTTCACATAAGAATACAAATTGTGACTATTTTGGCAAAATAAACTATTACTTACTATGATGTATGTCAATTGAGATTCAATTATTTCTAAAAAAGATGTATTTTATGGGATAAGTGAGAATTCTCAAATATTTCTTATCCAATATCAAATATTTCTTATCCAAAGATGGGAATAATTTTGAGATGAAAAATGACAAATGGATGGGATTTGAATTCATAGAGATCAGAATGTGAAATAAAGTGACTGATTCAGTGGAATTGTATGATGTAGATGAAATCAAAGAAATGATAACTCAGGAATAAATTAGAAGGAGCAAGTTCTGATAAAGAATCCCAGATTTCAGACCAAAGGCTCTGAGCTCTGAGAATCATGGGTACTGCTCCAGTTTCAGTAGAATTGACACTTTTATCTTTCTCTCTCATAGAGTCTTCTCAGAGCACTCTTAATGTCCTTGTTCCTCAGACTGTAGATGAAGGGGTTCAGCATGGGGGTGACCACAGTGTACATCACAGAAGCAGTTGCAATGGAGTGTGAGTTTTGAGCCACAGCAGAACTGAGGTACACACCTAGGCTTGTGCCATAAAATAAGGAGACCACGGAGAGGTGAGATGCACAGGTGGAGAAGGCTTTGTACCTGCCCTGAGCTGAAGATATTGCACGGATGGGGGACACTATCTTGCAGTAAGAGTAAAGGATGCCAGTGAGAGGGACACCTCCCAGGAAGACATCCATGATATATATCACCAGGTCATTGAGAAAGGTGTCAGAGCAGGCACGGTGAACCACCTGGTTAAGTTCACAGAAAAAGTGTGGGATTTCCAAGTCTGTGCAGAAGGACAGCCGCAGCATCATTAAGCTTTGTAACAATGCATGTAAAAAACTCACAAACCAGGACACCAGAACTAGCAATCCACAGAGTCTGTGGTTCATGATGACCATGTAGTGCAGGGGAAGACAGATGGCCACATACCTGTCATAGGCCATCACAGCTAAAAGGAAGTCATCCAACCCAACAAAGAGTACAAAAAAGTGAATCTGGGTGATGCAGCCTGCATAGGTAATGGCCTTGCTCTGTGTCTGGATGTTCACCAGCATCTTGGGGTTGGTGGTGGAGGTGAAGCAGATGTCCACAAAGGACAGGTTGGAGAGGAAGAAGTACATGGGCGTGTGCAGGTGGGAGTCTGAGATGACAGCCAGGATGATGAGCAGGTTCCCCAGCACAGTGACCAGGTACATGGAGAGGAAAAGACCAAAGAGGAGGGGCTGCAGTTCTGGGTCCTCTGCAAGTCCCAGAAGAAGAGATTCTAAACGTTGAGTATCATTCCCTGGTTCCATATGCATGTGACTACCAGAAATGAGAAAAAGAGCATAACGAATTTTCCCTAGACAGGTATTACTCACATCATTGAAGTGAAATGATACATATTTTTCTGAAAAGAATTAATTTAGGGAGTAGCTCAGTGGTGGAGTGATTGCCTAACATGTGCAAGACCTGGGTTCCAAACTTAGCCCACAGAAAAAGAAAAAGAAAAAACAAGGGAAAGGAGAGAAATTAACTTCCATAGAAGATCTGTGTATCTTATCCCCTAAAGGATCCTGTGCCAACTCTATAATGAATTTCCGCTTCACTGTATGGTTCACTAGGAAGTCATATATTCAGAATTGTAAAGATTTTCATGCATTTCAGAAATACAAATCAAACACCCCTGGTGAACACTTTGTGTCTTGGCGACTGTGAATTATGCATAGTAAACTAGGAAGGTCAGATATCTCCCCAAAATACCCATTTCCTTTCTTTGGCTACATAGCCGGCCATGGATATCTGGTTCGCATGGTGACTCTGTTTTAGTTTTGTGGAACCTCCCTATCTTTTTCCACAATGACTTCATTAATTTGCATTTCTACCAACTCTGAATAAGGATTCCCCTTTTCCCCACATTCTCACTGGCCCTCTCACTGATATCTTTGGTCATTTTGATAACAGCCCACCTAACTGGTGTGAGGTGACATTCTACTGCAGTCTTAATAAGCATTTCCCTGATAATTCGCAATTTTAAGCATTTTTCATATGGCTATTGGTTGTTTGTATGTGGTAGAGATACACAGTGGAATAATATTCATTATTAATGAAAGATTGAATCCTGTCACGGGGGACAACATAATGCTGTATTACTCAGTATATAATTATAGTTAAAACTAATATATTACATATTTTAAAATAGCTAAAGGAGAGGATTTTGAGTATTCCACCATAGAGAAATGATAAATGTTTGAGGTAATTAAACTGATTACCCTTATGCAATTATTACACTATTTACACAAGTATGGAAACATATAGTTATACCTATAAAGTTGTACAATTACGTTAATTAATAATAAACAATAACTATTAATTAAGTATCAACTCTATTGCATCAGTAATATGTATAAGGACAAAGATCTCCATTACCCAGTGAGAGCGAGAGAACATAAGAAAAATATTTTAAGATCACTTAATATGTCCCATGGTGATGGGTACTATGAAGAAAAAAAAAGAGTAGAGGTAGTTGTACTTTTACAGCAAGGCAGGGAAAACCAGCAGGAAGAGGGGCATCCAAAGAGAGACCACAAGGAAGGCAGGGCAGGAGCCACAAATGATCCTCAGCAGTGTGGTCTTCACTGGGGGAATAGCAAGTGCAAAGATCCTCAGAAATGTGATTGTTTCAGGAAACCGAGTCTTAAAAGAAAGGCCTTGGAGAGGAGAAGGAATAAGAGCGGAGAGATGAGAGATGGTGTCAGAGAAGGTTGAGGAATGAGCTGGCCTCACTGCTCTCTGAGGCTACAAGGTACAGGGAGACCTTCTTCCACACCCTGAATCTCTTTCCCTTCAATTTGCTGCAAAGACATTCTGTGAATTGCAAAGGATTCCCTCCTTGCTACCACCTGAGGGTTAAGTTCTGTTCTGACCTCTACCTGGTAAGAGTCACCCTGGAATATATAAGCTCAGGTACCTCTTCTCTGAGCCCTCCATGAGGCACATAAACACACACACACACACACACACAGGAACACACAACACACCCTGGGCTTATGGTCTTATTTCAGCATGGCCTCTCAGCCCCAATCACCCTGAGAAGGCTGTGAGTGTCAACACAACTGAGATTATCAGTTCCCTACAGAATGTGGACAGGGCACTGGAGAGTCCACTCGACACACTTTCCATGAACAAATGAGCAGACCCACTTAAGAATGCTGCTCTTCTTCCCTGTTTTTACAAAGAAGCATGAAAATCTGTGTAGTCAACAGAGGGAGGAAGAGAAATAGAGAAGGATGGGGAGTGAGAGAAAAGGAGAGAGAAGGCAAAGGGGTGGATGGAATATGAAGAAGTGAGAGCAGAGACAGGGCGAGCTGACGTGGACCCAGGGGAACAGGACCTTGCAAGCCCAGGTGTCCCTTCTCCAGGAGGGAAAGGCTGCATTGGTTTTGGCAGCATTCCAAACCCAGTGACCCTTACTGGGTGCCCAGCAAAAACCATAAGCAGCAAAAGTAAATTTGCCAAAAGCCCAAAGTGGTAACATTTTTTAACCTACTGTTTAATGTTTTTAGTAGTGCACTGCAGTAAAACCTAATGTTGGGGTCCTATTGACACAATCACACATGCATGGAATATAATTGGGTCTACCTTGGTCCCCAGTACATTCTCATTTCCTCCTCTCCTCCCACCCACTAACCCTAACCCTTCCTGATGTCAAGGCACCTGAGAGATTATACACTTCAAATAATAAAATGACCTAAGTAAAAAATCAACAATACACAACAGCAGATGCCAAAGTATGTACGGAAAGTTGAGAACTTTTAATATGAAATGGCACATCTGTCTTCCCTGCTCACCCAACCTATTGGCTTTTCCCTAGATTTATAGCAGATAAGGCAGGCCTCTTTCTGTTTTAAAATTCACACAGAATTATTGTACCTGTTTTTGAGTATACATGTGATAATTCAATATATGTATGTGTTGTGTGTTGATCAAATCAGGGTGATTAGCATTTCATTCTCCTTAGACACCATTTCTTTGATTCCATGAATTGTGGAATAAATTCATGGATATTCTTGGGCTTGAGGGTATCTTACTTTTTATAAGTGTTTTTTTGTTAGACACATAATAATGTATAGGTATTTTTATCAGGTATTTTTTAATGTTTTGATACATGAATACACTATTGTCTAATGTCAGATCAGGGTACTAGCAATAAAATGTAAGAATAAATTGCTAGAGACTTGGTAATAAAAGATTAGAAAGTATAACATAAAGTTATGATGGCATCTTATCTAAAGATAAATAAACTCTAATTTATTTGTGGAGGATGGAGGTGATCTTTAGTGAAATGATGAAGGGAATGCCTTCCAACTGCTGGCCAAGATGATGAGGCTTTTGGAAATACACCTACATCTAACCGTGTAAAATGAAGACACAGAAACACAACAGAGATGGGAATATAAATTGGAAATGTGCTGAAAAGGTGACTTATTAGCACAAAAAGTGCAGAAAAACTTTCATCAGCATTTTCATTTAAACTGAGGGTTCCCAAGTGAAATAATATCAGATTTTTGAGTCAGATCTTTCAGAATGAAGAGCCCTGGCAGGAACCCAGTAACAAACACTCATCTATTGGAAGACATTAAAATCTGCAGATTTGCAGACACTCTTCACAGACACATCTCCACATTTGTTCTGTGCTTATGTAAAAGAAACAAGTGGCAACATCAAAATCAGGGGAAAATATTCTGTCTGAAAGAATAAAATGGAAAAAGAAAGAAGGGGAAGGAATACACTCCAACCCATGGCTAAGGGTATTAACAATTTGAAATAGAGAATTCAACAGCTTTCCAATTTACTTCATCTTGACAGTTTATTTAATAATTGCAAAATAAAACTCTATGGCATGCCCATTTCACTTATTATGTAAATTTATTTTTTCATTTGGATAATACTCAGAATGAGACAAGATTCTGTGAAATATCTGTATCAAGAGTTTCTTCTACAGGGATTTATTTGCAAAAAAATCTTAAATCTGGATCTTTCTTACAAATATGAAAATGTGCTGAATATGCTCCTTTGTAATTTTTTTTTTAAAAACGAGCTCCCTCCAGTGCATATCTCTTCATACTTAATTCTGGATTTACCCATTCCCCTTCATTGCAAAGGTAAGCAGACTTACATTTCACTTTAATTTGAGCCACTTCATGCCTCCCATCCCTCTTCTATTTGAGCTTCTATAACCATAAGTTAATGGTCAACAATGACCCCGTGTTGCTGATTTCTGGATCACTTCTCTTTTTAGTATTTTATAAATCCATTAATAAATTAAATAAGCTAGAAACAGACACCACTATCTCTGGGCTGCAGGCCAGGGTAGTTGGGCTCTCAGGGAACCTCAGGTGAAAGCCCCTGCCTTCATTCTCTTCAGTCCTCTCCTGCAGTGTCTGCTGGGTCCTCAGGCTCACCTGGGTGGTATCTCTGATGGGAGGGTCTTCATGCACAGGCTTCAGTTCTTCCCTGGATGTTGAGGGTGCAGAGTGAGGCTCTGACCCCAGACAAAAGAACAGGAATGGGTCCAGCTTTGGTCCTCAAGTCAGATTTCAAGATCCTGAAGAATCAAGTGTGCCCCGGAGTGTGCACTCACAGAGACTGGAGCAATCGTAGTTGACAGCTTCCTCTATCTGCTCATTAGGCACATGTCCTTTTCACTCTAACCTCCAAGCACCCAATTTCCCTGCAGGACTCTGGTCTATACAGGAAAGGGAGAGTTTGCATAGATTCCCCTGAGATCAGAGTGGAATCAGGCAGATCCTCCCCTTATTACCACCAATCTATCAGTGCCACCTTCCCAAAGTCCCAACCTCCCATCACCATATCCTTCATCTGACATATAGTTTACTTCCATGTCTGAAGCTAAGAAACTTGCTTTGGTTATGAATCATATGTCTTCAAAACACTGACTCATGTTGGGCAGACAGCCTCTGGTGTCTCCAGAATTTTCCTATTTCCCTCTTATCAGAAAAGCATGCACTATTTTTGTTTGTTTGTTTGTTGGTTGGTTGGTTGGTTTTTTAATATGAAGCCATAAGACAACCCATCCTATATTCATCACACTTTCCCAATCACACGTAGAATGTCATGCTTCTAATAAACTCACGTTTCTAACAAGAGACCAAATTATGGCTCTTGACTTCAGATGTGAGTTGAGATTGAAGAAATGAATAAAGTTCTCTTCAGGCACCACGACCTGAGCTGTCTACCCATTTCATGCTCATTCGAAGTTGGCTCTTTTCATATCCCTTCTCTCACATTTCAAGATTAAAAAATGGACATTTGTATGTACATATGTATCCATTTGGGTTGATAATTCAACTTTTAAGCAAAATGTCTTACAAATCCAGAGTCACACATGGTCTTATTCACACCCTGTACCATGACCACTTTCTGTGGTATTTTCCACACATTTCATTTACTCCTCACAAAATTGGTCTGAATTTATGCTTATTTCCAAAGATTACCTTCAGAAAAAAAGAGCATTGGGGAGATTAATTTTCTTGATATTAGGATTTTAATGGAGCCATATGAGTGTCACATATTTTTAGGGAACCATGTGATATTTCCATACTGGTATACATTGGGTAATATCCAGATCAAGGTAAGCATATATACCTCCCCAAGACTTATCATTTCTTTGTGGTGAAAACACTCAAGAGCGGTTTAAAAAAAAGGAAAGTGAAAAAGGGAAGGGGGAAAGGAGGAAAAGGGGAAGTAATGGGGACTAAGTTGGAGCAAATTATATTCCATGCTTTATGAGTAAGTCAAAATGAATCCCAAAATTATGTCTAATTATAAATCACTAATTGCAAAGGATATTGGATTCCATCATTTTTTAAATATGCAGGTCCTTATCATGACCATACTGTGCAACAGAACAGCAGAACCAATTACTTCTACCTGACTTCAACTTAGTATCCTGGGGCCAACCTTTTTCTGTCCCTCCTGCTCCCTTACCCTTTCCAGTTCTGGGAACAGCATTCTGCTCTGTGCTCCTGTGAGAGCAACTTCTGTACCTTCTACATGTGAGTGAGGTCCTGCCGTACTTGTCTCTCTGTGCCTGGCTTATTGCCCAGCACACGGTGACCTCCTGTTCTCTCCATAGGATCAAGGATGCCAATTTTATAACAATTATATATATATATATATATATATATATATATATATATATATATAACAGTTAAACCTTATTGAGCACATTCTTCAATTTAACACATGAGGGGAACTGTTCATAGTAACACTTTATATATTTTATGAATAACTAGGAAAGAGGAGGTCAAAGTCTCCAGAGCAGAGGTAGTTAGGAATACATGGAAGCATTTATTATCTTCGTTTTATCAATACTTACTGTGCTCAAGTATTAAAGTATTACACTGTACCCACACCTACATGCAATTATTACATGTTAATTACACATGTTTCTGAAATTGTTTAAGAAAATACAAATGTTGACTATCCTAACACGATCATTACACACTGTATACATGAATTGAATTAATATGCCACTCTCTAATAATTTGTAGAATTAATAAAATAATTTGGAATGAAATATCTTAAATTATGCATATCAATAAATTGATAAGATAATAGAACAAATCAGACATTAATTACACATGTTTCTGAAATTGTTTAAGAAAATAGACTTGTTGACTATCCTAACACGATCATTACACACTGTATACATGAATTGAATTAATATGCCACTCTCTAATAATTTGTAGAATTAATAAAATAATTTGGAATGAAATATCTTAAATTATGCATATCAATAAATTGATAAGATAATAGAACAAATCAGACATTATTACCCTATGTGCATACATGATTATAAGACCTGTATTACTCTACATCATGTATAATCCTATGAATGAAAAGTTATACTCCATTTATATATGATCTATCAAAATGCATTCTACTGTCACGTATAACTAATTGAAATAAATTTTTAAAAACACAAATTAAAAGAAACACTGATAAGAAAATAAAAACTAGGGAAAACATATGATATATTGTGCACTGTGGAAATTTGCCTCATTACTACTAATAATCTCCCTACCTATTACATCATGTTTTAAACCTCAAATAGGGACATAAAATGTACCCTAAAAATAAACTAATCCAAAGTAGCAAAATAGACATGTACAGATTATTTCAAAACAATTAGAATTTTAAAACTCAAGAAGAAATGATCAATGTGCCTGAGCCAGTGACCAAAAGAATAAATACAAATGGTTTAGGAACATGAACCCATGCTCAACTTCATGAATACACAGAGAAAGTCACATTAAAATCATCAAGGGAACTTTAAATACCTTACCTTGGTGTTCACTTTAGTCCTAAAACTCAACATCCAGAGATAGAGCACTTCTTTGTTGGGGAGAATCCCAGCAGAAGGAGTTTGTATCAGAAGCTTCTCTTTTCTTTGACCTTGAGCTTTAACATTGGAAGAGCTTCTCTAGAGCCAGCTGGACATCAGGTCTGGGAGCCTGGCCTGCTCCACACAGCTTGGTGGGGGGGCTCTTGATCCACTCTGTGACCTCAAGCTCGTTGCCTGGTGACCATAAGGTCCTGCTGCCTTATGAAGGAGTGTCCAGGAACCTCCAGAGACAGTGTGTATCAGATGGCCCAACCAACCGGGAAATGCTGAGTAGAGTTATAAAATCTTTAATTTAATGTTTACTGACATGTGATTGTACATATCAATAGGGGTGAGTGTGGCATTTTAGCAAATACTATGGTGTGTGCTGAACGAAACAGCTTAAGGAAACTTTCCCTCCCCATATCATTACCTTATGATTGTGCTCCTCACTTCAGATCTTCATAAAACACATGTCAAGATCTTGGGCACTGCAGCCCCCACCCACCGGCAGTCACTGAGAAACACCAGGACTGGGTCTTCCTATTCATCTGTGTTCCTGTACCTGTTATCCAGCCTCCCCTGCTCCTCCTCCTCCTGCCTCCTTCCCAGCCTTCAGTGTCACTATTCTGTATATAGATTGAGGCTCCTTTGACCTCCACATAGGAGCACCTGCAGTGTTTGCTTCTGTATGGCTTCTTTCATGGGACACAATGGCCTGTCCCATTCCTTGTGTTAAAATGACAGAATTTTAATCTTATTGAAGACTGAAGAGCTCAGTTATGGATATACCTCATTTCTTTACATCCACAGATGGGAAGCTCTGCTGGTTCCATACCTTGACTACTGTGAAGAAGGTGGGGAGTGCAGATACGTCTTTGGGTGCCGAGTTCACTCCCTCTCTTCCTTTATTTTCAAGATCTACCTCCATGAGCCTCTTAGATCATCTGCCCATGTATACTTTTGTGGCTCAGACTCTCTCTTCTTTCTCTTCAATCATCTCCTAATTTTCATTCTATTCAACTAAAATTCACACAGGACAAACTCCTTACCAGGAACTGTAGGAGACATCATGGTTGCAGGCACAGATGAGATAGGGTTCAGAACTTGTAGGAATTCATAGTGAATGGAAAACTTCAGTAAGTAGAGGATGATGGGAAGGAAAGAGGATCCAACAAAAAGGCAGGAAATCTTCAGAGTTGGTCTCATTTGCATCACCTCAGAACACATCTCTGAAAGTGAGTTTCCAGGGCAACAAGGCATCACTTGTGAGGTTACGTGTTAAAGGTATAAGATTTGATTTGTTAAATTTAAAGACAATCCCTTATTGTAGATAACTGGGAAAGTTCCCTGTTATATTCACACAACTGAGATTTCCTGGTGAAAGTTAAAAGGCTGATCCAATGTGGAACCGTAGAAACAGTCCTGGGGACAGGGAGGTCTTGAAGGGAGACCCCAGGGAAGGAGTGGCTTTAAAACCTGTGAAAGCTGAAGTCATCAAAGGGCTGGATGGAGGAGGCCAAGCTCTCAGGCCCTTAATGTCATGCCTACTTCTGCCCAGGAGAGTCCTGCCATGGCCTTCACTGGGGCACCATCCACCTGACCCTCCAACTCCCTGCTCCTCAGATTGAAGATAAAGAGGCTCAACATGTGGGTGACACCAAGGCCACATCAAGGTCATCTCAACAACAAACTGCCTGAAGAACTTAGGAAGACCTCAAGGCCAGTCCTATAGTTTTAATCTTAAGTGTCACCCAAAGGCCCTGTGTTAAAGCTTCATCCCCAGCATAGTGCTATTGGAAGATGGTAGAAATAGTAACAGCAAGGTCTAGTGTGAAATCTTAGTTCATTTGGGAATTTCCCTTCAAAGGGCTTGTAGGACCCCCATCTGTTCCTCAATTTCTTCAACTTACAGGCCATGTGGTCAGCGGCTTTCTTCTGCCACATTCTTGCCACCCCTAGTCATGAGCTCATTCCAATAGGGCCAAGCCATGGGGCCAATCCAAAACAGATTGTAATCTTGAAAACTGTGAGCCAAAATAAATGTTCTCTCCTTATAAATCCATTATCTCAGGTGTTGTGTTAGAGTAACAGAAGCTGACTCACATAGAAAGTGCATAATGCATGGACATTACCAATAGTTTAGACCCACTTGCAGAAAAGGCTTTGAATTTGTTCCTGACTGACTGTCAAAATTCTAGAACGATAGAAGCTAAGGACACTGCTATGTTATTGATGAGGTTGCCTGAATAGGGGAACTCAGGATTCTGGCAAGTAAAGAACAGTGTGGTGTTATTATGTTTGTGCAGAAGGTGGGCAGTAGAAGAGGTTTACTTATGTAAAAACCATATTCTAAATGAAATATTCATCAGTACTGTCTTCTCTCATGTGTATGTAGTAGAGACCAAGATCAATGAATTGTCATATGCCAACATTTCTTTTTGTCCCAAATCTGTTTATTTCAATATCCAACATTTCTACACCAACCTAAAAAGCAGACTTCACCATAGTCTTTGTACATTTTGTGTGTGGGTTGACATTGTCATCAAGATGGTGTTCTCTTTCATTTACCAGCTCTCATTAGAAGAAAGCACATGAGGGGATTTTGAAGCCTAGGATGCACCAGGACAACAATGACATCGTTCAATTCCATGGGAGAAAGTGAACAGCAATCATGAGTTCAGGAGGAAAGGAGAAACACATCAACATTTAAACTATTTACAAATGGCCTGCTCTGCTTTCCCTTTTGATTTATAATTCTTAATGGAACTTTCCATTTGGAGACAGTTGTGGATTAACATGCGGTAGTAAAAAAAAAAAAAAAAAAAAAAAAAAGACAGAAAGAAATCCAAAGAACCTTTAGTAAGATTCCACCATGGTAACACTGAGCAAAATATCACAGGCAACTTATCAGTGCTGATAACAAGGAAATGAACACACGGAACAAGGAGAAGCTCACTGCTCATGTCTTACTACATCATTCACACAGGCTCAGATACAGAGTCCATATAAATGCCCATCACCAGAGGAGTGAAGGGAAAAAACATGGCATACATACAAAATGGAACACCATTTATCCTTATGTAGGATGAAGTCCTGTCATTTAGGCCAATGTGGATGGAACCGGAGCACATTGTGCTAAGTGAATAAGGCAGATACCAAAAGAAAAGTAATTCATGGTGTCTATCAAACGAAGAATATAAAAATAAAATAAAATAAATTCTAACTTGAATATAGAATACAGATTAGTATACATCAGGTTGGAGAGGGTGGATAATGGATGGCTATATTTGATGAATGTTCACCGTGGGCATGTGTGGATATATCACACTGAACCTCCTTAATATTTAGTTATTTACGCTCATCAAATAACAAACAGAAGAGTTCCCAGGAGTCAAGGATCCCAAGTTTTGCCCTGTTACAGCCCCATCCACCTTTCTCCCTGCCCAGTGCCTGGACTCCCAGGACCATCAATCTGCTCACAATTTATATATTGCTAGCATATCAAAAGTGTTGTCTATCACATAAAAAACATGCACCTGGGAAAATGGTGGAGTAGATACCTCTGGGGACATGACCTGTTTTGCCCATGACTATGTTAGGCACTGTGGACACCACGCTGAAATAGAAACACAATCCAAAAGTGAGAATAAAACCTAATGATCAGCTAATACCTTGGGAAGTTAAAGGTTACCTTATCAAAAATGGAAGTTTTGGAAATAATATTGGAAAAGAATTTAAAATACAAAATTGAATATTGATTCTCATCCATGCATGGTGCACACTTGCAATCCCAGTGACTCAGGAGTCTGAGGCAGGGGGATCACATATCAAAGCCATCCTCAGCAATGTAGTAAGGCCCTAAGCAACATAGCAAGACACTCTCTCAAACAAAAAACAGAAAGGAATGTGCCTATGGCTAAGTGGTTAAACAGCCTTGGGTTCAATCCATAGTACCAAATTTTATTTTCTCAGATTTACTTCCACAATAAAATTATTAAAATTAACTTTAGTTGTTATATACAGGTTTTCACATATGAATAGTAATTATGCATATTTTAAGCAAAATGAAAAATTCCTTAACATGACATAAGTCATTTGAGATTATTTCTAAAAATATATCTTTGGGGATAAATGAGAATTTTCAAGTATTTCTCATCCAAAGTGGGAATAATTTGGGACAAGTTGGAAATGACAGGGGAAAGGGTTGAATTTCATAGATATCACAGTGTGCAATAAAGTGAAAGGTGTAGTGGGATTGTATGTCGAAGTTGAAATCAAAGAAATGGAAACTCTGAGTTAACAGAAGGATCCAGTCCTACTTCCACATTTCAGTGAAGAATTGCGGATTCTGCTACTGAGGTTCTGATACCTGCAGTCATGGGCACTTATTCAGTCTCAGCACAATTAACACTTTTACCTTCCTGTGCCACAAATTTTTCTCAGAGCACTCTGGATGTCCTTGTTCCTCAGACTGTAGATGAAGTGGTTCAGCATGGGGGTGACCACAGTGTACATCACTGAGGCTGTTGCAATGGAGTGTGAGTTTTGGGTCATAGCAGAACTGAGGTACACACCTAGGCTTGTGCCATAAAATAAGGAGACCACAGAGAGGTGAGACGCACAGGTGGAGAAGGCTTTGTACTTGCCATGAGATGATGAGATTGCATGGATGGAGGACACTATTTTGAAGTAAGAGGAAAGGATGCCAATGAGAGGGCCAAGAGCCAACAAGAAAGAAGCAATATATATCACCAGGTCATTGAGAAAGGTGTCAGAGCAGGCACGCTGAATCACCTGGTTGAGTTCACAGAAAAAGTGTGGGATTTCCAAGTCTGTGCAGAAGGACAGCCGCAATATCATTGAGCTATGTAACAATGCATGTAAAAAACTCACAAACCAGGACACCAGAACTAGCAATCCACAGAGCCTGTGGTTCATGATGACCATGTAGTGCAGGGGGTGACAGATGGCCACATACCGGTCGTAGGCCATCACAGTCAAAAGGAAATCATCCAACCCAGCAAAGAGAACAAAAAAGTGAATCTGGGTGATGCAGCCTGCATAGGTAATGGCCTTGCTCTGTGTCTGGATGTTCACCAGCATCTTTGAGACAGTGTTGGAGGTGAAGCAGATGTCCACAAAGGACAGGTTGGAGAGGAAGAAGTACATGGGCGTGTGCAGGTGGGAGTCTGAGATGGTGGCCAGGATGATGAGCAGGTTCCCCAGCACAGTGACCAGGTACATGGACGGGAAAAGGCCAAAGAGGAGGGGCAGCAGTTCTGGATCCTCTGTAAGTCCCAGAAGAAGGAATTCTAAATGTTGAGTATCATTCCCTTGTTCCAAATGCATTTTACTACCAGAAATGAGAAAAAGAGCATGACTAATTTTTACAGACAGGTATTACTTACATCATTGAAATGAAACAATACATATTTTGCTATAAAAATAATTTTAGTGAGGTGTGTGTAGGTTATGTTGGAGTGGTTGCCTAACATATGCAAGGCCCTGGTTTCCACCCATGTACCTCAAAAAAAAAATAGAGAAATGCCAAGAGAATGGGGGAAAAATAACTCCTATAGAATATGTGTGGCTCTTGTCCCCTAAGGGATCTTGTGTCACCTCTGAAAATGAATTCCTGTTTCATTCTGAAGGTTTGACTAGGAAGTCATGTATTTCAGAATTCTAATAAGAAAGTTATTCAGGCCTTTGAGAAGTGTAAATGGAGCACCCCACATAAGCACTTTTGTTGTTTCTGTGATTTGGCTACAGTGAATTGTGCATCAGTCAATGTGGAAGGGTAGATCTCTTCAAAATATCCATTTCACTTTCTTTGGCCACATACCCAGTAATAGGATTGCTACATCAAGTGATAACAGTATTTTAATTTTGTGGATTCTCCATAATGTTTTCCATAATGGCTTCAATAACTGCATTCCTACCAACTTCAGGTCAGGATTCCTTTTCTCCCCCCATACACATTGGCCCTTGATATCCTTGTCTTTTTGATAATAGCCCTTCCAACTGAAGTTAGTCCACAGTCTACCATAGTTTTGATTAGCATTTCCCAGATAATTAGCAATTTTGAGCACATTTCACACAGCTATTGCCCATTTGTAAGTGGTACAGATACACAGTGTAATAATAACAGCTATTAATGAAATTATGAGTCTTATCATGGGAGACAACATAGATGAACCTGGGGTCATTTATGAAGTGAAATCAGCCAGGTACAGGAACACTACAGCTGCATGATATCATTCATGTGTGGATTCTGAGAAATTTGATCTCAAAGAATGTCAGCATAGCATGATGGTCACCAGAAGCTGACTTGCATTGTGGGCTCAAAGGGATGAGGAGAAGCTCCTCAAGGGGAAACAATTACAGTAAGAGAAGAGGAATAGCTTCTGGTGATGTATTGCACAGTAGGGTAATTATAGTTAAAAATAACATGTTCCCTATTTTAAAATAGATAGAGGGGAGGACTTTGAATGTTTCTCACAGAGAAATGATAAATGATTCAGAAAATTAAGCCAATCATACCTGTTCAACTAATATACAATTTATACATGTATGTAGATATAAAGTTATTTTGTGAACTTTATAATTATATGTCAATTAAAAATAAAGCAATAACTAATTACTGAGTATCAAGTATGTTCCACGCATTGGATCAGTAATCTGTATGAGTTAAAACACAGAAGTCCACATTATCCAAAGAGAGGGAAAGCACATAAGTAAAAATGGGTAAAATCACTTAATATGTCTCATGGTGATGGGTACTAAGAGGAAAAAGAAAGAGCAGAGGTACTTGTAGTTTTACAGCAATGCAGGGAAAACTATCAGAAAGAGGGGCATCCAAAGAAAGACCACAAGGAAAGCAGGGCAGGAGCCACAAGTCATCCTCAGTGGAGTGGTCTTCATTGGGGGACAGTCAGTGCACAGGTCCTAAGGAACATGCTTGTTTCAAAAAAATGACGCATAAAAGAAAGCTGTTGGCAAGGAGGAGGAAAAAGGCTGAGAGTGATGAGAAATGGTGTCAGAGAATATTAAAGAGTGAGCTGGCCTCACTGCTATCTGAGGCTACAAAGTACATCCACACCCTGAACCTCTTGCCCTTAGATTTGCTGCAAACACATTCTGTGGATTGCAAAAGGATTCCTTCCTTGCTACCACCTGAGGGTAAGTTCTGGCCTCTAGTTCCTAAGAATCACCCTGGAATATATAACATCATGTCACCTTTTCTGAGCCCTCCATGAGGCACACACACACACACTCACACACGCTCATAGCTTGATTTCTGCCATGGCCTCTCTGCCCCAGTCACCCTGACAAGGTTGTGAGCTTCCACAAAACAAGCTGAGTTTGTCTTTTCTCTGAAGAATGTGGACAAGGTACCTGGAGAGTCCACTTGACACTCTTTCCATGAACAAATGAGTGAACCCACCTAATATGCAAACACAGATATGACAAATTGTGGCATAAAAGAGTATTAAGAATTGTAATGCAAAAATATCAATAAGAGAGCTCATGTATAATGGCATAATTTGTCATGAACATACTTTATATACAGAGTTATGAAAAATTGTGCTGTGAATTGGTAATTATGAACATAATGCATTCCACTATTGTCATGTATGAAAGAAATAAAAAAAAAAGAATGCTCCTCTTCTTCTCTCTGTTTAAAAAGGAGCATGAAAAGCTGTGCAGTTAACAGAGGGAGAAAGAGAAAGAGAATATAATGTGGGGAGTGATAGAAAAGGAGAGAGAAGGCAAAGTGGTGGACAGAACCTGAAGAGGTGAGGGCAGAGACCGAGTGAGCTGACATGGACAACGTGGAACAGGACCTTGAAAGCCCGGGTGTCTCTTCTCCAGGAGGAAAAGGCTGCCTTGGTCCTGGCAGTATTCCAAACCCAGTGACCCTCACTGAGTGCCCAGCAAAAATCTTAAGCAGCAAAATACATTTGCCCAAAACACCAAAGTAGTGACATCATTTTCTCAATCTAGATTTTAAATGTTTTCATTATTACATTGCAGTGATACATAATGTTGGGGTCATTAAATATGTTTAGCTGTAGATGGTCACAATACCTGTATTTTATTTACTTATTTTTTTATGAGAATTGAACTCAGTGCCCACACCTTCTAGGCAAGTGCTCTGTCCCTGAGCCCTAGCCCCAGCCCTGTCGGGGTCATTTTGACACAGACTCTCATGCAGGGAATCTACTTTGCCCCACTTTTGTCCCCAGTACCTCCCTTTTCCCTCCTCTCCTCCCTCCCACTGTTCCTCTTCCTTGTGTCAAGGCACCCAACAGACCATACACTTCAAAAGAAAAAAAAAAGTGACCAAATGTCAAATATCAGCAATTCATAAGAGGAGATATCCAATATATATACAGCAAAGTGGGGAACATTGAATATGAAATAGCAGATTTGTCTTCCCTAGTTCTGCCCCTTTCACCTGACCTATTGGCTTGTCCTCATTATGTAACAGATAAGACAGGCCTTTTCTCACTATTTTAAAATTCATACCGAATCATTGTGCGTGTTCACTGAGTATATATGTGATCATTCCATATATGTATGTGCTGTGTGACGATCACATCAGGGTAATTAGCCTTTCAATCTCCTTAGGTCCTTACTCTACCTTCCTTATCTTTTTACTTTGCTTGTTTTGTGTGTGTCATTTCATGATTGTTCTTGGGTTTGGGGCTTTTAAAAAATTTTTGTGCATGTTAGACATAATAATTATATGTTTATGGGGCATATTGTGATGTTTTGATACATGAAAATGTTGCATAATGATCAAAAAGGGTACTAGCAAGAAAATGTAAAAATAAATTGCTAAAGTCTTGGAAATAAAAGATAAGGAAGTAGAGTAAAAAGTTATGATTGAATCTTCCTGATCTATAGAGAAACAAACTCCAATATACTTGTGGATGGTGGATGTAATCTCCAGTAAAATGATGAGGAGCAATGCCTACATTGAATCATGGAAAATCAAGAGGCACAGAGACCTAAGAGAGACATAAAAATAAGTTGGAAATATGTTGAAAAGTTGACTTATAAGTACAAAGAGTGCAGAATTTTCTTTTAAAGCAAGGATTCACAAGTCAAGAAATATCTGAATGCAAGGAGTGTAGAAGACATTTCAGCAGCATTTTCATTTAAAGCAAGGATTCACAAGTCAAGAAATATGTGTTGAATCACATCTTTCAGAATGAAAAACACTGCCAGGAGCCCAATAACAAACACTGTTTTAGTGGAAAACATTAGAATCTCTAGACTTTCAGAGACTCCCCACAGATACATCTCCACTTATGTGCTGTGCTAATGTAAATGAAACTAGAGACAGCATGCAAAATCAGTAAAAAAAAACCCCTAAAGAATAAAAAAATAGAATGAGAGGGAATATACTCAAACCCTAAGCAAAGGGTCTTAACAAATTGAAATAGGTCAACAGCCATCCTGTTGACTTCATCTCAACAGGTTATGAAATACTTGCAATGTAAAACTCTTTGGCATACTCATCTTCACTTATTAAGTTAGTTCATTTTCCATGTGGATACCCAGAGAGGAAGAGGATTCAATGAAATATCTATATCATGATTTTCTCCTGCAGGATTTTATTTATAGAAACTCCTAAATCTAGATCATTCTCACCAATATGAAAATGGGCTGAAATATGTTGCATTACAATTTTTTTAAATGAGCTCCCTCCAGTGCATGTATCTCCATACTTAATACTGGATTTATCCATTCCCCTTCATTGCAAAGGTAAGCAGACTTACAATTTACTTTATTTGAATCACTTTGTGTCTCCCATCCCGCTTCTAATTGAGATTCTGTCACCATAAGTTAATGGTCAACAGTGACCCTGTGCTGCTGACTTCTTGGTCACTTATGCTTTTTAGTACCTTATAAATGCATTAATAAATTAATTAAGCTAGCAACAGACACCACCATCGCTGGGCTGCAGGCCAGGCTAGTTGGGCTCTCAGGGAACCTCAGGTGAAAGCTCCTGCCTTCATTCTCTTCAGTCCTCTCCTGCAGTGTCTGCTGGGTCCTCAGGCTCACCTGGGTGGCATCTCTGATGGGAGGGTCTTCATGCACAGGCTTCAGTTCTTCCCTGGATGTTGAAGGTGCAGAGTGAGGCTCTGACCCCATACAAGAGAACAGAAATGGGTCCAGCTTTGGTCCTCAAGTCAGATTTCAAGATCCTGAATAATCAATGTGCCCCAGGGTGTGCACTCAGGGAGACAGGAGCAATCACAGCCTACAGCTTTCTGTAACTGCTCATTAGGCACATGTCCTTCTTTTTATGCCAACCTATAAGCACCAGATTTCCCTGCAGGACTTTGGTGTATAATCAGGAAAGGAAGAGTTTTCATAGATTCCCCTGAGATCAGAGTGGAGTGCTATTGATCTGCCCCTTTTTACCACCAATCCATGAGCCTCACATCCCAATGTCCGACCATCCATCACCACATCCACCCTTTGTGTTCCACTTTTCTTCCCATGCCTAAAATTTAAAAATCTACCCTGGTTAGGTGTCTTTTGTCCTCCAAACACTGACTCACATTGGGGACACAGACTCTGGCATCTCCAGAAGTTTTCCATTCCATCTTTAACCAGAGGAGTGAGCTGTTTTTGTTTGTTTGTTTGTTTGTTTGTGAAATGTGAAAACATAAGACAGCATCTCCTGCTCTCATCCCACTTTTCTGTTGATACCAGAAATTTAATGCTGGTAATGAACTTATATTTCTATAATGAGGGACCAAATAATGGTTCTTGATTTCAGATGTGAGAATGAGTTGGAAGAGATAAAGACCTAGAATGATAGAAACTAAATACCCTGCTATGTTATTGATGAGGTTGCATGAACGGAGGAACTCAGGAGTCTGGCAAGATCGCAGAAGAGTGTGGGCTTCCCATGTGTGTGCAGAAGGGAGGCAGCAGGAGAGGTTCTTAAGTAGTAAAAGCCACAGTGTAAATCACACGTCCATCTGTATCGACTCCCTAGTATCTACACAGCAGAGAGTGAGAACAATGAAATGTCAGATGCCAACATTTCTTATTGTCACAAATGTGTTTAGTTCAATATCCAAAACTTTTACCCCAAACAAAAAGCAAACTTCACCACAGTCTTCTGTACATTTTATGTCTGGATTGACAGAAAGCCACAGCACATTATCAACAAGTCAGTGTTCTCTTTCATTTACCTGCTCTTGTTTGAAGAATGTACACAGGGTAATTTTAAGCACAGGATGCACCATGACAGCAATGACAGCTGACAGTTACATGGGAGAAAGTGAACAGCAATCACGGGTTCAAGAGGAAAGGGAAACACATCAAAATGTGAACAGTTTATAAACGGCTTCCTCAGATGTCCATCACTTTTTTAAATTTATAATTTTAATTGAACTTTTCATTGGAGAAAATTGTAGATTAATGTGCAGTTGTAAAAACTGACAGGAAATGATCCAAGGCCCCTTTCCTGAGCTTCCACCATGGTAGCATAAGCAAAACATCACAGCCAGGTGTTTACACTGATAACAAGGAAATGAATTTACAGCAAAGAGAATCGTCCATGGCCATATTTATTGTAGCATCATTCACAATAGCTACGCTGTGAAGTCACCTAAGTGCCCATCACCTGATGAGAGGAGGAAAGAAACGTGGCATATATAAAACTTGAACATACTCAGCCATATGTAAGGATGAAATACTGTTATTTGGGGCCATGTGGATGGACCTGGAGGATATTGTGCTAAGTGAAGAAGGCAGATACCTAAATACAAGTACTTCATGGTGTCTCAAGAAGAGGTTTGAAAAAAAAATAAAGGAAAATATCACCCCGAACAATGGATAGAGATTACTAGATGTTGGGAAGGGGTTGGAGAGGGTGGATAAGGGAGGCTGGATTTGATCAGTGCACACTGTGGGCAGGTGTGGAAATGTCATGCTGAACCTCACATTTACAATAATTTATGATCATCAAAAAAATACACAATAGCTCCCATCAGTCAAGGGTCCCGAGATTTGCCCTGTTATAACCCATTTACTCCCCTCCCTTCTCAGAGCCTGGACCTTCAATCCATTAAACTATTGACCACTTATATATTGCTAGCATTTCAAAAGTGTTGTCTAGCACATAGAAATATGTGCCTGGGAAATGGTGAAATAGTTACCTCTGAGGACCAGTTTGCCCATGACTATGTTAGGCAATGTGGACACCATACTGAAAAAGAAACAGGGTTCAAAAAGTAGAGAATAAGACCTAATGACCAGCTAACACTATGGTATGTTAAAGGCTACCTTATGAAGATTAGAAATTCTGGAAGTCTTACAGGAAATAAATCATGAACACACAATTGAAGATCCATTCTCTGTCGGGCATGGTGGTGCATGCTTGTAATCCCAGTGACTCAGGAGGCTGAGGCAGGAGGATCAAAGATGAAGGTCAGCCTCAGCAATTTAGTGAGGACCTAAGTACTTAGCAAGACGCTATATCAAACAAAACCCAAAAATGTCCATGGATATAGCTCAGTAGTTAAGCAACCATCGTTCCAATCCATAGTACTACAAATATTTTTTTCTCATACTTGCTTCCACACAAAGTCATGAAAATAGCCTCAGTTGATAAATATTATTTTCACACGTGAATACAAATTATTACACTTTTTAGCAAAATATACAATTAAGTAATATGGCATATGTCATTTGTGATAAAAATTACTTCTAAAATTATATCTTATGGAACTAATGAGAATTTTCAAGTGTTTCTCATCCAAAGATGGGAATGATTTAGGGAAAGTTCAGAAATGACAAATGAAAAGGATTGAATTTCATAGAGATCACAATGCACAATATAAATAATGACTCAGTGCAATTGTATGAGGAACTGGAAATCAAAGAAATGGAAATGCAGGAATAAAGGAGAAGGAGCAAGTTCTGTTTCCAGGTTCTGATACAGAAAATCAGTTCTGAGCTCTGAGGCTCTGCGGCTCTGAGCCCTGCAATCACAGGCACTTATTCAGTTTTAGTAGAATTGACACTTTAATCTTTCTCACAGAGTCTTTTCAGAGCCCTCTTGATGTCCTTGTTCCTCAGACTGTAGATGAAGGGGTTCAGCATGGGGGTGACCACAGTGTACATCACAGAAGCAGTTGCAATGGAGTGTGAGTTTTGGGTCACAGCAGAACTGAGGTACACACCTAGGCTTGTGCCATACAATAAGGAGACCACAGAGAGGTGAGATGTACAGGTGGAGAAGGCTTTGTACTTGCCCTGAGCTGAAGATATTGCACGGATGGAGGACACTATCTTGCAGTAAGAGTAAAGGATGCCAGTGAGAGGGCCACCTCCCAGCAAGACAGCCGTAATATATATCACTAGGTCATTAAGGAAGGTGTCAGAGCAGGCAAGCTGAATTACCTGGTTAAGTTCACAGAAAAAGTGTGGGATTTCCAAGTCTGTGCAGAAGGACAGCTGCAACACCATTAAGCTTTGCAAAATTGCATGTAAAAAACTCCCGACCCAGGACACCAGAACTAGCATTACACAGAGCTGGCGATTCATGATGACCATGTAGTGCAGGGGTTGGCAGATGGCCACATACCAGTCATAGGCCATCACAGTCAACAGAAAAATGTCTAACTCAGCAAAGATAACAAAAAAGTGAATCTGAGTGATGCAGCCTGCATAGGAAATGGCCTTGCTCTGTGTCTGGATGTTCACCAGCATCTTGGGGATGGTGGTGGAGGTGAAGCAGATGTCCACAAAGGACAGGTTGGAGAGGAAGAAGTACATGGGCGTGTGCAGGTGGGAGTCTGAGATGGTGGCCAGGATGATGAGCAGGTTCCCCAGCACAGTGACCAGGTACATGGAGAGGAAAAGGCCAAAGATGAGGGGCTTCAGTTCTGGGTCCTCAGCAAGTCCCAGAAGAAGAAATTCTAAATGTAGAGTATCATTCCCTGGTTCCATGAGCATGTGACTACCAGAAATGAGAAAAATAGCATAACTAATTTTCCCTTAGACAGGTATTACATCATTGAGGTGAGACAATACATATTTTGCTGAAAAGAAACTGAATTTTACTAATGGGTGTGTAGCTCAGTGGAGGAGTGCTTATCTAACATGATCAAGGTCCAGGATTCCATCATTAGCCCCACAATAAACTAAACAAAACAAAACAAAAACAATGGAATGGAAAGAAATTAACTTCTATAGAATGTGCATGTGTCTGTCATGTCCCCCTAAAGGATGCTGTGCCATCTCTGTTGATGAATTCCTCTTTCACTCCCAGGGTTTCACTCGGAAGTCATGTATTTCAGAATTCGAAACGGAAAATTAATAGTGCATTTGAAAAGTATAGAAAGCGCACCACTGATGTGCATGCACTCTGGTTGTTTCTGTTACTTGGATACAGTGAATAGTATCCAAATAGTGTCCATCAGTAAACATGGAAGGACAGATATCTCCTACTACACCCATTTCATTTCCTTTGACTATATTCCCAATATTGTGATTGCTGCATCATGTGATAACTGCATTTTAATTTTTATAGAACCTATGTTCAGAATGGTTTCATTAATTTACATTCCAAAGAACTCTGGATAAGGAGAATTTTTATCCCTCTACATAGTCACTGGCCCTTATTATCTTTGAACATTTTATAATAGACCTTCTAACTGGAATAACTTGTCTTTTTTCTGCCATGGCTCTCAGCCCTAATAACCCTGACAAGGCTCTGAGTGTGGACAAAACAGCTGAGATGATTTTTTCCCTACAGAATGTGGACAGGGCACCTGGAGAGTCCACTCAACACACTTTCCATGAACAAATGAGCAGACTCACTTAAGAATGCTGCTCTTCTTCCCTGTGTTTACAAAGCAGCATGAAAATCTGTGCAGTCAACAGAGGGAGGAAGAGAAATAGAGAAGGATGGGGAGAGAGGCAGAAGGAGAGAGAAGGCAAAGGGTTGGATGGAACATGAAGAGGTGAGGGCAAAGAGAGAGAGACCTGATGCGGACCCAGGGGAACAGGACCTTGCAAGCCCAGGTGTCTCTTTTCCAGAAGGAAAAGATTTCCTTGGTCCTGGCAGCATTACAAACCCAGTGACCCTCGCTGTGTGCCCAGCACAAAACATAACAATAAAAGTATGTTTTCTAAAAGACCAAAGTCGTGATTCTTTTTTTGACCTAGTTTTTAAAAGTTTTATTATTGCTTTGCAGTCATACATAAGTTTGGGGCTATTTTTAAAGTATTTTTATCTGTAGGTAGACACAATACCTGTATTCTTATTTACTTATTTTTTTGTGTTGCTGAGGATACAGTACCATTCCCCACACATGCTAGGCAAGCGCTCTGCCCCTGAGCACCAGCTCAAGCCCTGTTGTGGTCATTTGGACACAATCTCACATGAGGGAATCTGTTTTGCTCCCCTTCAGTCCCCAGTACTTTCCCTCCTTCCCCTCCTCCCTCCCACTCTTCCTCTTCCTCATGTCAAGGCATCTGACAGTTCATACACATTGGAGAAAATGACCAAAGGTCAAAAATCAACAATTGATAACAGGAGATATCCAACGTACCTGCAGCAAAGTGGGGAACTTTTAATAGGAAACAGCAGATCTATCTTCCCTGTGGCTGTTCCTTTCACCTGAACTATTGACTTTTTCCTAGATTCTCAGCAGATACAGCAGGGTTCTTTCTCCCTGTTTTAAAATTCTCATAGCATCAGTGTGCCTGTTCACTGAGTCTATAGGTGATAATCCAATGTATGTGAGTGCTGTGCCATGATCAAATCAGGATAAGGAGCTTTCAATCTCCTTTCCTTTATCAATGACCAGTGCGTTGATTTTTTTGTATGTGACATCAATTCCTGATTGATCTTGCTTTTTAAAAATTTTTAAGTGTTATTTTATTATACACCTAATAACTGCATAGGTTCTTTGGGTATATTGTGATGTTTTGATACATGAATGTAATTTATAGTGATCAGATCAGGGTAGTAGGAATAAAAAGTAAAATAAATTGCTAGACTCTTAGAAATAAAAGATCGGGAAGTCAGATATACTAAAGAAAAATAAATTCAAATTTACTTGTGGACGATGGACATGATCTTTAGTGAAATGATGAAGAGGAACACCTTCCAACAGCTGGCCAAAGGTGATGAGGCTTCTGGAGATACACCTGTGTCAAAGTGAGGAAAATCAAGAGGCACAGAGACATAAGAGAGATATGAAAATAATTTGGAAATATGTAGAAAAGTTGACTTATCAGTGCAGAAGAACTTTCACTGGCATTTTCAATAAAGTGGGGATTCACAAGAGAAGAAATATCACATTGTTGAGTCAGATCCTTCAGAATGAAGAGCCCTGGTAGGAGCCCAGTAACAAACACTCATCTATTGGATGATATTAAAATCTATAGACTTTCAGACACTCCCCACAGATACATCTCCACATGGGTGCTGTGCTCATGGAAAAGAAACAAGTACAACATCAAAATCAGTGAAAAACATTCTGTTTGAAAAAATAAAATGCCAAAATAAAAGAGAAAGAAAAAATGGGAAGGAATACCCTCCAACTGAAAGCAAAGAGTTTCAAAAATCTGAAATAGAGAAATCTAAATCACTCCAATGCACTTACTTGACAGGCTATGAAATAATTATAATATAAAACTATTTAGCATACCTATTTTTTACCTGTTAAGTAAATTTATTTTTTATGTTGATAATACCAAGAGAAGAAGATTCTGTGATATATCTATATTAAGAATTTCTGATGCAGAGTTTTCTTTTACAAAAAAATCCTAAAACTCGATCTTTCTCACAAATATTAAAGATGTGCTGAAATATGCTCCATTGTAATTTTTTTAAAAGGATCTCCCCCCAGTGTACATCCCCCTGCTATTCATTCTGGATTGATCCATTCCCTTTCCTAGCAAAGGTACTCAGACTTGCATTTACTTTGATTTGAACCTTCACACCACTCATCCATCTTCTAAATGAGATTCTGTAACCATAAGTTCATGGTCAACAATGACCCAGTGTTGCTGATTTCTGGACACTTTTAGTATCTTATAAATCCATCAATAAATAAATTAATCTAGCAAAGGACACTACCATGTCTGGGCTGCAGGGCAGACTAGTTGGGCTCTCAGGGAACCTCAGGTAAAAGCTCTGGCTTCCATTCTCTTCAGTCCTCTCCTGTAGTGTTTGCTGTGTTCCAAGACTCACCTTGGTGGCATCTCTGGTGGGAAGGTCGTCATGAACATGCACCAGTTCTTCCCTGGATGTTGAAGGTGCAGAGCGAGGCTCTGACCCCTGACAAGAGAACAGAAATGGGTCCAACATTGGTCCTCAAGTCAGATTTGAAGACCTTGAAGAATGAAGTCAGTCCCAAGGGCATGTGCTCAGAGCAGGAGCAATCCCAGCCTACAGCTTTCTCTATCTTCTCACTAGGCACATGTCCTTCTTTATTCTGCAACCACTAAGCACCTGATTTCCCTGCAGGACTCTGGTCTATAATCAGGAAAGGAAGAGTTTGCACAGATTCCCCTGAGAGCAGAGTAAAGTCAGGTGCATATTACCACCAATCTACAGGCCCCATCTTACCAAAGTGCAGACCTCCTACCACCATACCCCTCCTGTGAGTTATAGTTTTCTTCCACATGTGAAACTAAGAAACCTGCCCTGGTTAGTTATCTTGTGTCCTCAAAACACTGACTCATGTTGGGGACACAGTCACTGGTGTCTCCAGAAATTTTTTCTATCCCTCTTTAACAGAGGAGTGAGCTCTTTTTGTATAAAATGTGAATGCATAAGACAACACCTCATGCTTTGCCAACAACACCTGCAATGCCATGCACCTGATAAACTCACATATTTCTAAAGAGGGATCAAATGATGGCTCTTAATTTCGGATGTGAGTATGATTTTGAAGAGATAAGAATCTCTTCAGGCTCCAAGACTTGAACTCCCTTCTCATTTGATGCTCATTCACAGTTGGCTCTTTTCATATCTCTTCTCTCATATTTCAAAATGAAATGTGATTTTGTATGAACTTGCAGATATGTGTGGGTGGATTACTCAACTCTTAAGAAAATTAGAAATCCACAGGCACACATATTGTATTCACACCTGGTAGCATGACCACTTTCTGTGGACCCACAAAGTATTTCCACAAACTTCATTTATTCCTCACAACGTTCTTCTAACATCATGCTTGTTTCCCCAGTTTAATTTCAGAATAAAGGACATTGGGGGGTGTTAAATTTCTTGATATTAAATTAATGGTGCCATTTTGATGCCACATATTTTAGGGTATTATATGATGTTTCCATACTTTTATACACTGGGTAATGACCATATCAAGGTGACCATATTTAGCTCCTTAAGATTCATCATTTCTTTGTGGTGAACACACTCCAGACTGGTAGAAAAAAGGAAAGTGAAATAGGGGAAGGAGAAGGAAGGGAAAGGAGAGGTACTGGGGGTTAAGTTGGAGCCAATTGTATTCCATGCTTTATTATTATGGCAAAATGAATCCCAAATTTATGTATAATTATAAAGCACTAATTGCAAAGGATATTGGATTCCATCATTTTTGAAATATGCAAGACCTTATCATGACCGTACTTTTCGACAGAACAGCAGAACCAATTCCACATAATTGACTACAACTTTGTACCCTGGGGCCAACCTTCTTCTGTCCCTCCTGCTCCTTTACCCTGTGCAGCCTCTGGGAACCAGAATTCTGCTCTGCGCTCCTGTGAGAGCAACTTCTGTGCCTTCTACATGTGAGTGAGGTCCTGCCATACTTGTCTCTCTGTGCCTGGCTTGCTGCCCGGCACACAATAACCTCCAGTTCTCTCCATAGGATCAATGATGCCAATTTTATAACAATTATATATAAAAACAGTTAACCATTAATGAACACTTCTTCAATTGAGCACATGAGGGGAACTGGTCATAGTAACGTTTTCTCTCTTTTTATGAATAACTAGGAAAGAGGAGGTCAAAGTCTCCAGAGCAGTGGTCATTAGGAGGAGATGGAAGCAATATTATCTTCATTTTATCATTATTTAATGCACACAATTATTAAAGTATTACACTTTACCCATTCCTACATGTTTCTGAAATTGTTTAAGAAAATAGAAATGTTGACTGTCCTGTCATGATCATTACAAACTGTATACATGAATTGAATTAATATGCCATCCTCTATTTGTACAATAAAGAAAATAATTATTGAATAAATTATTTTAAATTATGCTAGTCAAAAATGATAAGGTAATAGAATAAATCAGACATTATTAACTTATATGCATGCATGATTATATGACCTATATTACTACTCTGCATTGTTTAAACCCGATGAATGTGAAGTCATACTCCATTTATGTATAATGTGTCAACATGCAGTGTAATGTCTTGTATAATGAATCGAAACAATTTTTTTTGAAATAAATTTAAAGAATTGAAAAGAAATTTTTAAAAATTAGAGGAAAATATTTTTATGCTGTGTATATTTGTCTCATTATTGTAAAGATTTACTACCTATATTTAAGGTATAACAAACCTCAAATATGAACAATATGATTTACTCTAAATAAATTTAAATTTAAATGAAATCCCAAATGTCAAAATAGACATATACAAATTATTTCAAAACAATTACAATTTTTGAAATGCAATAAAAAACAGTCAAGATGCCTAAGTCAGTGACCTAAAAGAATAAATACAAATGGCTTAGAAACATGAAAATGTGATCAATTTCATGAGTACACAGAGAAAATCACATTAAAATCATCAAGGGAACTTTGAATACCTTACCTTGGTGTTTGCTGTAGTCCTAAATCTGCAAAACCCAGAGACAAAGTGATTCTTTGTTGGGGAGAACCCCAGAAGCAGGAGTCTGTATCTGAAGCTCTTGTTTCCTCTGAGCTTAATTTATACTTTAGTGAAGCTTCTCTAGAGCCATCTTAACATGAGGTCAGGGACCACGGCCTGCCCTCTGTGACCTCATGCTCACTGCCTGGTGACCATAAGGTCCTGCTACCTAGTGAAGGAATGACCAGGAACCTCCAGAGACCATGTATATCAGATGGTCCAACAAAGTGGCAAATGCTTAGTGGAGTTTTAATATCTTAATTTAATATTTATGGACTAGTGATTGTACATATCCATAGGGTGAATGTGATATTTTTAGCACATGCACACAATGTGTGCTGAACAAAATAGCTTAAGGGAACTTTCCCTTCCCATATCATTACCTTATGATTCCAGGTCTGCGCTCCTCACTTCAGATCTTCATTAATCTCATGACAAGATCTGGACACTGCAGCCCCCGCCCATCCCCACTCACTATGGAACACCAGGACTGGGTCTTCCTATTCACCTGTGCTCCTGTACCTGTTATCCAGGCTCCCCTCCTCCTCCTCCTCCTCCTCCTGCCTCCTCCCCAGCCTCCAGGACCACTATTCTGTAAGTAGAATGATGCTTCTTTGGCCTCCACATAGGAGCACATACAGTGTTTGCTTCTGTCTGGCTTCTTTCATGGGATACAATGGCCTATCCCCTTCATTCTGTTGTAAATGACAGGATTTCCTTCTTCTTGAAGGCTGAAGAGCACTCAGTTATAAATATACCACATTTGACTACTGTGAAGACTGCCCCTGGAATTTTGGGAAGTGCAGGAATGTCTTTGGATGATAATTTCAATCCCTCTATTTTATCATAATCAAGATCTACCTTCATGGGTCTGGATTTTAATTTTTTTCTCCCTCAAAGACTCTTAGTTAATTTGCCCATGTGTAGTTTTGAGGTTCAGACTCTCTTTTCTTTCTCTTCAATCATCTCCTAATTTTCATTATATTCAACTAAAATTCACAGAGGAAAAAATCCTTACCAGGAATTGTACTAGACATCACGGTTGCAGGCACAGATGAGATAGGGTTCCGAATTTCTAGGAATTCATAGTGTGTGAGTTGAAAACTTCGGTGAGCTGACAATGATGGGAAGGAAAGAGGATCTAACATAAAGTCAGGAAATCTTTAGAGTTGGTCTCATTTGCATTATCTCAGAACACAGCACTGTTTTTTTCCCAGGGAAAAAGGCATGCTGAGCATCACTTGTAAGGTTACATGTTAAAGGTACAAGATTTGGTTTGTTAAAATTAAAGACAATCCCTTATTGTAGGTAACTGGGAAAGTGCCCTGTTATATTCACACAACTGAGATTTCCTGGTGAACGTTAAAAGGCTGATCCAATGTGGAATCTCAGGAAGAGTCCTGAGGACAGGGAACTCCTGAAGGGAGACCCCAGGGAGGAGTGGCTTTAAAACCTGTTGCCTGTATGATTCTATACTTACAAGACCTAAAGACTTGGGCTGGGGATGTGGCTCAAGCGGTAGCGCGCTCGCCTGGCATGCGTGCGACCCTGGTTCGATCCTCAGCACCACATACCAACAAAGATGTTGTGTCCGCCGAGAACTAAAAAATAAATATTAAAAAAAAAAATTCTCTCTCTCTCTCTCTCCTCTCTCACTCTCTCTTAAAAAAAAAAGACCTAAAGACTCTACCAGAAGACTTTTTTAGATCTAATATAGCAAAGTAGTATACAAAAATCAACATACACACATCAATAGCTTTTCTATACACCAATACCAACCTCTGAGAAATAAATCAAGAAAACAAACCCTTAGTAGCATCAAAAAAATTTCAAGGAATATATCTAACCAAGGTGACATCTCTCTACTATGAAAATTGAAGGAATGTAAGACATCAGAAGATTAAAAGACTTCCCATGTTCATGAATAGAGTAACGAAGTGATCTACACATTCAATGCAATTGAAATACCAATTATCCACTGAAATACCAACAACACTCTTCACAGAACTAGAAAAAAAATCCTACAATTTGTACTGAAGCACCCCCAAAAAAAGATAAAGGGGCAAAAAACAGCCCTCAGAAAAATGGCCAAGTCAGTTCAACAGACACTTTTGAGATGTACAAATGGCCAATCATTGTGTGAAAAATATATTCTGTATTGTTAGCCACCAGGAAAATGTAAATCAAAACTACACTGAGTTTCCATCTCACCATAGTCAAAATGGCTGTCACCAAGAATACAAAAAATTAAATAAATAAATGCTGGCAAGGATATGGGGGAAAAGAACTCAGACACTGTTGACAGAAATGTGAATTAGTAAAACCACTATGAAAATCAGTATGGAGGTACCTCAAAATAAAAAGAGCAACCATATGATCCAGCTATACAACTCCTAGGCATACGTACACCTGATGCAATTAAAGTCAGCATACTATACACGTACCTGCGTACTTATGTTTATGGCTACTCATCCAGCAATAGCTAAGTAACAGCATCATCCTATGTGCCCATAAATGGATGAATGGATAAAGAAATATGGTACATACACATCATGGAATTGTATTCAGCCATAAAGAATGAAATCATGTCATTCTTAGGAATATGGATGGAACCAGAGATCATGATGTCAAACAAAATAAACCAGACTGAGACGAGAAAAAAAAAAAAAAAAAACCTGTGAAAACTGAAGTGGTCAAAGGGCTGGATGGAGGAGGCCAGGCTCTCGGGCCCTTGATGTTGTGCCCACTGCTGCTCAGGAGAGTCCTGCCATGGCCTTCACTGGGGCACCATCCACCTGACCCCTCCAACTCCCTGCTCCTCAGACTATAGACAAAGGGGCTCAACATGTAGCTGACACCAAGGCCACATCAAGGTCATCTAGACAACAAAGTGACTACATAACTGAGGAAGAACTCAAGGTCAGTGCTACAATTTCATTCTTAAGTGTCATTCAAAGGCCCTGTGTTAAAGCTTGCTCCCCATCTTGGTGCTATTGGAAGGTGGTAGAAATAGTAAGAGGAAGGTCTAGTGGAAGCCTTAGTTCATTTGGAAATCACTCTTGTAAGAGATTGTAGGACCCCCATGTGTTCCTCTATTTCTTCCACTTACAGGTCATGAGGTTAGCAGATTTCCTCTATATTCTTGGCACCCCTCATCATGTGCTCATTGCAATAGGGCCAAGCCATGGGGCCAATAAATAACAGATTGGAATATTGAAAAATGTGAGCCAAAATAAATGTTCTCCCTTATAAATCAATTATCTTAGGTGTTGTGTTATAGTAACACAATGCTGACTTGCATAACCAGTGCATAATGCAAAGACATTACAAATAGTTTAGACCCACATACAGAAACGACTTTGAACTGGTAGCTGACTGTCAAAATTCTAGAATGATAGAAGCTAAGTACACTGCTATGTTATTGATGAGGTTGCCTGAATAGGGGAACTCAGGATTCTGGCAAGTAAAGAACAGTGTGGGGTTCCTCTGTTTGTGCAGAAGTGGGGATTAGAAGAGGTTTACTTAAGCAAAAACCATATTCTAAACAAAATATTCATCAGTACTGTCTTCTCTCATCTCTATGTAGCAGAGATCAAGATCAATGAAATGTCATATGCCAACGTTTCTTTTTGCCCAAATATGTTTATTTCAATATCCAACATTTTTACACCAACCTAAAAAGCAGACTTCACCACAGTCTTTGTACAATTTGTGTGTGGATTGACATAAAACCACAGCATATTGTCATCAAGATGGTGTTGTCTTTCATTTACCAGCTCTCATTAGAAGAAATCACATGAGGGTAATTTGAAGCCTAGGATGCACCAGGACAGCAATGACAGCTTGCGATTCCATGGGAGAAAGTGAACAGCAATCATGAGTTCAGGAGGAAAGGAGAATGCATCAACATTTAAACTATTTACAAATGGCTTCCTCTGCTTTCCCTTTTGACTTATAATCCTTAATGGAACTTTCCATTTGGAAAAAGTTGTGGATTAACATATTGTAGTAAAAAAAAGACAGAGAGAAATCCAAAGTACAGTTAGTAAGATTCCACCATGGTAACACTGAGCAAAATATCCCAGGCAACTTATCAGTGCTGATAACAAGTAAATGAACACATGGAGCAAGGAGAAGCTCCCTGCTCATGTCTTACCACATCATTCACACAGGCTCGGATACGGAGTCAATCTAAGTGCCCATAACCAGAGGAGTGAAGTGAAAAAAATGTGGGATATATACAACATGGAACACCATTTATTCTTATGTGAGGGTGAAATCCTGTCATTTAGGCCAATGTGGATGGAACCAGAGCACATGGTGCTATATGAATAAGGCAGGTACCAAAAGTACTTCATGGTCTCTCTCAAATGAGGAAGATAAAAATAAAATAATATAAATGCTAACTTGAATATACAATAGAGATTACTATACATCAGGTTGTAGATGGTGGATAATGGATGGCTATATTTGATGAGTGTTCACTATGGGCACGTGTGGAAATATCACACTGAACCTCCTTAATAGTTACAATTATTTACGCTCATCAAAATAACATACAGAACAGTTCTCAGTAGTCAAGTATTCCAGGTTTTGCCCTGTTACAGCCCCATCCACATTTCTCCCTGCCCAGTGCCTGGCCCCCCAGAACCATCAATCTGCTCAACATTTATATATTGCTAGCATTTCAAAGGTGTTGTCTAGCACATAAAAATATGTGCCTGGGAAAAAAATGGTGGAGTAGATACCTCTGGGGACATGACCTGTTTTGCCAAGGACTATGTTAGGCACTGTGGATACCACGCTGAAATAGAAGCACTATCTAAATGTGAGAATGAAACCTAATGACCAGCTAATACTTTGGTAAGTTAAAGGCTACCTTATCAAAATTGGAAATTTTGGAAATAATATATGAAAAATTCAAAGATACAAAATTGAATATCTGTTCTCATCCATGCATGGTGCACACTCAAAATCCCAGTGACTCAGGAGTCTGAGGCAGGGGGATCACATATCAAAGCCATCCTCAGCAATGTAGTAAGGCCCTAAGCAACGTATCAAGACACTGTCAAACAAAAAAAAAAAACAGAAAGGGCTGTGCCTATGGCTCAGTGGTTAAACAGCCTTTGTTTCAATCCACGGTATCAAAAATTTTTTTTTCTAAGATACACTTCCACAATAAAATTATGAAAATTAGCCTTAGTTGTTATATGCATTTTTTCACATGTGAATAGTAATAATGCATATTTTAAGCAAAATGAAAAAAATCCTTATCATGACATATGTCATTTGAGATTATTTATAAAAATATATCTTATGGGATAAATGTGAATTCTCAAGTATTTCTCATCCAAAGTGGGAATAATTTGGGGAAAGCTGGAAAATGACAAGAGAAGGGGTTGGATTTCATAGTTATCACAGTGTGCAATAAAATGAAAGGTGTAGTGGGATTGTATGCCAAAGTTGAAATAAAAAAATGGAAACTCTGTGTTATGTACAAGGACCAAGTCCTGCTTCCACCTTCTGGTGAAGAATCCCGGATTCTCCTTCTGAGGCTCTGAGTCCTGCAATCATGGGCACTTACTTAGTCTCAGCACAATTACAACTTTTATCTTCTTGTTTCACAGAGTCTCCTCAGAGCACTCTTGATGTCCTTGTTCCTCACACTGTAGATGAAGGGGTTCAGCATGGGGGTGACCACAGTGTACATCACTCAAACAGTTGCAGTAGAGTGTGAGTTTTGGGTCACAGCAGAACTAAGGTAGAAAAAAGGAAAGTGAAATAGGGGAAGGAGAGTGAAGGGGAAGGGGAAGTACTGGGGACTAAGTTGGAGCCAATTGTATTCCATGCTTTATGAATATGGCAAATGAATCCCAATATTATGTACAATATTGAAGCACTAATTGCAAAGGATATTGGATTCCATCATTTTTTAAATATCCAGGACCTTATCATGACCGTACTGTGCGACAGAACAGCAGAACCAATTCCTCCTACCTGATTACACTTAGTACCCTGGGGCCAACCTTCTCTGTCCCTCCTGCTCCCTTACCCTTTCCATCCTCTGGGAACAGCATTCTGCTCTGTGCTCCTGTGAGAGCAACTTCTGTGCCTTCTAGATGTGAGTGAGATCCTGCCGTACTTGTGTCTCTGTGCCTGGCTTATTGCCCTTCACACGGTGACCTCCAGTTCTCTCCATAGGACCAAGGATGCCAATTTTATAAAATTTATATATAAAAAAAGTTAAACCATAGTGAACACATTCTTCAATTGAGCACATGAGGGGAACTGTTCCTAGTAACGTATTGTATCTTTTTATGAGTAACTAGGAAAGAGGAGGTCAAAGTCTCCAGAGCAGAGTTAGTTAGGAAGAGATGGAAGCATTAATTATCTTCATTTTATCAGTATTTAATGCACCCAAGTATTAAAGTATTACACTGTACCCATACCTACATGTAATTATTACGTGATAATTACACATGTTTCTGAAATTGTTTAAGAAAATAGAAATGTTGACTGTCCTGTCATGATCATTACACACTGTATACATAAATTGAATTAATATGCCATCCTCTATTTGTACAGATAAGAAAATAAGTATTGAATAAAATGTTTTAAATTATGCATGTCATATATGATAAAATAATAGAATATACCAGACATTACTACCCTATGTACATACATGATTATATGACTTATGTTACTACCGTAAATCATGTAAACGCAATGAATGAGAAGTCATACTCCATTTATGTATAATGTGGCAAAATGCAGCCTACTGTCTTGTATAATGGATTGGAACAAATTTTTTAGAAATAAGTTTAAAGAATTGAAAAGAAATTTTTAAAAACTAAGTGAAATTTTTTTTTGTAGAGTGTGGATATTTGCCTCCTTATTGTGATCATTTGCCACCTATATTTTACCCTAAAACATCAGATTTCAAACCTCAAATATGAACAAGAAGAATCACCCTACAATAAATTAAATTTAAATTAAATGAAATCTAAAAAAGCAAAATAGACATATACAAATTATTTAAAAACAATTACAATCTTTGAAATGCAAGAAAAAATGGTCATTGTGCCTAAGTCAGTGATCTGAAAGAATAAATACAAATGGCTTAGAAACATGAAAATGTGCTAAATTTCATGAGTACACAGAGAAAATCACATTAAAATAATCAAGAGAACTTTGAATACCTTACCTTGGTGTTTGCTGTAGTTTAAATCTGCAATACCCAGAGACAGAGTGATTCTTTGTTGGGGAGAACCCCAGAAGCAAGAGTCTGTATCTGAAGCTCTTGTTTCCTCTGAGCTTAATTTATACTTTAGTAAAGCTTCTCTAGAGCCATCTTAACATGAAGTCTGGGACAATGGCCTGCCCTCTGTGACCTCAAGCTCGTTGCCTGGTGACCATAAGGTCCTGCTACCTAGTGAAGAAGTGACCAGGATCCTTCAGAGACAGTGTGTATCAAATGGTCCAACAAAGTGGCAAATGCTTAGTGGAGTTTTAAAATCTTAATTTAGTATTTATGGACAAGTGATTGTACATATCCATAGGGTGAACGTGATATTTTTAGCACATACACACAATGTGTGCTGAACAAATTAGCTTAAGGGAACTTTCTCTCCCCACAACATTACCTTATGATTCCAGGTCTGTGCTCCTCACTTCAGATCTTCATAAAACTCATGACAATATCTGGGCACTACAGCCCCCACCCATCCCCACTCACTGTAGAACACCAGGACTGGGTCTTCCTATTCACCTCTGTTCCTGTACCTGTTATCCAGCCTCCCTCCTCCTCCTCCTCCTCCTGCCTCCTTCCCAGCTTCCAAGGTCACTATTCTGTATGTAGATTGAGGCTCTTTTGGCCTTCACATAGGAGCACATACAGTGTTTGCTTCTGTCTGACTTCTTTCATGGGACACAAGGACTTGTTACTTTTATTCTCTTGTAAATAAGAGGATTTCATATTTCTTGAAGGCTGAAGAGCACTCACTTATAAATATACCACATTTGACTATTGTGAATAGTTCCCCAGGAACATTGGGAAGTGCAGGGACATCTTTGGAAGCTAATTTCATCCCCTCTATTTTGTTGTTATCAAGATATACCTCCATGAGTCTGGATATTTTTTTTTCTGCCTCAAAGCTAATATGCACATCTATAGTTTTGTGGCTGAGACACTCTCTTCTTTCTCTTCAACCATCTGCTAATTTTCATTCTATTCAACTAAAATTCACACAGGAAAAATTCTTTATCAGGAACTGTACTAGACATCAATGGTGCAGTCACAGATGAGATAGGGTTCAGAATTTCTAGGAATTCATGATGTGTGTGAGTAGAAAAGTTCCATAAGTTGAAGATGATGGGAAGGAAAGAGGATCCAACAGAAAGGCAGAAAATCTTCAAAGTTTGTCTCATTTGCATCACCATAGACACCTCTCTGCAAGGGAGTTTCCAGGATTAAAAGGCACCAGGAGCATCACTTGTGAGATTCTGTGTTAAAGGTATAATTTTGGTTTGTTAATATTGAAGATAATCCACTATTATAGATAACTGGGAAAGTGCCCTGTTATGTTCACACACCTGAGATTTCCTGGTGAACGTTAAAAGGCTGATCCAATGTGGAACCTCAGGAACAGTCCTGGGGACAGGGAGGTCCTGAAGGGAGACCCCAGGGAGGAGTGGCTTTAAAACCTGTGAAAGCTGAAGTCGTCAAAGGGCTGGATGGAGGAGGCCAGGCTCTCGGGCCCTTGATGTCATGCACACTGCTGCTCAGGAGAGTCCTGCCATGGCCTTCACTGGGGCACCATCCACCTGACCCCTCCAACTCCCTGCTCCACAGACTATAGACTAAGAAGCTCTACATGTGGCTGACACCAAGGCCACATCAAGGTCATGTAGACAACAAAGTGCCTGCAGAACTGAGGAAGACCTCAAGGCCAGTGCTAGAGTTTCAATCTTAAGTGTCACCCAAATGCCCTGTGTTAAAGCTTGATCCCCATCTTGGTGGTATTGGAAGGTGGTATCAAGACTAAGAGGAAGGTCTAGTGGGAAATCTTAGTACATTTGGGAATTGCCCTTTAAAGGGATTGTAGGACCCCCATTTTTTCCTCCTCCTCTTCCACTTCCAAGCCATGAGGTCAGCCGTTTTCCTGTGCCCCATTCTTGCCACCCCTCGTCATGTGCTCATTGCAATAGGGCCATGCCATGGGGCCAATTCAAAAAAGATTGGAATAATGAAAACTATGAGTCAAAATAAATGTTCTCTCCTTATAAATCAATGATCTCAGGTATTGTGTCATAGTAACAGAATGCTGACTTGCATAACCAGTGCATAATACAAAGACATTACCAATAGTTCAGACCCACATGCAGAAAAGGCTTTGAACTGTTAGCTGACTGTCAAAATTCTAGAATGATAGAAGCTAAGTACACTGCTATGTTATTGATGAGGTTGCCAGAATAGGGGAACTCAGGATTCTGGCAAGGAAAAAACAGTGTGTGGTTTCTATGTTTGTGGAGAAGGGGGCAGTAGTAGAGGTTTACTTAAGTAAAAACCATATTGTAAACGAAATATTTATCAGTAATGTCTTCTCTCATCTCTATGTAGCAGAGATGAAGATCAATGAAATGTTATGTGCCAACTGTCTTTTTGTCCCAAATCTGTTTATTTCAATATTCAATATTTTTATACCAAATGAAAAGCAGACTTCACCACAGTCTTTGTACATTTTGTGTGTGGGTTGACATTTTCATCAAGATGGTGTTCTCTTTCATTTACCAGCTCTCATTAGAAGAAAGCACACGAGGGGAATTTGAAGCTTAGGATGCACCAGGACAGCAATGACAGCTTGCAATTCCATGGGAGAAAGTGAACAGCAATCATGAGTTCAGGAGGAAAGGAGAAATGCATCAACATTTAAACTATTTACAAATGGCTTGCTCTGCTTTCCCTTTTGATTTATAATTCTTATTGAAACTTTTCATTTGAGAAAGTTGTGGATTAACGTGTAGTAGTAAAAAAAAGACAGAGAGAAATCCAAAGACTCTTTAGTCAGTTTCCACCATGGTAACACTGAGCAAAATATCACAGGCAACTTATCCGAGCTGATAAAAAGGAAAAGACCACACAGAGCAAGAAGAAGCACCCTGCTCATGTCTTACCACATCATTCACACAGGCTCAGATACAGAGTCCATCTAAGTGCCCATCACCAGAGAAGTGAAGGGAAAAAATGTGGCTTATATACAACATGGATCACCATTTATCCTTATGTAAGGATGAAATCTGACAGGCCAATGTGGATGGAACCAGAGCACATTGTGCTAAGTGAATAAGGCAGATATCAAAAGAAAAGTAATTCATGGTCTCTCTCAAATGAGGAAGATAAAAATAAAATAAAATAAATGCTAACTTGAATATAGAATACAGATTACTATATATCAGGTTGGAGAGGGTGGATAATGGATGGAAATATTTCATGAGTGTACACTGTGGTCATGTGTGGAAATATCACACTGAACCTCCTTAATATTTACAGTTATTTATGCTCATAAAAATAACATACAGAACATTTTCCAGCAGTCAAGGATCCCATGTTTTTCCCTGTTACAATCCCATCCACCTTTCTCCTTGCCCAGTGCCTGGCCCCCCAGAATCATCAATCTGCTCATCATTTATATATTGCTAGCATTTCAAAAGTGTGGTCTAGCACATAAAAATATGCACCTGGGAAAATGGTGGAGTAGATACCTCTGGGGACATGACCTGTTTTGCTCATGATTATATTAGGCACTGTGGACACCACGCTGAAATAGAAACACAATCCAAGAGTGAGAATAAAACCTAATGACCAGATAATACCTTGGTAATTTAAAGCCTACCTTATCAGAAATGGAAGTTTTGGCATTAATATAGGAAAAAAACAAAAATATGAAAATGAATATCAATTCTCATCCATGCATGGTGAACAGTTGCAATCCCAGTGACTCAGGAGTCTGAGGCCGGAGGATCACATATCAAAGCCATCCTCAGCAATGTAGTAAGCCCCTAAGCAACATAGCAAGACACTGTCTCAAACAAAAAAAAGAAAGGACTGTGCCTATGGCTCAGTGGATAAACAGCCTTGGGTTCAATCCACAGTATCAAATTTTATTTTCTCAGATTTACTTCCACAATAAAATTATTAAAATTAACTTTAGTTGTTATATACATTTTTTCACATGTGAATAGTAATTTTGCATATTTTAAGTAAAATGAACAATTATTTAACATGGCAAACATCATTGGAGATTATTTCTAAAAATATACCTTTTGAGATAAATGAGAATTTTCAAGTATTTCTCATCCAAAATGGGAATAATTTGGGGCAAGCGTGGAAATGACAAGGGAAAGGGATGGATTTCATAGTGATCACAGTGGGCAATAATGTGAATGGTGTAGTGGGATTGTATGTCGAAGTTGAAATCAAAGAAATGGAAACTCTGAGTTAACATAGAAGGATCCAGTCCTGCTTCCACATTCTGGTGAAGAATTGCGGATTCTGCTACTGAGGCTCTGATCCCTGCAATCATGGGCAATTATTCAGTCTCAGCACAATTAATATTTTTATCTTCCTGTGTTACAGAGTCTTCTCAGAACACTCTGGATTTTAGCAAAATAAATAATTAAACATTATGACATATGTCATTTGAGATTAACTTATTTCTAAAATTATATCTCATGGAACAAATGAGTATTCACAAGAATTTCTCATCCAAAGATGGGAAAATTTTGAGAAAGTTCAAAAATGACAAATGAACAGGAATGAAGTTCATAGAGATCAGAATGTGCAAAAAAATAATGATTCAGTGGAATTGTATGCAGAAGTCAAAATCAAAGAAATGGAAATGCAGGAAAAAAGGAGAAGAAGAAAGTTCTGCTTCCAGCAACTGATAAAGAATCCCAGATTCTGACTCGCAGGCTCTGAGCCTTGCAATCAGGGGCACTTATTCAGTATCAAAAAAATTGAAATTTAATCTTTCTTACAGAGTCTTCTCAGAGCCCTCTTGATGTCCTTGTTCCTCAGACTGTAGATGAAGGGGTTCAGCATGGGGGTGACCACAGTGTACATCACAGAAGCAGTTGCAATGGAGTGTGAGTTTTGGGTCACAGCAGAACTGAGGTACACACCTAGGCTTGTACAATAGAATAAGGAGACCACAGAGAGGTGAGATGCACAGGTGGAGAAGGCTTTGTACTTGCCCTGAGCTGATGAGATTGCACAGATGGAGGACACTATCTTGCAGTAAGAATAAACGATGCCAGCGATGGGGCCACCTCCCAGCAAGAAAGAAGCAATATATATCACCACCTCATTAAGAAAGGTGTCAGAGCAGGCACGCTGAATTACCTGGTTAAGTTCACAGAAAAAGTGTGGGATTTCCAAGTCTGTGCAGTAGGACAGCCTAAAGATCATTAAGCTTTGCAAAATTGCATGTAAAAAACACACAACCCAGGACACCAGAAGTAGCAATCCACAGAGCCTGTGGTTCATGATGACCATGTAGTGCAGCGGGTGACAGATAGCCACATACCGATCATAGGCCATCACAGTCAAAAGGAAGTCATCCAACCCACCAAAGAGTACAAAAAAGTGAATCTGGGTGATGCATCCTGCATAGGAAATGGCCTTGCTCTGTGTCTGGATATTTACCAGCATCTTGGGGATGGTGGTGGAGGTGAAGCAGATGTCCACAAAGGACAGGTTGGAGAGGAAGAAGTACATGGGCGTGTGCAGGTGGGAGTCTGAGATGGTGGCCAGGATGATGAGCAGGTTCCCCAGCACAGTGATCAGGTACATGGACAGGAAAAATCCAAAGATGAGGGGCTGCAGTTCTGGGTCCTCTGCAATTCCCAGAATAAGAAATTCTAAACATTGACTATCATTCCCTGGTTCCATATGCATGTGACTACCAGAAATGAAAAAAAGAGCATAAAGAATTTTCCCATAGACAGGTATTACATCATTATAGAGAGACAAAACATATTTTGCTCTAAAAAAATTAATTTTAGGAATGGGTGTGTAGTTCAGTGGAGGAGTGCTTGTCTAACATGTGCAAGGCCCAGGATTCCATCATTAGCCGCACAATAAACAAAAAGAAAAAAAACAATGGAATGGAAATTAATTAACTTCTATAGAATGTGCATGTATTGTGTTCCCCTAAGGGATGCTGTGCCATCTCTGATGATGAATTCCTCTTTCACTCTCAGGGTTTTACTAGGAAGTCACGTATTTCAGAATTCTAAAGGGAACATTAATAGAGCCTTTAGAAGCATAAAAGGAGCACCCTTGATGTGCACTCTGGTGGTTCCTGTAATTTGGCTACAGTTAATAGTGCATCAGTAAACATGGAAGGACAGATATATCCAACTACACGCATTTCATTTCCTCTGACTATATTCCCAATACTGTGATTACTGCATCATGTGATAACTGCATTTTAATTTTTATAGAACCTCCAAATTGTTTTTCATAATGGCTTCATTAATTTGTATTCCAAATAACTCTGGATAAGTAGTTTATTTTCCTGTACATACTCACTGGCCCTTATTATCTTTGAAATTTTTACAGTAGACCTTCTAACTGAAATAAGATATTATTCTATGACAACTTGATTAGCATTTCCCTGATAATTGGCAATTGGGCATTTTTCATATGGCTATTGGCCATTTGTATGTATCTAGTACACCGTGGAATAATACTCAGCTGTTGATAAAAGATTGAATCCTGTCACTGGGGACAACCTGGATGAACCTGGGGGACATTATATGAACTGAAAATAGCCAGGTACAGGAACACTACAGCTGTAGGACATCATCCATAGGCAGATTCTGTAAAACCTGGTGTCACAGAAGTGCAGCAGAGCAAGATAGTCACCAGAAGCTGAGGAGCGTGGTGGAGACAAAGGGATTTTGAGAAGCTTCTCAAGGCGAGCAAACACACAATTAGAGAAGAGGAATGACTTCTAGAGTTGTACTGCACTGTAGGGAATTATAATTAACAATAATATATTACATATTTTAAAATAGCTAGAGCAGAGGATTCAGAATGTTCCACCACAGAGAGATGATAAATGTTTCAGGTGATTAACTAATTACCCTTGTGCAATAATCACACAATTTATAAATGCATGGAAATATAAAGTTATACTAATAAAGTTGTATAATTACATGTTATTAAATACAAAGCAATAACTAAATATTAAGTACCAACTACATTCCAGGAATTGTATCAGTAATCTGTATGAGTTTTTAAAAAAAGTCTCCATTATCCAAAGAGAGGGAAAGAACATAAGCAAAAATGGTGAAAATCACTTAATATGTCCCATGGTGATGGGTACTAAGAGGAAAAAGAAAGAGTAGAGAGGAAGTTGTGCTTTTATAGCAATACATGTAAAACCAGCAGGAAGAGAGGCATCCAAACAGAGACCACAGGGAAGGCAGGGCAGGAGCCACAAGTCATCCTCAGTGCTGTGGTCTTCACTGGGGGACAGTCATTCCTGAGGAACATGTTTGTTTTGGAAAACCAAGGCTTTATAGAAAGCCCTTGGCCAGAGAAGGATCAAGTAGAAGAGTGATGAGAAATGGTGTCAGAGAATGTTGAGGAATGAGCTGGCCTCATTGCTCTCTGAGGCTACAAGGTACAGAGAGCCCTTCATCGACATCCTAAAACTCTTATCCTCTTAAATTTCCTGCAAACACATTCTGTGAATTTAAAAGGATTTCCTCCTTATTACCACTTGAGGGTTAAGTTCTGACCTCTAGCTGCTAAGAGTCACCCTGCAATATATAAGCTCAGGTACCACTTCTCTGAGACTTCCATGAGGCACATAAACACACACACACACACACACACACACACACACACACACACACACACATTCAAAAAAAGAAGGAACACACTTCTTCCCTGTGTTTAAAAAGGAGCATGAAAATCTGTGCAGTCAACACAAGGAGAAAGAGAAATAGAGAAGGATGGGTAGTGAGAGAAAAGGACACAGAAGGCAAAGGGGTGGACAGAACATGAAGAGGTGAGGGCAGAGAGAGAGCTGACATGGACCCAGGGAAACAGGACCCTGCAAGCCCAGGTGTCTCTTCTCCAGGAGGGAAAGGCTGCCTTGGTCCTGGCAGTGTTCCAAACCCAGTGACCCTCGCTGGGTGCTCAGCTAAAACCATAAACAATAAAAGTATGTTTTCTAAAAGACCAAAGTAGTGACATTGTTTTTTTTAACCTAGTTTTTAAATGTTTTTATTATTAAATTGCAGTGATACATAAGGTTGGGGCTATTTTTTGAAAGTCTTTTTATTTGTAGGTGGACACAATACCTGTTTTCCATTTACTTATTTTTTGTGTGGTGCTGAGGATCCAACCCAGTGCCTCACACATGCTAGGCAAGCGCTCTGCCCCTGAGCCCCAGCCCCAGCCCTGTTGGGGTCTTTCTGACACAATCTCACGTGCAGGGAATCTGTTTTGCTCCCCTTCAGTCCCTAGTACTTTCCCTCCTTCCCCTCCTCCCTCCCACTCTTCCTCTTCCTCATATCAAGGTGTCTGACAGTCCATACACATTAGAAAAAATGACCAAAGGTCAAAAATCAACAATTGACAACAGGAGATATCCAAAGTACCTACAGCAAAGTGGGGAACTTTTAATAGGAAACAGCAGATCTGTCGTCCTGTGGCTGTTCCTTTCACCTGATGATTGACTTTTCTCTAGATTCACAGCAGATACGGCAGGCCTCTTTCTCCCTGTCTTAAAATTCACACAGCACGATTGTGCCTGTTCACTGAGTCTATAGGTCACAATCCAATATATGTGTGTGCTGGGCGATGATCAAATCAGGATAAGGAGCTTTGAATCTCTTTATCACTGAAGATTTCATTGATTCCATTATTTTTTTGTATGTGACATCAATTCCTGGTTGATATTGTTTTTTTCTATTTTCTGATAAGTAATATTTTGTTAGATACATAATAACTGTATAGATTTATTGTGTATTTTGTAATGTTTTGATACCCACCAGTGTACATCTCTCTGCTGTTCACTCTGGATTTTCCATTCCCCTTCCTTGCAAGGTACTCAGACTTACATTTACTGTCATTCCAACCTTCATACCTACCATCAGTCTTCTAAATGAGCTTATGCTACTGTAAGTTGATGGTCAACAATGATCTGTGTTGCTGATTTCTGGGACATTTTTAGTATCTTATAAATTCATTAATAAACTAATAAAGCTAGCAACAGACACCACCATCTCTGGGCTGCAGGCCAGGCTAGTTGGGCTCTCAGGGAAACTCAGGTGAAAGCTCTGATTCCTTCTTTTCCGCTCTCTCCTGAAGTGTCTGCTGGGTTCTCAGACTCACCTGGGTCGTGTCTCTGGTTCGAGGGTCTTCATTAACATGCATCAGTTCTTCCCTGGATGTTGAAGGTGCAGAGTGAGGCTCTGACCCCAGACAAGAAAACAGAAATGGGTCCAGCTTTGGTCCTCAGGTCAGATTTGAAGATCCTGAATAAGGAATTAAGTCCCAAGGGCATGCACTCAGGGAGAGCAGGAGCAATCACAGCCTACACCTTTCTCTATCTTCTCACTAGGCACAAGGCCTTCTTTATACTGCAACCTCTAAGCACCTGGTTTCCCTGCAGGACTCTGATCTAGACAGGAAAGGAGCAGTTCCCATGGATTCCTCAGGGAGCAGAGTGGAGTCAGGTGCATCAGCCCATATTACCATCAATCTACAGAACCCATCTTCCCAAAGTCCAAACCTCCTGTCATCATATCCCTCCTGGGCATTATAGTTTTCGTCCACGTATGAAACTAATAAACCTGCCCCAGGTAGTTATCTTATGTTCTCAAAAGACTGACTCATGTTGGAGACACAGTCTCTGGTGTCTACAGAAATTTTTTCTATCCCTATTTAACAGAGGAGTGAGCTCTTTTTTGTATAAAATGTAAATCCATAAGACAACATCTCCTGTATTCATTACACTTTGCCAATAATACACACAGTGTCATGCATCTGATAAACTCACTTGTTTCTAATGAGGGACCAAATGATGGCTCTTACCTTAGGATGTGAGTATGAGTTTGAAGAGATAAGAATCTTCAGGCGCCAAGACTTGAGCTCCCTTCTCATTTCTTGCTCATTCAAAGCTGGCTCTTGTCAGATCTCTTCTCTCAAATTTCAAAATAAAACGTGATTTTGTATGTACTTGCAGATTTCTGTGTGTGGATAACTCAACTGTTAAGAAAATCACAAATCCACAGGCACACATGTCGTATTCACACCTGGCACCATGACCACTTTCTGTGGACCCACAAAGTATTTCCACACACTTCATTTATTCCTCACAACATTGTTCTAATGTTACGCTTGTTTCCCCAGATTAACTTCAGAATAAAAGGCACTGGGGGATGTTAAATTTCTTGATATTAAATTTTTAATGGTGCCATTTTAGTGTCACATATTTTTAGGGCACCATGTGATGTTTCCATACTGGTATACACTGGGTAATGAGCAGATCAAAGTGAGCATATTTACCTAATCAAGATTTATCATTTCTTTGTGGTGAACACTCCAGACTCGTAGAGAAAAGGAAAATGAAATAGGGCAAGGAGAGCGAAGGGAAAGAAGTGGTACTGGGGTTAAGTTGGAGCAAATTGTATTCCATGCTTTATTATTATGGCAAAATGAATCCCAACATTATGTATAATTATGAAGCATGAATTGCAAAGAATATTGGATTCCATCATTTTTGAATATGCAGGACCTTATCATGACCATACTGTGCAATAGAACAGCAGAACCCCTTCCTTTTACCTGACTACAACTTAGGACCCTGGGGCCAAACTTCTTCTGTCCCTCCTGCTCCCTTACCCTTTCCAGCCTCTGGGAAACAGAATTCTGCTCTGTGCTCCTGTGAGAGCAACTTCTTTCCCTTCTACATGTGAGTGAAGTCCTGCCATACTTGTCTCTCTGTGCCTGGCTTCACACAGTGACCTCTAGTTCTCTCCATAGGACTGACGATGCCAATTTTATAACAATTATATATAAAGCAGTTAAACTTTATTGAACACTATCTTCAATTGAGCACATGAGGGGAACTGTTCATAGTAATGTTTTATATCTTTTTATGAATAACTAGGAAAGAGGAGTTCAAAGCCTCCAGAGCAGAGGTCGTTAGGAGCATTGATTATCTTCATTTTGTCAATACTTACTGTGCACAAATATTAAAGTATTACACTGTATTCACATCTACATGCAATTATTACATATTACTTATGTCTTTCTGAAAATGCTTAAGAAAATAGAATTTACTATCCTTACAAAAATCAGTATACACTATATACATGAATTGAATTAATGCCATGCCCTATTTTTTAAATTAAGAAAATAATTATTGAATAAAATATTTTAAATTATGCATGTCTAAAATGATAAAATAATAGAATAAGTCAGATATTATTACCATATGTTACTATGATACCTATGTTACTACTCTACATCATGTAAACCCAATGAATGAGAAGTCATACTCCATTTATATATAATGTGTCAAAATGCAGTCTACTGACATGTATAACAAATTGGACCAAATTTTTGAAAATAAATTTAAAGAATTGATAAGAAATGTTTTAAAACTAGGAAAAAACTTATTTGTATACTATGGATATTTTCCTCACTATATTTACCCTATAATATCAGGTTGCAAATCTCAAATATGAACAATAAGATGTACCCTAAAAATAAATTAAATTTAAACTAAACAAAATCCAAAAAGTCAAAGTAAACTTATACACATTAATTCAAAACAATTACAATTTTTAAAATGTAAGACAAAATGGTTAATGTGCCTGAGTCAGTGATCTAAAAGAATAAACACAAATGGCTTAGTAACATGAAAATGTGCTCAATTTCATGAGTACACAGAGAAAATCACATTAAAATCATCAAGGGGACATTAAATACTTTGCCTTGGTGTTTCCTGTAGTCCTAAATCTGCAACACCCAGAGACAGAGCAATTCTTTGTTGGGAAGAATCTCAGAAGCAGGAGTCTGTATCAGAAGATCTTATTTCCTCTGACCTTAATTTATACTTTAGTAAAGCTTCTCTAGAGCCAACTTAACATGAGGTCTGGGACCATGGCCTGCCCTCTGTGACCTCAAGCTCATTGCCTGGTTACGGTAAGATCCTGCTACCTCGTGAAGGTAGTGACCAGGAACCTCCAGGGACCATGTGTATCAGATGGTCCAACAAAGTGGCAAATGCTGAGTGAAGTTTTAAAATCTTAATTTAATATTTATGGACAAGTGATTGTACACATCCATAGGGTGAACATGATATTTTTAGCACATTCACATAATGTGTACGAACAAAATAGCTTAAAAAGACTTTCTCACCCCACATCAGTACCTTATGATTAGAGGTTTGTGCTCCTCACTTCAGATCTTCATAAAACTCATGACAAGATCTGGGCACTGCAGCCCCCACCCACCCCCACTCACAGTGGCACACCAGGACTGGGTCTTTCTATTCACCTGTGTTCCTGTACCTGTTATCCAGCCTCCCTTCTCCTCCTCCTCCTCCTGCCTCCTTCCAGCCTCCAGGGCTACTATTCTGTATGTAGATTGAGGCTCCTTTGGCCTCCACATAGGAGCACATACAGTGTTTGCTTCTGCCTGCCTTCTTTCATGGGACACAAGGGACTGTCCCCTTTATTCTTTTGTAAATGACAGGATTTCATTCTTCTTGAAGGCTGAAGGGCACTCAGTTATAAATATACCACATTTGACTACTGTGAATAGTGCCCCAGGAACATTGGGAAGTGCAGGTACGTCTTTAGAAGCTAATTTCACTGCCTCTATTTTGTTATTATCAAGATCTACCTCCATGAGTCTGGATTTTTTTTTTCTGCCTCAAAGCTAATCTGCCCATGTGTAGTTTTGTGGCTCAGACACTCTCTTTTTTCTCTTCAACCATTTCCTAATTTTCATTCTATTCAACTAAAACAGGACGAACTCCTTATCAGGAACTGTTCTAGACCTCACTGTTGCAGGCACAGATGAGATAGGGTTCAGAATTTGTAGCAATTCATAGTGAGTAAGTGGAAAACTTCAGTAAGTTGAGGATGATGGGAAGGAAAGAGGATCCAACAAAAAGGCAGGAAATCTCCAGAGTTGGTCTCATTTGCATCACCTCAGAACACGTCTCTGCAAGTGAGTTTCCAGGGCAACAAGGCCCCCTGAGCATCACTTGTGAGGTTAAGTGTTAAAGGTATAAGATTTGGGTTGTTAAAATTGAAGACAATCCCTTATTGTAGATAACCGTGAAAGTGCCCTGTTATGTTCACACAACTGAGATTTCCTGGTGAATGTTAAAAGGCTGATCCAATGTGGAACCTCAGGAACAGTCCAGAGAACAGTGAGCTCCTGAAGGGAGACCCCAGGGAGGAGTGGCTTTAAAACCTGTGAAAGCTGAAGTCGTCAAAGGGCTGGATGGAGGAGGCCAGGCTCTCGGGCCCTTGATGTCTTGCCTACTGCTGCTCAGGAGAGTCCTGCCATGGCCTTCACTGGGGCACCATCCACCTGACCCCTTCAATTCCCTGCTCCTAAGAGTGTAGACAAAGGGGCTCAACATGTGGGTGACACCAAGGCCACATCAAGGTCATCTAGACCACAAAGTGCCTGCAGAACTGAGGAAGACCTCAAGGCCAGTGCTACATTTTCAATCCTAAGTGTCACCCAAAGGCCCTGTGTTAAAGCTTGGTTCCCAGCTTGGTGCTATTGGAAGGTGGAGGAAATGATAAGAGCAAGGTCTAGTAAGAAGCCTTAGTTCATTTGGAAATTACACTTGAAAGGGATTGTAGAACTTTTATCTCGTCCTTTTTTTTTTTTTTTTTTTTTTTACTTGGAGACCATAAGATCAGCGGCTTAGCTCTGGCACATTCTTGCCACCCCTCGACATGTGCTCATTGCAATAGGGCCAAGCCATGAGGCCAATCCAAAACACACTGGAATCTTGAAAACTGTGAGCCAAAATAAATGTTCTCTCCTTATAAATCAATTATCTCAGGTGTTGTGTTATAGTAACAGAATGCTGACTCGCATAGCCAGTGGATAATGCTAGGACATTACCCATAGTTTAGACCCACATACAGAAAAGGCTTTGAACTGGTTCCTGACTGTCAAAATTCTAGAATGATTAGAAGCTAAGCAAACTGCTATGTTATGGAAGAGGTTGCCAGAATAGGGGAATTCAGGATTCTTGCAAGTCCAGAACAGTGTGTGGTTCCTATGTTTGTTCAGAAGGGGGGCAGTAGAAGAGGTTTACTTAAGTAAAAACCATATTTTAAATGAAATATTCATCAGTACTGTTTTCTCTCATCTCTATGTAGCAGAGATCAAGATCAATGAATTGTTATATGCCAACATTTCTTTTTGTTCCAAATCTGTTTATTTCAATATCCAACATTTTTATACCAACCTGAAAAACAGACTTCACCACAGTCTTTGTACGTTTTGTGTGTGGGTTGACATTTTCATCGAGATGGTGTTCTCTTTCATTTACCAGCTCTTATTAGAAGAAAGCACATGAGGGTAATTTGAACCCTAGTATGCACCAGGACAGCAATGACAGCTTGCGATTCCATGGGAGAAAGTGAACAGCAATCATGAGTTCAGGAGAAAAGGAGAACGTATCAACTTATAAACTATTTACAAATGTCTTTCTCTGCTTTCCCTTTTTATTTATAAATCTTAATGGAACTTTTCATTTGGAGAAAGTTGTGGATTAACATGTGGTTGTAAAAAAAGAGAGAGAAATCCAAAGGCCTTTTAATCATTTTCCACCATGGTAACACTGATCAATATATCACAGGCATCTTATCAGTGATGATATTAAAGAAATGAACACACAGAGCAAGGAGAAGCACCCTCCTGGTGTCTTACTACATCATTCACACAGGCTCAGATTTGGAGTCCATCTAAGTGCCCATCACCAGAGGAGTAAAGGGAAAAAACGTGGAATATATACAACATGGAACACCATTTATCCTTGTGTAGGGATGAAATCCTGTCATTTAGGCCAATGTGGATGAAACCAGAGCACATTGTGCTAAGTGAATAAGGCAGATATCAGAAGAAAAGTACTTCATGGTCTCTGTCATATGAGAAAAATAAAAATAAAATAAAATAAATTCTAACTTGAATATACAATAGAGATTACTCTACATCAGGTTGGAGAAGGTGGATAATGGATGGCTATGTCTGATGAGTGTTCACCGTGGGCATGTGTGGAAATATCACACTGAACCTCCTTAATAGTTACAATTATTTATGCTCATCAAAATCACATACAGAACAGTTCCCAGTTGTCAAGTATCCCAAGTTTGTCCTGTTACAGCCCCATCCACCTTTCTCCCTGCCCAGTGCCTGACCCCACAGAACCATAAATTTACTCACCATTTATATATTGCTAGTATTTCAAAAGTGTTGTCTAGCACATAAAAATATGCACCTGGAAAAAATGGTGGAGTAGATACCTCTGGGAACATGACCTGTTTTGCCTATGACTATGTTAGGCACTGTGGACACCATGCTCAAAAAGAAACGCAATCCAAAAGTGAGAATAAAACCTCATGACCAGCTAATAATTTGGTAAGTTAAAGGCTACCTTATCAAAAATGGAAGTTTTGGAAATAATATAAGAAAATAATTAAAAATACAAAATTCAATATCTGTTGTCATCCATTCATGGTGCACAATTGCAATCCCAGTGATTCAGGAGTCTGAGGCAGGAGGATCACATATCAAAGCCATCCTCAGCAATATAATAAGACCCTAAGCAATGTAGTAAGACACTGTCTCAAACAAGAAACAGAAAAGGCTGTGTCTATGGCTCAGTGGTTAAACAGTCTTGGGTTCAATCCACAGTATCAAAATTTGTTTTTCTAAGATATACTTCCACAATAAATTTATGAAAATTACCTTTAGTTGTTATATGCAGTTTTTCACATGTGAATAGTAATTATGCATATTTTAAGCAAAATGAAGAATTACTTAGCATGACATTTGAGATTATTTCTAAAAATATATCTTATGGATAAGTGTGAATTTTCAAGTATTTCTCATCCAAAGTGGGAATAATTTGGGGCAAGCTGGATATGACAAGGGAAAAGGTTGGATTTCATATTGATCATGTATGCAACAGAGTGAAAGATGTAGTGGGATTCTATGTCAAAGTTGAAATCAAAAAATGGAAACTCTGTGTTAACATAGAAGGACCATGTCCTGCTTCCACATTCTGGTAAAGAGTCCCGGATTCTGGTTCTGAGGTTCTGAGCCCTGCAATCATGGACACTTATGCAGTCTCACACAATTAAAACTTTTATATTCCTGAGTCACAGAGTCTTCTCAGAGTACTCTTGATGTCCTTGTTCCTCAGACTGTAGATGAAGGGGTTCAGCATGGGGGTGACCACAGTGTACATCATTGAAGCAGTTGCAATTGAGCGTGAGTTTGGGGTCATAGAAGAACTGAGGTACACACCTATGCTTGTGCCATAAAATAAGGAGACCACAGAGAGATGAGACACACAGGTGGAGAAGGCTTTGTACTTGCCCTGAGCTGATGAGATTGCACGGATTGAGGACACTATCTTGCAGTATGAGTAAAGGATACCAATGAGGGGGCCACCTCCCAGCAAGACAGCAGCAAAATATAACATCACCTCATTGAGAAAATTGTCAGAGCAGGCACGCTGAACCACCTGGTTAATTTCACAGAAAAAGTGTGGGATTTCCAAGTCTGTGCAGAAGGATAGCAGCAACATCATTAAGCTTTGTACCAATGCATGTAGGAAACTCACAACCCAAGACACCAGAACCAGCAATCCACAGAGCCTGCAGTTCATGATGACCATGTAGTGCAGGGGGTGACAGATGGCCACAAACCGGTCATAGGCCATCACACTCAAAAGGAAGTCATCCAACCCACCAAAGAGTACAAAAAAGTGAATCTGGGTGATGCATCCTGCATAGGTTATGGCCTTGCTCTGTGTCTGGATGTTCACCAGCATCTTGGGGATGGTGGTGGAGGTGAAGCAGATGTCCACAAAGGACAGGTTGGAGAGGAAGAAGTACATGGGCGTGTGCAGGTGGGAGTCTGAGATGGTGGCCAGGATGATGAGCAGGTTCCCCAGCACAGTAACCAGGTACATGGACAGGAAAAGGCCAAAGAGGAGGGGCTGCAGTTCTGGGTCCTCAGCAAGTCCCAGAAGCAGGAATTCTAAATGTTGAGTATCATTCCCTGGTTCCATATGCATGTGACTACCAGAAATGAGAAAAAGAGCATAACTAATTTTCCCATAGATAGATATTACTTACATCATTGTAATGAAACACTACATATTTTGCTGTAAATAAAAATTTCAGTGATGAGTGTGTAGCTCATGTTGGATCAGTTACCTAACATATGCAAGGCCCTGGTTACCATCCCTATACCTCAGAAAAGAAAGCAAGAAAAGGCAAGAGAAAGGGAAAAACATAAATTCTATAGAACATGTTTGGCTCTTGTCCCCTAAGGGATCTTGTGCCACCTCTGTTGAGGAATTTCTGTTTCATTCTAAAGGTTTCACTATCAAGTTATGCATTTTAGAATTCTAATGAGAACGTTAATCAGGCCTTTGAGCAGTATAAATTGAGCACTCCTCATGAACACTTTGGTTGTTTCTGTGTCTTGGCTACAGTGAATTGTGCATCAGTCAACGTGAAAGGGCAGATCTCTTCAAAATACCCATTTCATTTTCTTTGGCCACATACCAGTAACTGGATTGCTGCATCAAGTGATAACTGTATTTCATATTTTTGTGTATTCTCCATAATGTTTTCCATAATGGCTATAATAACTTGCATTCCTGCCAACTCTAGGTCAGGATTCATTTTTTTTCTCCACATACTCACTATCTCTTGATATCCTTGCTCTTTTTGATAATAGACTTTCCAACTGGAATTAGGCTTTGATTAGCATTTACCAGATAGTTATCAATTTTGAGCATATTTCTTAAGGCTATTGGCCATACAGATACACAGTGGAATAATATTCAGCTATTAATAAATGATGAATCTTATCATTGGAGACAACATCGATGAACCTGGGGGACACTTATGAGGTGAAATCAGCCAGGTACAGAAACACTAAAGCTATATGATATCATTACTGTGTGGATTCTGAGAAATTTTATCTCATAGAATGTCAGCATAGCATATGGTCACCAGAAGCTGAGGTGCATTCTGGGCCCAAAGGGATGAGGAGAAGCTCCTCAAGGGGAAAAAATTACAAGAGAAGAGGAATAGCTTATGTTGACGTATTGCACAGTAGAGTAATTATAGTTAAAATAATATGTACCCTATTTTAAAATAGATATAGGGGAGGACTTTGAATGTTTGTCACAGAGAAATGATAAATGTTTCAGAAAATTAAGCCAATCATATTATTTTTATTTTGAGAAAATTAAGCCAATAATATACCATTTATATATATGTAAGTATAAAGCTATTTTGTGAACTTGAATAATTATATGTCAATTAAAATAAAGCAATAACTAATTACTGAGTACCAACTACATTCTACGCATTGGATGAGTAATCTGTATGAGTCAAAACAAAGAAGTCCCCATTATCCAAAGAGAGGGAAAAAACATAAGCAAAAATGTTTAAAATCACTTAATATGTCCCATGGTGATAGGTACTAAGAGGAAAAAGAAAGAGTAGAGACTAAGTTGTAATTTTATAGCAATGCAAGGAAAACCAGCAGGAAGAGGTGCATCCAAACAGAGACCACAAGGAAAAGAGGGCAGGTGCCACAAGTCCCTCAGCAGCATGGTCTTCACTGTGGGGACAGTCAATGTACAGGTCCTAAGGAACGTGCTTGTTTAAAAAAACTGAGGCTTAAAAGAAATCTGTTGGCAAGGGGTAGGGAAAAGAGTGAGAGTGATGAGAGATGGTGTCAGAGAATATTAAAGAATGATCTGGTCGCATTGCTCTCTGAGGCTACAAGGTACAGGGAGTCCTTCATCCACACCCTGAACCTCTGGCCCTTAGATTTGCTGCAAACACATTCTGTGGATTGCAAAAGCATTTCCTCCTTGCTACCACCTGAGGATTAAGTTCTGGCCTCTAGCTGATAAGAATCACCCTGGAATATATCAGATCAGGTCGCCTTTTCTGAGCCCTCCATGAGGCAAACACACACACTCACACACTCTCATAGCCTGATTTCTGCCATGGCCTCTCAGCACCAATCACCCTTACAAGGCTGTGAGCTTCACCAAAACAAGCCGAGTCTGTCTTTTTTTCTGAAGAATGTTGACAGGGTACCTGGAGATTCCACTCAACAATCTTTACATAAACAAATGAGTGAACCCACCTTATATACAAACAGAGATATGATAAATTGTGGTATAAAAGTGTATTAAGAATTGTAATGCAAAAAAAATCAATGAGAGAGCTCATGTATAATGGCATAATTTGGCGTGAACATACTTTATATACAGAGTTATGAAAAATTGTGCTGTGAATGGATACTTATGAATGTAATGCATTCCAATATTGTCATGTATGAAAGAAATTTAAAAAAAGACTGCTGCTCTTCTTCCCCATGTTTGAAAAGGTGCATGAAAAGCTGTGCAGTCACTAGAGGGTATGAAAAAATAGAGAAGGACCAGGAGTGACAGAAAAGGAGAGAGAAGGGAAAGCAATGAACAGACATGAAGAGTTGAGGACAGAGACAGAGCGAGCTGATGTGGACCCAAGGAACAGGACCTTGCAAGCCCAGAAGTCTCTTCTCCAGGAAGAAAAATCTTTGTTGGTCCTGGCAGCATTCCAAATCCAGTGACCCTCACTGAGTTCTCAGCAAAAAATCATAAGCAGCAAAATAAATTTACCCAAAAACTCCAAAGTGGTGACATCATGTTTTTCATCTACATTTTAAATGTTTTCATTGCATTGCAGTGACGCATAGTGGGGGTCATTAAATATGTTTAGTTGTAGATGGTCAAAATACCTGTATTTTACTTATTTATTCTTTTAGAGTACTGAGAATTGAACCCAGTGCCCACACCTGCTATGCAAGCTCTCTGCCACGGGACCACAGCCATAGCTCTGTCGGGGTCACTTTGAAACAATCTCACATGCAGGGAATCTATTTTGCTCTGCTTAAGTCCCCAGTACCTCCCTTTTCCCTCCTCTCCTCCCTCCCACTCTTCCTCTTCCTTGTGTCAAGGAACCTGACAGACCATACACTTCAAAAGAAAAAAAATGACCAAAGGTGAAAAATCAGCAATTCACAAGAGGAGATATTTACCTACAGCAAAGTGATGAACTTTGAATAAGAAGGAGCAGATCTGTCTTGCCCCTTTCTCTATTGGCTTGTCCCTAGTTATGTTGCAGATAAGGCATGCCTTCTCTCACCATTTTAAAATTCATACAGAATCATTGTGCCTGTTCACTGAGTATATATGTGATCATTCCATATATCTATGTGCTGTGTGACAATCACATCAGGGTAATTAGCCTTTCAATCTCATTCAGTCCTTACTCTACTTCCTTATCTTTTTACTTTGCTTGTTTTGTGTGTGTCATTTCGTAATTGTTCTTGGGTTTGGGGCTTTTTAAATTTTTTGTGCATGTTAGACATAATAATTATATGTTTATGGGGCATATTGTGATGTTTTGATACATGAAAATGTTGCATAATGATCAAAAAAGTGTACTAGCAAGAAAATGTAAAAATAAATTGCTAAAGCCTTGGAAATAAAAGATAAGGAAGTAGAGTAAAAAGTTATGATTGAATCTTTCTTATCTATAGAGAAATAAACTCCAATATACTTGTGGATTGTGGATATAATCTCCAGTAAAATGATGATGAGCAATGCCTACATTGAATCATGGAAAATCAAGAGGCACAGAGACCTAAGAGAGACATGAAAATTAATTGGAAATATGTTGAAAAGTTGACTTATTAGTGCAAGGAGTGCAGAAGAACTTTCACCAGCATTTTCGCTTAAAGCAAGGATTCACAAGTCAAGAAATATGCAATTGTTGAGTCACATCTTTCAGAATGAAAAACCCTGCCAGGAGCCCAATAACAAACACTGGTCTATTGGAAAACATTAGAATCTGTAGACTTTCAGACTCCCCACAGATACATCTCCACTTATGTTCTGTGCATATGTAAATGAAACTAGGGGCAACATGCAAAATAAGTAAAAAAAAAAAAAAAAAAAAAAAAAAAAAACTAAAGAATCAAAAAAAAAAATAGAATGAGAGGGAATACACTCCAACCCTAAGCAAGGGTCTCAACGAATTGAAATAGGTCGACAGCCATGCCGTTGACTTCATCTCGACAGGTTGTGAAACACTTGCAATGGAAAACTCTTTGGCATACTCATCTTCAAATATTAAGTTAGTTCATTTTCCATGTGGATACCCAGAGAGGAAGAGGATTTAATGAAATATCTATATCATGATTTTCTCCTGCAGGAATTTATTTATAGAAACTCCTAAATCTAGATCTTTCTCACCAATATGAAAATGGGTTGAAATATGTTTCATTATAATTTTTATAAATGAGCTCCCTCCAGTGCATATCTCTCCATACTTAATACTGGATTTATCCATTCCCCTTCATTGCAAAGGTATGCAGACTTACATTTTACTTTATTTGAACCACTCTGTGCCTCCCATCCCTCTTCTAATTGAGATTCCATTACCATAAGTTAATGGTCAACAGTGACCCCGTGTTGCTGATTTCTTGGTCACTTCTCTTTTTAGTATCTTATGAATCCATTAATAAATTACTTAAACTAGCAAAGGACACCACCATCTCTGGGCTGCAGGCCAGGCTGGTTGGGCTCTCAGGGAACCTCAGGTGAAAGCTCCTGCAGTGTCTGCTGGGTCCTCAGGCTCACCTGGGCAGCATCTCTGATGGGAGGGTCTTCATGCACAGGCTTCAGTTCTTCCCTGGATGTTGAAGGTGCAGAGTGAGGCTCTGACCCCAGACAAGAGAAGAGAAATGGGTCCAGCTTTGGTCCTCAAGTCAGATTTCAAGATCCTGAAGAATCAATGTGTCCCAGGGTGTCCACTCAGGGAGACTGGAGCAATCACAGCCCACAGCTTTCTCTATCTGCTCATTAGGCACATGTCCTTCTTTTTTACTCCAAACTCTAAGCACATGAATTCCCTGCAGGGCACTGGTCTATAATCAGGAAAGGAAGAGTTTGAATAGAGTCCCCTGAGATCAGAGTGGAGTGCTATTAATCTGCCCCTTTTTACCACCAATCCATGAGCCTCACCTTCCCAATGTCCCACCACCCATCACCACATCCACCCTTTGTGTTCCACTTTTCTTCCCATGTCTAAAACTAAGGAACCTGCCCTTGTTAGGTATCTTGTGCCCTCCAAACACTGACTCACATTGAGGACACAGTCTTTGGCATCTCCAGAAGTTTTCTATGTCCCTCTTTAACAGAGGAGTGAGCTGTGTTTTTTGTAATGCAAAACCATAAGACAGCACCTCCTGCACTCATCACACTTTGTTGACAGTACCAGAAATTTCATGCTGGTAATGAACATACATTTTTTATGATGAGGGACCAAATGATGGTTCTTGATTTCGGATGTGAGTATGAGTTTGATAGAAACTAAATACCCGGCTATGTTATTATTGATGAGGTTTCCAGAATGGAGGAACTCAGGACTCTGGCAAGAACAGAAGAGTATGGGGTTCTCATGAGTGTGCAGAAGGGAGGCAGTAGGAGAGGTTCTTAAGTAGTAAAAGCCACAGTATAAATCACACGTCCATCTGTACCGTATCCCCTGGTCTCTACACAGCAGAGAATAGAACAATGAAACGTCAGATGCCAATATTTCTTATTGACCCAAATGTGTTTATTTCAATATCCAACATTTTTACCCCAATCAGAAAGCAAACTTCACCACAGTCTTCTGTACATTTTATGTCTGGATTGACAGGAAGCCACAGCTCATTATCAACAAGTCGGTCTTCTCTTTCATTTACCTGTTCTTGTTTGAAGAACATACAAAGGATAATTTTAAGCACAGATGTACCCTAACAGCAATGACAGCTTACAGTTACAAGTGAGAAAGTGAACAGTGGTCATGGGTTCAAGAGGAAAGGGAAACACATCAAAATTTGAACAGTTTATAAACGTCTTCCTCAGATGTCCATCACTTTTTTATTTATATTTTTTAATTGAACTTAATTGCAGAAAATCGTAGATTAATGGGCAGTAGTGAAAACTGACAGGGAGAGATTCAAGGCCCCTTTCGTAAGCTTCCACCATAGTCACACTGAGCAAAATATCACAGCCAGGTGTTTACACTGATAACAAGGAAATGAAAATCACAGCAAAGAGAATCGTCCATGGCCATGTTTACTGTAGCATCATTCAGAATAGCTACGCTATGAAGTCACTTATGTGCCCATCACCTGATGAGAGGAGGAAAGAAACGTGGCATATATACAAGTTGAACATACTTAGCCATATGTAAGGAAGAAATCCTATTATTTGGGGCAATGTGGATGGACCAGGAGGATATTGTGCTAAGTGAAGAAGGCAGATACCAAAAGACAAGTACTTCATGATGTCTCAAGAGGTGGTTAGAAAAAAAAAAAGTAAAATGTCATCCTGAACAAAGGATAGACATTACTAGATGTTGGGAAGTGGTTGGAGAGGGTGGATAAGGGAGGCTGGATTTGATCAGTGCTCACTGTGGGCAGGTGTGGAAATGTCATGCTGAACCTCACATTTACAATAATTTAAGATCAGCAAAAAAAATACAGAATAGCTCCCATCAGTCACATGTCCCAAGTTTGCCTTGTTATAGCCCCATCTACACCCCTCCTTGCCCAGATCCTGGACCTACAAACCATTAATCTATCAACCATTTATATATTGTTAGCATTTTAAATGTATTGTATAGCACATAGAAATATGTGCCTAGGAAAATGTCGAAATAGCTACCTCTGGGACCTGTTTTGCCCATGACTGTGTTAGGCACTGTGGAAACAATACTGAAAAAGAAACAGGATCAAATTTGAGAATAAAACATAATGACAAGCTAATACCATGGTATGTTAAAGGCTACCTTATGAAGATTGGAAGTTCTGGAAGTCTTACAGGATATAAATCATGAACACACAATTGAAGGTCTATTCCTCTGTCAGGCATGGTGGTGCATGCTTCTAATCTCTTCGACTAAGGAGGATGAGGCAGGAGGATCAAGGATGAAGGTCAGCCTCAGCAATTTAGTGAGTCTCTAAGTACTTAGAAAGTCACTACATCAAACAAAAACCAGAAATGTCCATGAATATGGCTCAGTGGTTATGCACCCTTGGGTCCAATCCATAGTACTAAAAATATTTTTTTCTCAGAGTTGCTTCCACAATAAAGTTATGAAAATATCCTTAGTTGATGAATACTATTTTCACATGTTAATACAAATTAGGACTCTTTTTAGCAAAATATACAATTTATTGGCATGACATGTCATTTGAGATTAAATTATTTTGAAAATCATATCTTATTGGACAAATGAGAACATTCAAGTATTTCTCATCCAAAGATGGGAATGATTTTGGGAAAGTTCAGAAATGTCAAATTAAAAGAATTGTATTTCATAGAGATCACAACATGCAATAAAAATAATGACTCAGTGGAATTGTATTAGGAACTCGAAATCAAAGAAATGGAAATGCAAGAATAAAGGAGAAGGACCAAGTTCTGTGCCAGGTTCTGATACTAAAAATCAGTTCTGAGTTCTGAGGCTTTGAGCCTGCAATCATGGGCACTTATTCAGTTTCAGTAGAATTGACATTTTAAACTTTCTCACAGAGTCTTCTCAGAGCGCTCTTGATGTCCTTGTTCCTCAGACTGTAGATGAAGGGGTTCAGCATGGGGGTGACCACACTGTACATAACAGAAGCTGTAGCAATGGAGTGTGAGTTTGGGTCACAGCAGAACTGAGGTACACACCTAGGCCTGTGCCATAAAATAAGGAGACCACAGAGAGGTGAGATGCACAGGTGGAGAAGGCTTTGTACTTGCCCTGAGTTGATGAGATTGCACGGATGGAGGACACTATCTTGCAGTAAGTGTAAAGGATGCCAGTGAGGGGTCCAACAGCCAGCAAGAGAGCAGCAAAATATATCACCACCTCATTGAGAAAGGTGTCAGAACAGGCACGCTGAATCACCTGGTTAAGTTCACAGAAAAAGTGTGGGATTTCCAAGTCTGTGCAAAAGGACAGCCGCAATATCATTAAGCTTTGTAACGATGCATGGGAGACACTCACAATCCAGGACACCAGAACTAGCAATCCACAGAGCCTTTGGTTCATGATGACCATGTAGTGCAGGGGGTGACAGATGGCCACAAACTGGTCATAGGCCATCACAGTCAAAAGGAAGTTATCCAATGCAGCAAAGAGTACAAAAAAGTGAATCTGGGTGATGCAACCTGAATAGGTAATGGCCTTGCTCTGTGTCTGGATGTTCACCAGCATCTTGGGGATGGTGGTGGAGGTGAAACTGATGTCCACAAAGGACAGGTTGGAGAGGAAGTAGTACATGGGTGTGTGCAGGTGGGAGTCTGAGATAGTGGCCAGGATGATGAGCAGGTTCCCCAGCATAGCGACCAGGTACATGGATAGGAAAAGGCCAAAGATGAGGGGCTGCAGTTCTGGGTCCTCTGCAAGTCCCAGAAGAAGGAATTCTAAACGTTGAGTACCATTCCCTGGTTCCATATGAATGTGACTTCCAGAAATGAGAAAAAGAGCATAACTAATTTTTACAGACAGGTAATACAACAATGAAATGAAACAATACATATTTTGCTGTAAAAACATTAATTTTAGTTATGGGTGTATAGGTCAGTGTTGGAGTGGCTGCCTAATATATGCAAGGTCCAGGTTACCATCCATATACCTCAAAAAAGAAAAAGAAAAGCCAAGGGAAAGGAATGAAATCATTTTCTATAGAACATGTGTGGCTCTTGTCCCTTAAGGGATCCTGTGCCACCTCTGATGAGGAATTCCTGTTTCATTCTCAAGTTTTCACTAGGAAGTCGTGTATTTCAGAATTCTAAAGAGAAAGTTACTCAGGCCTTTGAGAAGTATGAATTAGCCCCCCCTCATGAAGACTTTGGTTGTTTCTGTGTCTTGGCTACAGTGATTTGTGCATCAGTCAATGTGGAAGGGCAGATCTCTTCAAAATACCCATTTCATTTTCTTTTGCCACATACCCAGTAGTAGGATTGCTGCATCAAGTGATAACTGTATTTTTAATTTTGTGGATTCTCCCCTTGTTTTCCATAATGACTCCAATAACTTGCATTCCTGCCAACTCTAGGTCAGGATTTCTTTTTTTCTCCACATACTCACTGGCCCTTCATATCCTTGGTCTTTTTGATAATAGCCTTTCCAACTGGAGTTAGGCTTGGATGAGCATTTCCCAGATAATTAGCAATTTTGAGCATATTTCAGATGATTATTGGCCATTTGTAAGTGGTACAGATACACAGCAGAATAATATTCTGCTATTAATAAAATGATGAATCTTATCATTGGAGACAACATAGATGAACCTGGGGACATTTAGGAAGTTAAAAAAAGCCAGGAACAGGATCACTAAAGCTGCATGATATCATTCCTGTGTGGATTCTGAGAAATTTGATCTCACAGAATGTCAGCATAGCATGATGGTCACCAGAAGCTGAGGTACATTTTGGGCCCAAAGGAATGAGGAGAAGCCCCTCAAGGGGAAAAAATTACAGTAAGAGAAGTGGAAAGCTTCTTTTGATGTATTGCACAGTAGGGTAATTATAGTTAAAAATAATATGTTACCTATTTTAAAATAGATAGAGGTGAGGAATTTGAATATTTGTCACAGAGAAATGATAAATGTCTCAGAAAATTAAGCCAATCATACTTGCTCAATTATTAAACAATTTATAAGTGTATGTAAATATAAAGTTATTTTTGTGAACTTGTATAATTATATGTCAATTAAAAATAAAGCAATAACTAATTACTGAGTACCAAGTATGTTCCACGCATTGGATCAATAATCTGTATGAGTTAAAACACAGAAGTCCCCATTATCCAAAGAGAGGGAAAGAACATAAGCAAAAATGTTTAAAATCACCTAATAAGTCCCATGGTGATGGGAAAAAGAAAGAGCAGAGGGGTAGTCGTTCTTTTACAGCAATGCAGGGAAAACCAGCAGAAAGAGGGCATCCAAAGAGAGACCGCAAGGAAGTCAGGACAGAAGCCACAAGTCATCCTCAGTGGAGTGGTCTTCACTGGGAGGACAGTCAGTGCACAGGTCCTAAGGAACATGCTTGTTTCAAAAAACTGAGGCATAAAAGAAAGCTGTTGGCAAGGAGGAGGAAAAAGACCAAGAGTGATGAGAGATGGTGGCAGAGAATATTAAAGAATGATCTGGTCGCGTTGCTCTCTGAGGCTACAAGGGACAGGGACTCCTTCATCCACACCCTGAACCTCTTGCCCTTAGATTTGCTGCAAACACATTCTGTGGATTGCAAAAGCATTCCCTCCTTGCTACCACCCAAGGGTTAAATTCTGGCCTCTAGCTGCTAAGAATCACCCTGGGATATATCAGATCAGGTAATCTTTTCTGAGCCCTCCATGAGGCACACACACACACTCACACACTCTCATAGCCTGATTTCTGCCATGGCCTCTCAGCACCAGTCATCCTGAGCTTCAACAAAACAAGCTGAGTTTGTCTTTTCTCTGAAGAATGTGGACAGGGTACCTGGAAATTCCACTTGACACTCTTTCCATGAACAGATGAGTGAAGCCACCTTATATACAAGCAGAGATATGAGAAATTGTGGTATAAAAGTGTATTAAGAATTGTAATGCAAAAAAAAATAAGAGAGCTCATGTATAATGGCATAATTTGGCATGAACTTTCTTTATATACAGAGATATGAAAAATTGTGCAGGTGAATGGAAAGTGATGAATGTAATGCATTGCACTATTATCATGTATGAAAGAAATATAACAAAAAGAATGCTGCTCTTCTTCCCTGTGTCTGAAAAGGAGCATGAATACCTATGCAGTCAACAGAGGGAGGGAGAGAACTAGAGAAGGATGTGGAGTGAGAGAAAAGGAGAGAAGGCAAAGGGGTGGACGGAACATGAAGAGGAGAGGGCAGAGATAGTACGAGCTTTACCTTGCAAGCCCAGGTGTCTTTTCTCCAGGAGGAAAAGGCTTTCTTGGTCCTGGCAGTGTTCCAAACCCAGTGACCCCTCTGAGTGCCCAGCAAAAACCATAAGCAGCAAAATAAATTTGCCAAAAAACACCAAAGTAGTAACATCATGTCATTAAACTACATTTTAAATGTTTTTATTATTGCATTGCAGTGATGCTTAATGTGGGGGTGATTTTATATGCTTTTAGTTGTAGATGGTCACAATACCTGTATTTTATTTATTTATTCTTACATGGTACTAAGAATTGAACCTAGTGCCCACAGGTGCTAGGCAAGTGCTCTGCCCCTGAGCCAAGCCCTTTCGGGGTCATTTTAACACAATCTCACATGCAGGGGATTTATTTTGCTCCACTTTAGTCTCCAGTACCTCTATTTTCCCTCCTCTCCTCCCTCCCACTGTTCCTCTTCCTTGTGTAAAGGCACCTGACAGAACATACACTTCAAAAGGAAAAAAAAAATGACCAAAGATCAAAAATCAGCAACTCACAAAAGGAGATATTCAAAGTACCTACAGCAAAGTGGGGAACTTTGAATATGAAATAGCAGATCTGTCTTCCCTAGTTCTGCCCCTTTCACCTGACCTATTGGCTTGTCCCTCATTATGTAGCAGATAAGACAGGCCTTTTCTCACTATTTTAAAATTCATACAGAATCATTGTGCGTGTTCACTGAGTATATGTGTGATCATTCCATATATGTATATGCTGTGTGACAATCACATCAATGTAATTAGCTTTTCAATCTTTTTTAGGTCCTTACTCTACTTCCTTATCTTTTTACTTTGCTTGTTTTGTATTTGTGGGAACATTTCATGAATGTTCATGGGTTTGGGGCTTTTTAAAATGTTTTGTACATGTTATTATGTTAGACATAATAATTATATATGTTTATTGGGCATACTATGATATTTTGATGCATGAAAATATTGCATGATGATCAAAAAAGTGTACTATTAATAAAATGTAAAAATAAATTGCTAAAGCCTTGGAAATAAAAGACAAGGAAGTAGAGTAAAAAGTTATGATTGAATCTTTCTTATCTAAAGATAAACAAAGTCCAATATACTTGTGGATGGTGGATATGATCTCCAGTAAAATGATTAGGAGCAATGCCTACATTGTATGGTGGAAAATCAAGAGGCACAGAGACCTAAGAGAGACATGAAATAAGTTGGAAATATGTTGAAAAGTTGACTTATTAGTGCAAAGAGTGCAGAAGAACTTTCACCAGCATTTTCGCTTAAAGCAAGGATTCACAAGTCAAGAAATATGCAATTGTTGAGTCACATCTTTCAGAATGAAAAACCCTGCCAGGAGCCCAATAACAAACACTGGCCTATTGGAAAACATTAGAATCTGTAGACTTTCAGACTCCCCACAGATACATCTCCACTTATGTGCTGTGCTTATGTAAATGAAACTAGGGACAACATGCAAAATCAGTGGGAAAAAAAAGCTTTGAAACAATTTTTAAAAAATAGAATGAGAGGGAATACACTACAACTCTAAGCAAAGGGTCATAACAATTTGAAATAGAGAGATCGACAGCCATCCCGTTGACTTCATCTTACAGGTTGTGAAATACGTGCAACGTAAAAGTCTTTGGCATACCCATCTTCACTTATTAAGTTAGTTCATTTTCCATGTGGATACCCAGAGAGGAAGAGGATTCAATGAAATATCTATATCATGATTTTCTCCTGCAGGAAATATTTACAGAAATTCCTAAATCTGTATCTTTCTCACCAATATGAAAATGGTCTGAAATATGTTCTATTATAACTATTTTTTTTTAAAATGAGCTCCCTCCAGTGCATATCACTCCATACTTAATACTGGACTTACCTATTCCCCTTCATTGCAAAGGTAAGCAGACTTACATTTTACTTTATTTGAACTACTTTGCGCCTCCTACCCCTCTTCTGTTACCATAAGTTAATGGTCAACAGTGACCCCGTGTTGCTGATTTCTTGGTCACTTCTCCTTTTTAGTATCTTATAAATCCATTAATAAATTAATTAAGCTAGCAAAGGACACCACCATCTCTGGGTTGTAGGCCAGGCTAGTTGGGCTCTCAGGGAACCTCAGGTGAAAGATCTGGTAGTTTCTGCTGGGTCCTCTGGCTCACCTGGGTGGCATCTCTGATAGGAGGGTCTTCATGCACAGGCTTCAGTTCTTCCCTGGATGTTGAAGGTGCAGAGTGAGGCTCTGACCCCAGACAAGAGAAGAGAAATGGGTCCAGCTTTGATCCTCAGTCATATTTCAAGATCCGGAAGAATCAAGTGTGCCCCAGGGTATGCAGTAGTGGAGGGGAGGAGCAATCACAGCCCACAGCTTCCTCTATCTGCTCATTAGGCACATGACCTTCTTTTTTACTCCAAACTCTAAGCACCTGATTTCCCTGCAGGTCTCTGGTCTATAATCAGGAAAGGAAGACTTTGAATAAATTCCCCTGAGATCAGAGTGGAGTGCTATTAATCTGTCCCTTTTTTACCACCAATCCATGAGCCTCAACTTCCCAATATCCCACCACCCATCACCACATCCACCCTTTGTGTTCCACTTTTCTTCCCATGTCTAAAACTAAGAAACCTGCCCTGGTTACATATCTTGTGCCCTCAAAACACTGACTCACATTGGGGACACAGTCTCTGGCATCTTCTGAAGTTTTCTCTGTCCCTCTTTAACAGAGGAGTGAGCTGTGTTTTTTGAAATGTGAAACCAAAAGAAGGCACCTTGTACACTTAACACCCTTTGCTGAAGATGCCAGAATTGTCATGCTGGTAATGAACATACATTTGTATAATGAGGGACCAAATGATGGTTCTTGATTTCGGATGTGAGTATGAGTTTGATAGAAACTAAATACCCGGCTATGTTATTGATGAGGTTGCCTGAACAGAGGAACTCAGGACTCTGGCAAGAACCGAAGAGTGTGGGGTTCTCATGTGTGTGCAGAAGGGAGGCAGTCAGAGAGGTTCTTAAGTAGTAAAAGCCACAGTGTAAAACACACGTCCATCTGTATCGTCTGCCCTACTCTCTATACACCAGGGAGTGAGGGAAATAAAATGTCAGATGCCAGCATTTCTTGTTTTACCAAATGTGTTTATTTCAATATCCAACATTTTTACCCCAATCAGAAAGCAATCTTCACCACAGTCTTCTGTACATTTTATGTCTGGATTGACAGAAAGCCACAGCACATTATCAACAAGTCGGTGTTCTCTTCATTTACCTGCTCTTGTTTGAAGAAAGTACACAGGGTAATTTTAAGCACAGGATACACCATGACAGGAATGACAGCTTACAGTCACATGGGAGAAAGTGAACAGCAATCACAGGTTCAAGAGGAGAGGGAAACACTTTCAAAATGGGAACAGTTTATAAACGGCTTTCTCAGATGTCCATCACTTTTTTATTTATAATTTTAATTGGAGAAAATTGTAGATTAATGGGCAGTATTAAAAACTATCAGGGACATATCCAAGAACCCTTTCGTGAACTTCCACCATGGTAACACTGAGCAAAATATCACAGCCAAGTGTTTACACTGATAACAAGGAAATGAAATCACAGCAAAGAGAATCGTCATTCAAAGTTGGCTCTTTTCAGATCTCTTCTCTGAAATTTTGAAATGAAGCTTGACTTTGTATGTACATGTAGATTTCTGTGGGTGGATGACTCAACTCTCAAAAAATATCAAAAATCCACAGGCACACATTCATATTCACACCTGCTACCATGACCAGTTTCTGTGGACCCACAAAGAATTTCCACACATGTCATTTATTCCTCACAACATTGTTCCGAAGTCATGCTTATTTACCCAGATTAACTTCAGATAAAGGGCACTGGGGGTGTTAAATTTATTGATATTAAACTTTTAATGGTGCAATTTTAGTGTCACATATTTTTAGAGCACCATTTGATGTATACACTGGGTAATGACCAGATCAAGGTAAGCATAATTACCTCCTCAAGATTTATCATTTCTTTGTGGTGAACACATTCCAGACTGGTAGAAAAAAAGAAAGTGAAATAGGGCAAGGAATGGGAAGGGGAAGGAGAGGTACTGGGGCTAAGTTGGAGCCAATTGTATTCCATGTTTTATGATTATGGCAAGATGAATCCCAATTTTATGTATAATTATAAAGCACTAATTGCAAAGGATATTGGATTCCATCATTTTTGAAATATGCAGGACCTTATCATGACCTACATTGCAACAGAACAGCAGAACCAATTTCTCCTACCTGACTACAACTTAGTACCCTGGGGCCAACCTTCTTCTGTCCCTCCTGCTCCCTTACCCTTTCCAGCCTCTGGGAACCAGCATTCTGTTCTGTGCTCCTGTGAGAGCAACTTCTGTACCTTCTACATGTGAGTGAGGTCCTGCCGTACTTGTCTCTCTGTGCCTGGCTTGTTGCCCTTCACATGGTGACCTCCAGTTCTCTCCATAGGATCAAGGATGACAATTTTATAACAATTATATATAAAAGAGTTAAACCTTATTGAACACGTTCTTCAATTGAGCACGTGAGGGGAATTGTTCATAGTAACGTTTTATACCTTTTTATGAATAACTAGGAAAGAGGAGCTCAAAATCTCCAGAGCAGAGGTAGTTAGGAGCATTAATTATCTTCATTTTATCAATACTTACTGTGCACAAGTATTAAAGTATTACACTGTACTCACACCTACATGCAATTATTACATGTTAATTATATGTTTTTCTGAAATTGTTTAAGAAAATAGAATTGAGTATCCTGACACGATCATTACACACTGTATACATTAATTGAAATAGTGCCATACCCTATTTTTAAAATTAAGAAAGTAATTATTGAATAAAATATTTTAAATAATGCATGTCAAAAATGATGAGATAATAGAATAAATCAGACATTATTACCCTATGCTACTATGTTACCTATGTTACTACTCTACATCATGTAAATCCAAAGAATGAGAAGTCATACTCTATATATGTATAATGTATCAAAATGCAGTCTACTGTCATGTATAACAAAATGGAACAAATTTTTAAAAAATAAATTTAAAGAATTGATAAGAAATGTTTTAAAAATAGGAAGAAATTTTATTTGAATACTGTGGATATTTGCCTCACTATATTTACCCTATAACATCAGGTTGCAAACCTCAAATACGAACAATAAGATGTACCCTAAAAATAAATTAAATTTAAATTAAATAAAATAAAAAAAAACAAAATAGACATATACAATTATTCTAAAACAATTACAGTTTTTAAAATGCAAGAAAAAGTTGTGAATGTGCCTGAGTCATTGACCTAAAAGAATAGATACAAATGGCTTAGGAACATTGAAATGTGCTCAATTTCATGACATTTAATGAAATTCACATTAAAATCATCAAGGGAACTTTGAATACCTTACCTTGGTGTTTGCTATAGTCCTAAATCTGCAACACCCAGAGACAGAGTGATTCTTTGTTGGGGAGAAGCCCCTAAGTAGGAGTCTGTATCTGAAGCTCTTGTTTTCTCTGAGCTTAATTTATACTTTAGTAAAGCTTCTCTAGAGCCATCTTAACATGAGGTCTGGGACCATGGCCTGCCCTCTGTGACCTTAAGTTCATTGCCTGGTGACCATAAGGTCCTGCTCCCTGGTGATAAGTGACCAGGAACCTCCAGAGACGATGTGTATCAGATGATCCAACAAAGTGGCAAATGCTGAGTGGAGTTATAAAATCTTAATTTAATATTTATGGACATGTGATTGTACATATCCATAGGGAGAACATGATGTTTTTAGCATAGGCACCTAATGTATGCTGAACAAAAAAGCTTAAGGAGACTTTCCCTCCCCATATCATTACCTTATGATTCCAGGTCTGCGTTCCTCTCTTCAGATCTTCATAAAACACATGATAAGATCTGGGCACTGCAGCCCCCAGCCACCCCCACTCACTGTGGAACACTAGAACTGGGTCTTTCTATTGACCTGTGTTCCTGTACCTGTTATCAAGCCTCCCCTCTTCCTCTTCCTCCTGCCTCCTTCCCAGCCTCCAGTGTCACTATTCTGTATATAGATTGAGGCTCCTTTGGCCTCAACATAGGAGCACATGCAGTGTTTGCTTGTGTCTGGCTTCTTTCGTGGAACACAAGGGCCTGTCCCCTTTATTCTGTTGTAAATGGCAGGATTTCATTCTTCTTGAAGGCTGAAGAGCACTCAGTTATAAATATACCACATTTGACTACTGTGAAGACTGCCCAAGGAACATTGGGAAGTGCAGCTATGTCTTTGAAGGCTAATTTCATTCCCTCTATTTTTTTTATTATCAAGATCTACCTCCATGAGTCTGTATTTTTGTTTACTTCTGCCTCAAAGCCTCTTAGTTAACCTATCCATGTGTAGTTTTGAGGCTCAAACTCTCTCTTCTTTCTCAACCATCTCCTAATTTTCATTCTATTAATCTAAAATTCACAGAAAAAACTGCTTACCAGGAACTGTACTAGACATCATGGTTGCAGGCACAGATGAGATAGGGTTCAGAATTTCTAGGATTTCAAAGGGTGTGAGTATAAAACTTGAGTAAGTTGAGGATGACGGGAAGGAAAGAGGATCCAACAAAAAGGCAGTAAATCTTCAGAGTTGGTCTCATCTGAATCACCTCAGAAAACATCTCTGCAAGTGAGTTTCCAGGGCAACAAGGCCCCCCTGAGCATCACTTGTGAGGTTACGTGTTAAAGGTATAAGATTTGGGTTGTTAAAATTAAAGACAATCCCTTATTGTAGATAACTGGGAAAGTGCCCTGTTATGTTCACACAACTGAGATTTCCTGGTGAATGTTAAAAGGCTGATACAATGTGGAACCTCAGGAACAGTCCTGGGGACAGGGAGCCCCTGAAGACAGACCCCAGGGAAGAGTGGCTTTAAAACCTGTGAAAGCTGAAGTCATCAAAGGGCTGGATGGAGGAGGCCAGGCTCTAGGGCCCTTGATGTGGTGCCCACTGCTGCTCAGGAGAGTCCTGCCATGGTCTTCACTGGGGCACCATCCTCCTGACCCCTCCAACTCCCTGCTCCTCAGACTATAGACAAAGGGGCTCAACATGTGGCTGACACCAAGGCCACATCAAGGTCATCTAGACAACAAAGTGACTACATAACTGAGTAAGACCTCAAGACCAGTGCTACAGTTTCCATCTTAAGTGTCACCCAAAGGCCCTGTGTTAAAGCTTGGTCCCCAGCTTGGTGCTATTGGAAGGTGGTAGAAATACTAAGAGGAAGGTCTAGTGGGAAATCTTAGTTCAGTTGGGAATTGCCCTTGAGAGGGATTATAGGACTCCCGTCTTTTCCTCTATCTCTTCCACTTCCAGGCCATGAGGTCAGCAGCTTTCCTCTGCCACATTCTTGCCACCCCTCATCATGTGCTCATTGCAATATGGCAAGCCTTGGGGCCAATCCAAAACAAATTGGAATCTTGAAAATTGTGAGCCAAAATAAATGTTCTCTCCTTATGAATCAATTATCTCAGGTGTTGTGTTATAGTAACAGAATGCTGACTTGCATAACCAGTGCATAATGCAAGGGCATTACTAATAGTTTAGACCCACATGCAGAAAAGGCTTTGAACTGGTTCTTGACTGTCAAAATTCTAGAATGATAGAAGATAAGTAGCCTGTTATGTTATTGATGAGATTGCCTGAATAGGGGAACTCAGGATTCTGGCAAGTCCAGAACAGTGTGGGATTCCTATGTTTGTACAGAAGTGGGGCAGTAGAAGAGGTTTACTTAAGTAAAAACCATATTCTAAACGAAATATTTATCAGTAATGTCATCTCTCATCTTTATGTAGCAGAGATCAAGATCAATGAAATGTTATATGCCATCATTTCTTTTTGTCCCAAATCTGTTTATTTCAATATCCAATACTTTTACACCAAATGAAAAGCAGACTTCACCACAGTCTTTGTACATTTTGTGTGTTGGTTGACATTGTCATCAAGATGGTGTTCTCTTTCACTTATCAGCTCTCATTAGAAGAAAACACATGAGGGTAATTTGAAGCCTAGGATGCACCAGGACAGCAATGACAGCTTGCAATTCCATGGGAGAAAGTGAACAGCAATCATGAGTTCAGGAGGAAAGGAGAACGCATCAACATTTAAACTATTTGCAAATGGCTTGCTTTGCTTTCACTTTGATTTATAATTCTTAATGTAACTTTTCATTTGCAGAAAGTTGTGGATTAACATGTGGTATTAAAAAAAAGACAGGGAGAAATACAAAGACTCTTTAGTCACTTTCCACCATGGTAACACTGAGTAAAATATCACAGGCAGATTATCAATGCTGATAACAAGGAAATGAACACACAGAGCAAGGAGAAGCACCCTGCTCATATCTTACAGCATCATTCACACATGCTCAGATAGGGAGTTAATCCTGCCCATAACCAGAGGAGTGAAGGGAAAAACGTGGCATATATACAACATGGAACACCATTTATTCTTATGTGAGGATGAAGTCCTATGATTTAGGCCAATGTGGATGGAACCGGAGCACATTGTGCTAAGTGAATAAGGCAGATACCAAAAGAAAAGTACTTCATGGTCTCTCTCAAATGAGAAAGGTAAAATAAAATAAAATAAAATAAATGCTAACTTGAATATAGAATAGAGATTACCATACATTGGGTTGGAAAGGTGGAAAATGGATGGTTATATTTGATGAGTGTACACCCTGGGCATGTGTGGAAATATCACATTGAAACTCCTTAATATTTTCTATATATTTACGTTCATCAAAATAACATACAGTATAGTTCCCAGCAGTCAAAGATCCCAAGTTTGCCCTGTTACATCCCCATCCACCTTTCTCACTGCCACATGCCTGGCCCCCAGATCCATCAATCTGCTCACCATTTACATATTCCTAGCATTTCAAAAATGCTGTCTAGCACATAAAATATGTGCCTGGGAAAAATGTTGCAGTAGATACCTCTGGTGAAATGACCTGTTTTGCCCATGACTATTTTAGGCACTGTGGACACCATGCTGAAATAGAAACACAATTCAAAAGTGTGAACAAAACTTAAGGACCTGCTAATACCTTGAGAAGTTAAAGGCTACCTTAACTAAAATGGTAGTTTTGGAAATAATATAGGAAAAAAATAAAAAATACAAAATTGAATATCTATTCTCATCTGGGCCAGGTGCACACTTGCAATCCCAGTGACTCAGGAGTCTGAGGCAGGGGGATCACATATCAAAGCCATCTTCAGCAATGTAGTAAGGCCCTAAGCAACATAGCAAGACACTGTCTCAAAGAAAAAACAGAAAGGCCAGTGCCTATATCTCAGTGGTTAAACAGCCATGAGTTCAATCGACGGTATCGAAGTTTGTTTTTTCTTGGATTAACTTCCACAATAAAATTATGAAAATTTGTTTTAGTTGTTCTATGAAATTTTTCACGTGTGAATACTAATTATGCATATTTTAAGCTAAATGAACAATTCTTTAGCTTGACATTTGCAATTGAGATTATTTCTAAAAACATATATTATGGGATAAATGAGAATTTTCAAGTATTTCTCATCCAAAGTGGGAATTATTTGGGGAAAGCCGGAAAATGAGAAGGGAAAGGGTTGAATTCATAGTGATCACAGTGTGCAATAAAGTGAATGGTGTAGTGGGATTGAATGTCAAAGTTGAAATCAAAGAAATGGAAACTCTGCTTTAACGTACAAGGATCAAGTCCTGCTTCCACCTTCCAGTGAAGAATCCTGGATTCTGCTTCTGAGGCTCTAAGCCCTGCAATCATGGGCACTTATTCAGTCTCAGCACAATTAAACTTTTATCTTCCTGTGCCACAGAGTGTTCTCAGAACACTCTTGATATCCTTGTTCCTCAGACTGTAGATGAAGGGGTTCAGCATGGGGGTGACCACAGTGTACATCACTGAAGCTGTTGCAATGGAGTGTGAGTTCTGAGTCACAGCAGAACTGAGGTACACACCTAGGCTTGTGCCATAAAATAAGGAGACCACAGAGAGGTGAGATGCACAGGTGGAGAAGGCTTTGTACTTGCCCTGAGTTGATGAGATTGCACGGATGGAGGACACTATCTTCCAGTAAGAGTAAAGGATGCCAGTGAGGGGTCCAACAGCCAGCAAGAGAGCAGCACAATATATCACCAGCTCATTGAGAAAGGTGTCAGAGCATGCATGCTGAATCACCTGGTTAAGTTCACAGAGAAAGTGTGGGATTTCCAAATCTGTGCAGAAGGACAGCCGCAATACCATTAAGCTTTGTAACAGTGCATATGAGACACTCACAACCCAGGACACCAGAAGTAGCAATCCACAGAGCCTGCCGTTCATAATGACCATGTAGTGCAGGGGATGACAGATGGCCACAAACCGGTCATAGGCCATCACACTCAAAAGGAAGTCATCCAACACAACAAAGAGTACAAAAAAGTGAATCTGGGTGATGCATCCTGCATAGGAAATGGCCTTGCTCTGTGTCTGGATGTTCACCAGCATCTTGGGGATGGTGGTGGAGGTGAAGCAGATGTCCACAAAGGACAAGTTGGAAAGGAAGAAGTACATGGGCGTGTGCAGGTGGGAGTCAAAGATTGTGGCCAGGATAATGAGCAGGTTCCCCAGCACAGTGACCAGGTACATGGACAGGAAAAGGCTAAAGAGGAGGGGCTGCAGTTCTTGGTTCTCTGCAAGTCCCAAAAGAAGGAATTCTAAACGTTGAGTACCATTCCCTGGTTCCATATGCATGTCACTACCAGAAATGAGAAAAAGAGCATAACTAATTTTTACAGACAGGCAATACTTACAACATTGAAATGAAAAAATACATATTTGGTATAAAAAATTAATTTTAGTGATGGTGTGTAGCTCATGTTGGAGTGGCTGCTTAACATAGGCAATGCCCTGGATACCATCCATATACATCAAAAAAGAAAAAAGCCAAGGGAAATAAAGAAATTATCTTCTATAGAACATGTGTGGCTCTTGTCCCCTAAGGGATCCTGTGCCACCTCTGATGAGGTATTCCTATTTCATTCTCAAGTTTTCACTAGGAAGACATGATTTTCATATTTCTAAAGAGAAAGATATTCATGCCTTTGATAAGTATAAATTAGCAACCCTCATGAACACTTTGGTTTCAGTGTGTTTTGGCTGTCTTGGCTTCAGTGAATTTTGCATCATTCAATGTGGAAGGGCAGATCTCTTCAAAATACCTATTTCATTTTCTTTGGCCCCATACCCAGTAGTAGGATTGCTGCATCAAGTGATAACAGTGTTTTAAATTTTTGGATTCTCCATATTGTTTTCCATAATAGCTTCATTAACTTGCATTCCCACCAACTCTAAGTCAGGATTCCGTTTCTTCTCCACATACTCACTGGCCCTTGATATCCTTGGTCTTTTTTGATAAAAGCTCTTTCCACTGGAGTTAGGCCATAGTCTAACATTTTTTGATTAGCATCTCCCAGATAATTAGCAATTTTGAGCACATTTCAGATGGCTATTGGCAATTTATAAGTGGTACAGATGTGCAGTGGAATTATTCAGCTATTAATAAAATGATGAATCTTATCATTGAAGACATCATAGATGAACCTGGGGACACTTATGAAGTGGAATCAGACAGGTACAGGAACACTACAGCTGCATGATATCATTCCTGTGTGGATTCTGAGAAATTTGATCTCATAGAATGTCAGCATAGCATGATGGTCACAGAAGCTGAGGTGCATTCTGGGCCCAAAGGGATGAGGAGAAGCTCCTCAAGGGGAAAAAATTACAGTAAGAGAAGAGGAATAGCTTCTGGTGATGACTGTACAGTAGGGTAATTATAGTTAAAAATAATATGTTACCTACTTTAAAATAGTTAGAGGGGAGGACTTTGAATATTTGTCACAGAGAAATGATAAATGTTTCAGAAAATTAAGCCAAACATACTTGTTCAATTATTATAAAATTTATACGTGTATAGAAATATAATTTTTTGTGAACTTGATAATTATATGTCAATTAAAAATAAAGCAATACTAATTAGAGAGTACAAACTACGATTCATGTATTGGATCAGTAATCTGTATGAATTAAAACAAAGAAGTCCGCATTATCCCAAGAGAGGGAAAGAACATAAGCAAAAATGTTTAAAATCACCTAATATGTCTCATAGTGATGAGTACTAAGAGGAAAAAGAAAGAGTAGAGAGGTTGTTGTTTTTTTATAGCAATGAAGGGAAAACCAGCAGGAAGAGGGGAATCCATACAGAAACCACAAGGAAGGCAGGGCAGGAGCCACAAGTCATCCTCAGTGGTGTGGTCTTCACTGCGGGGACAGTCAGTGCACAGGTCCTAAGGAACATGCTTGTATCAAAAACTGAGGCAAAAAAGAAAGCTGTTGGCAAGAAGGAGGTAAAAATGGAGAGTGATGAGAAATTGTGTCAGAGAATATTAAAGAATGAGCTGGCCTCACTGCTCTCTGAGGCTACAAGGTACAGGAAGTCCTTCATCCACACCCAGAACCTTTGCTCTTAGATTTGCTACAAACATATTCTGTGGATTGCAAAAGTATTCCCTCCTTGCTACCACCTGAGGGTTAAGTTCTAGCCTCTAGCTGCTAAGAATCACTGGGGAATATATAAGATCAGGACCCCTTTCCTGAGCCCTCCATGAGGCAAACACACACACTCACACACTCTCAGAGCCTGATTTCTGCCATGGCCTCTCAGCACCAATAACCTGACAAGGTTGTGAGCTTCAACAACACAAGCTGAGTTTTTCTTTTCTCTGAAGAATGTGGACAGGGTACCTGGAGATTCCACTCGACACTCTTTCCATGAACAAATTAGTGAACCCACCTAATATATAAGCAGAGATATGATAAATTGTGGTATAAAGATGTATTAAGAATTGTAATAAAAAAGAGAGCTCATGTATAATGGCATAATTTGGCATGAACACACTTTATCTACAGAGTTATGAAAAATTGGGCTGTGAGGCATAATTATGTGTGTAATGCATTCCACTCTTGTCATGTAAGAAAGAAATAAAAAAAAAATGATCCTCTTCTTCCCTGTGTTTAAAAAGGAGCATGAAAATCTGTGCAGACAACAGAGGGAGAAAGAGGAAACAGAGAAGGATGGAGAGTGAGAGAAAATGAGAGAGAAGGCAAAGGTGTGGACAGAACATGAAGAGGTGAGGGCAGAGAGCAAGCTGAGGTGGACCCAGGGGAACAGGACCTTGCAAGCCCAGGTGTCTCTTCTCCAGGAGGAAAAGGCTTTCTTGGTCCTGGCAGCATTCCAAACCCAGTGACACTCCCTGGGTGCCCAGCACAGTCCATAAGCAGCAAAATAAATTTGCAAAAAAACCAAAGTAGTGACATCATTTTCTCAGTCTACACTTTAAATGTTGTAATTATTGCATTGCAGTGATACATATTGTGGGGGTCATTAGATATTTGTAGTTGTGCATGGTGTCAATACTTGTATTTTATTTATTTATTCTTATGTGGTACTGAGAATTGAATCTGGTCCTCACACATGCTAGGAAAGTGCTCTGCTCCTGAGTCCCAGCCCTGTCAGGGTCACTTTGGCACAGTCTCACATACAGGGAATCTATTTTGTTCCACTTCAGTCCCCAGTGCCTTCCTTTTCCCTCCTCTCCTCCCTCCCACTGTTCCTCCTCCTTGTGTCAAGGCACCTGACAGACCATACACTTCAAAAGAAAAAAAATGACCAAAATTCAAAAATCAGCAATTCACAAGAGGAGATGTCCAAGGTACCTACAGCAAAGTGGGGAACTTTGAATATGAAATAGCAGATCTGTCTTCCCTAGTTCTGCCCCTTTCACCTGACCTACTGGCGTATCCCTAGTTATGTAGCAGATAAGGAAGGTCTTTCTCACTATTTTAAAATTCATACAGAATCATTGTGCCTGTCCACTCAGTATATATGTGATCATTCCATATATATATGTGCTGTGTGACGATCACATCAGGGTAATTAGCCTTTCAATCCCCTTAGGTCCTTACTCTACTTCCTTATGTTTTTACTTTGCTTGTTTTGTGTGTGTGGCATCATTTCATGATTGTTCTTGGGTTTGGGGCTTTTTAAAATTTTTTGTACATGTTATTTTGTTAGACATAATAATTATATGTGTTTATGGGGCATATTGTGATGTTTTGATACATGAAAATATTGCATAATGATCAAAAATGGGTTCCAGAAGAAAATGTGAAAATGAATTGCTAAGAGACTTGGAAATAAAAGATAAGGAAGAAGAGAAAAAAGTTACGATTGAATCTTTCTTATCTAAAGATAAACAAACTCCAATATACTTGTGGATGGTGGATGTGAACTCCAGTAAAATGATGAGGAGCAATGCCTACATTGTATCGTGGAAAATCAAAAGGCACAGACCTAAGAGAGACATGAAAATAAGTTGGAAATATGTTGAAAAGTTGACTTATTAGTGTAAGGAGTGCAGAAGAACTTTCATTAGGATTTTTATGTAGAGCAAGGATTCACAACTCAAAAAGTATGTGATTGTTGAGTCACATCTTTCAGAATGAAAAACCCTGCCAGGAGCCCAAAACAAACCTTGGTCTATTGGAAAACATTAGAATCTGTAGACTTTCAGACACTCCCCACAGATACATGTCCACTTATGTGCTGTGCATATGTAAATGAAACAAGGGACAACATGCAAAATCCATGAAAAAAAACTATAAAGAATTAAAATAAATAAAATGAGAGGGAATACACACCAACCCTAAGCAAAGGGTCTTAACAATTTGAAATATAGAGGTCGACGGCCATCCCCTTGACTTCACCTTGACAGGTTGTGAAATACTTGCAACATAAAACTCTTTGGCATACTCATCTTCACTTATTAAGTTAGTTGATTATCCATGTAGATACCCAGAGAGTAAGAAGATTGCATGAAATATCTATATCGTGATTTCCTCCTACAGGTATTTATTTACAGAAATTCCTTAATCTGGATCTTTTTCACCAATATGAACATGTGCTGAAATTTATTCCATTATACATTTTAAAAAAACGAGCTCCCTCAATTGCATATCTCTCCATACTTCATACCGGATTTACCCATTCCCCTTCATTGCAAAGTACACAGACTTACATTTTACTTTATTTGAACCACTTCATGCCTCCCAATCCCTCTTCTAATTGAGATTCCATTACCATATGTTAATGGTCAACAGTGACACAGTGTGCTGATTTCTTGGTCACTTTTCCTTTTTGGTATCTTATAAATCCATTAATAAATTACTTAAGCTAGCAAGGGACACCACCATCTCTAGGCTGCAGGACAGGCTAGTTGGGCTCTCAGGGAACCTCAGGTTTAAGCTCCTGCCTTCATTCTCTTCAATCCTCTCCTGCAGTGTCTGCTGGGTTCTCAGGCTCACCTGGGTGGCATCTCTGGTGGGAAGGTCATCATGCACAAGCTTCAGTTCTTCCCTGGATATTGAAGGTTCACAGTGAGGCTCTGACCCCAGAAAAGAGAACAGAAATGGGTCCAGCTTTGGTCCTCAATTAACCTGACGAATCAAGTGTGCCCTAAGGTGTGCACTCAGAATGGGCAGGAGCAATCACAGCCTACAGCTTTCTCTATCTGCTCATTAGGCACATGTCCTTCTTTTTACTCCAAACTCCAAGCACCTGATTTCCCTGCAGGATTCTGGTCTATAATCAGGAAAGGAAGAGTTTGCATACAGTCCCCTGAGATCAGAGTGGAGTGCTATTAATCTGCCCCTTGTTACCACCAATCCATGAGCCTCACCTTCCCAATATCCCACCACCCATCACCACATCCACCCTTTGTGTTCCACTTTTCTTCCCATGTCTAAAACTAAGAAACCTACCCTGGTTAGGTATCTTGTGCCCTCAAAAGACTGACTCACATTGGGGACACAGTCTCTGGCATCTCCAGAAGTTTTCTCTGTTCCTCTTTAACAGAGTAGTGAGTTGTGTTTTTCTGAAATGTGAAACTACAAGACGGCACCTCCTGCACTCATAACACTTTGCTAACAACACCAGAAATTTCATGCTGGTAATGAACATACATTTTTATAATGAGGGACCAAATGATGATTCTTGATTTTGGATGTGAGTATGAGTTTGAAGAAATAAAGACCTTGAATGATAGAAACTAAATACCCTACTATGTTATTGATGAGGTTGCCTGAACTGAGGAACTCAGGACCCTTGCAAGAACAGAAGAGTGTGGGCTTCCCATGTATGTACAGAAGGGAGGCACTAGGAGAGTTTTTAAAGTAGTAAAAGCCACAGTGTAAATCACACGTCCATCTGTACCATCTCCCCTCTTCTCTACACAGCAGAGAATGAGAGCAATGAAATGTCAGATGCCAACATTTCTTATTGTCCCAAATCTGTTTATTTCAATATCCAACATTTTTACCCCAATCAGAAAGCAAACTTCACCACACTCTTCTGTACATTTTATGTCTGGATTGACAGAAAGCCACAGCACATTATCAACAAGTCAGTATTCTCTTTCTTTAACCTGCTCTTGTTTGAATAAAGCACACAGACTACTTTTAATCACAGGGTGCACCATGACAGCAATGACAGCTGACACTCACATGGGACAAAGTGAACAGCAATCACAGGTTCAAGAGGAAAGGGAAACACATCAAAATGTGAACAGTTTATAAATGGCTTCCTCAGATATCCATCACTTTTTTATTTAAAATTTTAATTTAAATTTTAATTAGAGAAAATTGTAGATTAATGGGCAGTAGTAAAAACTGACAGAGAGAGATCCAAGGCCCTTTTCATTAGCTTCCACCATGATAACACTGAGCAAAATATCACAGCCAGGTATTTACACTGATAACAAGAAAATGAAATTACAGCAAAGAGAATTGTCCTTGGCCATGTTTACTGTAGCCTCATTCACAATAGCTACGCTATGAAGTCACTTATGTGCCCATCACCTGATGAGAGGAGGAAAGAAATGTGGCATTTATACAAGTTGAAGATACTCAGCCATATGTAAGGATGAAATCCTGTTATTTGGGGCAATGTGGATGAAACTGGAGGATATTGTGTTAAGTGAAGAAGGCAAATACCGAAATACAAGTACTTCATGGTGTCTCAAAAGGAAGTTAAAAAAAAGGAAATTATCACCCTGAACAAAGGATAGAGATTACTCGATGTTGGGAAGTTGTTGGAGAGGGTGGATAAAGGAGGCTGGATTTGATCAGTGCACACTGTGGGCAGGTGTGGAAATATCATGCTGAGCATAACATTTACAATAATTTATTATCATCTAAAAAAATACAGAATAGCTCCCATCAGTCAAGGGTCTGGAGATTTGCCCTGTTATAGCCCCATCTACTCCCCTCCCTGCCCAGAGCCTGGAACTTCAAACCATTAATCTATTCACCATTTTTATATATTGCTAGCATTTCAAATGTGTTATCTAGCACATAGAAATATGTGCATGGGAAAAATGGAAGAGTAGATACCTCTGGAAACCCATTTTGACCATGACTGTGTTAGGCACTGTGGACACCATGCTAAAAAAGAAACAGGATCGAAAAAATTGAGAATAAAACCTAATGATCAGCTAATGCCATGGTATGTTAAAGGCTACCTTATGAAGATTGGAAGTTCTGGTAGTAATATAGGAAATGAATCACGAAGACACAATTGAAAATGTATTCTCTGTTGGGCATGGTGGTGCATGCTTATAATCCCAGTGACTCAGAAGGCCTAGGCAGGTGGATCAAAGTTGAAGGTCAGCCTCAGAAATTTAGAGAGGCCCTAAGTAATTAGCAAGATACTATATCAAATAAGAACCAGAAATGTCCATGGATATGGCTCAGAGGGTCCCATCCATAGTACTAATAATATTTTTCTGAGATTTGCTTCCACAATAAATTTATGAAAATAGCCTAATTTGATAAATATTATTTTCACAGGTGAATACAAATTATGTCTATTTTTAGTAAAATAAATAATTCAATAACAAGACATAACGTCATTTGAGATTAAATTATTTCTAAATTTATATCTTATGGGACTAATGAGAATTTTCAAATATTTCTCATCCTAAGATGGGAGTGATTTTGAAAAAATTTGGAATTGATAAATTAAAAGGATTGAATTTCATATAGATCAGAATGTGCAGTAAAAATAATGATTCAGTGATTTTGCAGAAGCCAAAATCTAAGAAATGGAAAAGCAGGAATAAAGGAGAAGGAGCAAGTTCTGCTTACAGAATCTGATAAAGAAACCCAGATTCTGACTTCGAGGCTCTGAGCCCTGCAATCAGGGGCACTTATTGGATTTCACTAGAATTGACATTTTAATCTTTCTCTCTCAGAGTCTTCTCAGAGCACTCTTGATGTCCTTGTTCCTCAGACTGTAGATGAAGTGGTTCAGCATGGGGGTGACCAAGTGTACATCACTGAAGCAGTTGCAATGGAGTGTGAGTTTTGGGTCACAGCAGAACTGAGGTACACAACAAGGCCTGTGCCATAAAATAAGGAGACCACAGAGAGGTGAGATGCACAGGTGGAGAAGGCTTTGTACTTGCCCTGAGCTGATGAGATTGCATGGATGGAGGACACTATCTTCCAGTAAGAGTAAAGGATACCAGCGAGGGGGCCACCTCCCAGCAAGAGAACAGCACAACATATCACCACCTCATTGAGAAAGGTGTCAGAGCATGCACGCTGAACCACCTGGTTAAGTTCACAGAAAAAGTGGAGGATTTCCAAGTCTGTGCGGAAGGACAGCTGCAACATCATTAAGCTTTCTAACAATGCATGCAGGAAACTCACAACCCAGGACACCAGAACTAGCAATCCACAGAGCCGGTGGTTCATGATGACCATGTAGTGCAGCGGGTGACAGATGGCCACAGGTCATAGGCCATCACAGTCAAAAGAAAAATGTCCAATCCTGCAAAGAGTACAAAAAAGTTCATCTGAGTCATGCAGCCTGCATAGGAAATGGCCTTGCTCTGTGTCTGGATGTTCACCAGCATCTTGGGGATGGTGGTGGAGGTGAAGCAGGTGTCCACAAAGGACAGGTTGGAGAGGAAGAAGTACATGGGCGTGTGCAGGTGGGAGTCTGAGATGGTGGCCAGGATGATGAGCAGGTTTCCCAGCACAGTGACCAGGTACATGGAGAGGAAAAGGCCAAAGATGAGGGGCTGCAGTTCTGGGTCCTCTGCAAGTCCCAAAAGAAGGAATTCTAAACGTTGAGTATCATTCCCTGGTTCCATATGCATGTGACTACCAGAAATGAGAAAAAGAGCATAACTAATTTTCCCATAGACAAGTATTACATCATTGAAGTGAGACAATACATATTTCGCTGTAAAGAAACTAAATTTTACCAATGGGTGTGTAGCTCAGTGGATGAGTGCTTATCTAACATGATGAAGGCCCAGGATTCCATCAATAAACAAAAACAGGAATCAATAAACAAGGCCCCACAATAAACAAAAACAAAAACAAAACAAAACAATGGAATGGAAAGTAATTAACTTCTATAGAACGTGCATGTATCTGTCATGTCCCCATAAAGGATTCTGTGACATCTCTGTTGATGAATTCCACTTTCACTCCCAGGGTTTCACTAGGAAGTCACGTATTTCAGAATTCTAAAGGAAAAATTAATAGTGTGTTTGAGAAATATAAAAAGAGCACTCCTGATGTGCACTCTGGTGGTTCCTGTATCTTGGCTACAGTGAATATTGCATCAGAAAACATGGAAGGACAGATATCTCCTAGTACACCCATTTCATTTTCTCTGACTATATTCCCAATATTGTAATTGCTGCATCATGTGATAACTGCATTTTAATTTTTATAGAACCTCCATTCAAGATGGGTTCATTAATTTACATTCCAAACAACTCGGCATAAGGAGTTTTTTTCCTCTATATACTCATTGGACCTTATTATCTTTAAACATTTTATAATAGACCTTCTAACTGTAATAACTTGTCTTATTTCTGCCATGGTTCTCAGCACCAATGACCCTGCCAAGGCTCTGAGTGTTGACACCACAGCTGAGATGACCTTTTCCCTACAGAATGTAGATAGGGAGAGTCCACTCGACACACTTTCCATGAACAAATGAGCAGACCCACTTAAGAAAGCTGCTCCTCTTCCCTGTGTTTAAAAAGGAGCATGAAAATCTGTGCAGTCAATAGAGGGAGGAAGAGAAATAGAGAAGGATGGGGAGTGAAAGAGAAGGAGAGAGAAGGCAAAGAAGAGGTGAGGGCAGAGACAGAGTGACCTGACGTGGACCCAGGGAACAGGACCTTGCAATCCCAGGTGTCTCTTCTCCAGGAGGGAAAGGCTGCCTTGGTTTTGGCAGCATTGCAAACCCAGTGACACTTCGCTGGGTGCTCAACTAAAACCATAAACAATAAAAGTATGTTTTCTAAAAAAACAAAGTAGTGACTGTTTTTTTGACCTAGTTTTTAAATGTTTATTATTGCTTTGCAGTGATACATAAGGTTGGGTTTATTTTTTGAAAGTATTTTTTTTGTAGCTGGACACAATACCTGTATTCTATTTACTATTTTTTTTGTAGTGCTGAGGATACAATACTGTGCCCCACACATGCTAGGCAAGTGCTCTGCCCCTGAGCCCCAGCCCCAGCCCTGTTGGGGTCATTCTGACACAATCTCACATGCAGGGAATCTGTTCTGCTCCCCTTCAGTCCCTAGTACTTTCCCTCCTTCCCCTCCTCCCTCCCACTCTTTCTCTTCCTCATGTCAAGGCGTCTGACTGTCCATACACATTAGAAAAAATGACCAAAGGTCAAAAATCAACAATTGACAACAGGAGATATCCAAAGTACCTACAGCAAAGTGGGGAACTTTTAATAGAAAACAGCAGATCTGTCTTCCTGTTGCTGTTCCTTTCACCTGACCTATTGAGTTTTCCCTAGATTCGCAGCAGATAAGGCAGGGCTCTTTCTCCCTGTTTTAGAATTCACACAGCATCATTGTGCCTGTTCACTGAGTCTATAGGTGATAATTCAGTATATGTGTGTGCTATGCTGTGATCAAACCTTGATAAGGAGCTTTTGATCTATTTATCAATGACCAGTTCATTGATTCCATATTTTTTTTGTATGTGACATCAATTCCTGGCTGATCTTGTTTTTTTTTTTTATTTTTCTTTAAGTGTTATTTTGTTAGACACCTAATAACTGTGTAGGTTTATTGGGTATATTATGATGTTTTGATACATGAATATATTTTATAGTGATCAGATCAGGGTACTAGGAATAAAATGTAAAAATAAATTGCTAGACTGTTACAAATAAAAGATCGAGAAGTCAGATATAATGTTATGATTTATCTAAAGAAATATAAATACAAATTTACTTGTGGATGAAGGACATGTTCTTTAGTGAAATGATGAAGAAGAATACGTTCCAAGAGCTGGCCAAAAGTGACGTGGCTTTTGGAAATACAGGTGTTTCAAAGGGAAGAAAATCAAGAGGCACAGAGACATAAGAGAGATATGAAAATAATTTGGGAATATGTAGAAAAGTTGACTTATTAGTGCAGAAGAACTTTCACTGGCATTTTCGATAAAGTGGGGATTCACAAGAGAAGAAATATCACATTGTTGAGTCAGATCCTTCAGAATGAAGAGCCCTGGTAGGAGCCCAATAAGAAACACTCATCTGTTGGAAGACATTAAAGTTTGTAGACTTTCAGACACTCCCCACAGATACATCTCCACATGGGTGCTGTGCTCATGGAAAAGGAACAAGTACAACATCAAAATCAGTGAAAAACATTCTGTTTGAAAGAACAAAATGCCAAAATAAAAAAGGGAAAAAAATGGGAAGGAACACCTTCCAATTCAAAGCAAAGACTTTAAAAATCTGAAATAGAGAAGTCAACATCCCTCCAATGCACTTACTTGACAGGTTATGAAAAAATTGTAATATAAAACTCTTTAGCACACTTATTTTTCACATAAGTAAATTTATTTTTCATGTTGATAATACCAAGAGTGGAAGAAGGTTCTGTGATATATCTATATTAAGAGTTTCTGATGCAGAGATTTACTTACCAAAAAATCCTAAATCTGGATCTTTCTCACAAACATTAAAAATGTGCTGAAATATGCTCCATTGTAATTTTTAATATGATCTCCCATCAGGGTACATCCCTCTGTTGTTCATTCTGGGTTGATCCATTCCCCTTCCTTGCAAAGTTACTCAGACCTACATTCACTTTGATTTGACCCTTCATACCTCCCATCCATCTTCTAATTGAGCTTCTGTTACCATAAGTTCATGGTCAACAATGATCCAGTGTTGCTGATTTCTGGGACACTTTTAGTATCTTATACATCCATTAATAAATTAATTAAGCTAGCAAAGGACACCACCATCTCTGGGCTGGTTGGGCTCTCAGGGAACCTCAGGTGAAAGCTCCTCACCTTCCTTCTCTTCAGTATTTTCCTGCAGTGTCTGCTGGGTCCTCAGGCTCACCTGGGTGGCATCTCTAATGGGAGGGTCTTTATGTACATGCATCAATTCTTCCCTGGATGTTGAAAGTACAGAGTGAGACTCTGAACCCAGGCAAGAGAACTGGAATGGGTCCAGCTTTGGTCCTCAAGTCAGATTTGAAGATCCTGAAGAATAAAGTAAGTCCCAAAGGTGTGCACTCAGGGAGAGCAGGAGCAATCACAGCCTACAGCTTTCTGCTCACTAGGCACATGTCCTTCTTTATACTGCAACCTCTAAGCACCTGATTCCCCTGCAGGACTATGGTCTATAATCAGGAAAGGAAGAGTTTGCATAGATTCTCCTGAGAGCAGAGTGGAGTCAGGTGCATCAGCCCATATTACCACCAATCTACAGGCCCCATCTTCCCAAAGTGCAGACCTCCTACCACCATATCCCTCCTGTGAGTTACACTTTTCTTCCATGTGTGAAACTAAGAAAGCCCTGGTTAGTTATCTTGTATCCTCAAAACACTGACTCATTGTTGGGGTTTAAGTATGTAGAGTTTAGCTCCCTCAGCCTGACACTTTGCTCTTAAGAAGCTGTGACTGTGATTTAGGTCAGCTGAGGCATGCCTCACTAGGAGGAGGAAAAGTCCTCTTCCCCTTATCACAAGACACAAGCTTCTGCATGGTTTGGCCTAGAGGAAGAAGCTTTCTGCATACTGGACCTGGGAACAGCACATTCGGGGATTAGATAATGTCTACAAAGAACTTTGGGAGGGTACTTATCAAATGAACAGGAACAACTTGAATTTAGCTCTGTGTACCCACTGAGGCATGATATTTGGGCTATGTGGGTGAAGTGTTACTGAAGAATTGCTTGCTTTGTTAGAAGAAGAATATAAAAGAAACATGCAAATAAAGCTCAGCATGCAGTTGCAATTGCTGCCTTGGCTCTGCATCCCCTGTGTCTCGGTGATTTCACGACCCTTATCCAGGGACCCGAACGCACTAGACGTTCACAACTCATGTTAGGCACATAGTATATGGTTTCTCCAAAAATTTTCTCTATCCGACTTTAACAGAAGAATGAGCTCTTTTTGTATAAAATGTGAATCCAGAAGACAACACCTCCTGTATTCATCAGACTTTGCCAATAATACACACAGTGTCATGCATCTGATAAACTCACATGTTTCTAATGAGGGACCAAATGATGGCTCTTACCTTTGGATGTGAGTATGAGTTTGAAGAGAAAAGAATCTTTTAGGCACCAAGACTTGAGCTCTCTTCTCATTCCATGCTCATTAAAATTTGGCTCTTTTCAGATTTCTTCTCTCAAATTTTGAAATGAAACATGATTTTGTATGTACATGTGGATTTGTGTGGGTTGGTGACTCAACTCTTAAGAAATTTGCAAATCCACAGGCACAAATGTCGTATTCACACCTGGTACCATGACCACTTTCTGTGGACCCACAAAGTATTTTGGCACACTTCATTTATTCCTCACAACATTGTTCTGGGGTTATGCTTATTTACCCAGTTTAACTTCAGAATAAAGGGCACTGGGTTGTTTAACTTTCTTGAGAGTAAATTTTTAATGATACCATTTTCGTGTCACATATAATTAGGGCACAATGTGAAGTTTCAATACTTTTATACACTGGGTAATGACCAGATCAAGGTGACCATATTTGCCACCTCAAGATTTTTCATTTTTTTATGGTGAACACACTCCAGACTGGTAGAAAAAAGGAAGGTAAAAAACAGCAAGGAGAGGGAAGGAAAAGGAGAGGTACTGTGGGTTAAGTTGGAGCCAATTGTATTCCATGCTTCATGATCATAGCAAGATGAATCCCAATATTATGTATAATTATAAAGCACTAATTGCAAAGGATATTGGACTCCATCATTTTTGAAATATGCAGGACCTTATCATGACCTGTTTTGTGACAGAACAGCAGAACCAATTCCTCCTACCTGACTACAACTTAGTTCCCTGGGGCCAACCTTCTCTGTCCCTCCTGCTCCCTTACCCTTTCCAGCCTCTGGGAACCAGCATTCTGCTCTGAGCTCCGGTGAGAGCAACTTCTGTTCCTTCTACATGTGAGTGAGGTCCTGCCGTACGTGTCTCTCTGTGCCTGGCTTATTCCTCTTCACATGGTGACTTCCAGTTCTCTCCATAGGATCAAGGATGCCGATTTTATAAAAATTAAGTATAAAACACTTAAACCTCATTGAACACGTTCTTCAATTAAGCACTTGAGGGGAACTGTTCATAGTAATGCTTTATATCTTTTTATGAATAACTGGGAAAGAAGAGCTCAAATTCTCCAGAGCAGCTGTCATTAGGAAAGATATGGAAGCATTAATTATCTTAATATTATCATTATTTAATGCACACAAGTATTAAAGTATGATGGTGTACCTATACCTACATGTAATTATTACATGTTAATAACACATGTTTCTGAAATTGTTAAAGAAAATAGAATTGTTGACTATCCTGACATGATCATTACACACTGTATACATGAATTGAATTAATATGCCATACTCTATTTGTACAATTAAGAAAATAATCATTGAATAAAATATTTTAAATTATGCATATCAAAAATGATAAGATGATAGAATAAATCAGACATTATTACCCTATGTACATTACATACATGATTATGTGACCTATGTTAGAATCTAAATCATATAAATCCAATGAAAGAGAAGTCATACTCCATTTATGTATAATGCATCAAAATGAAGTCTAATGTCTTGTATAATGAATTGAAACAAATTATTTAGAAATAAATTTGAAGAATTGATAAGAAAATTTTTAAAACTAAGAAATTTTTTTTTGTAAACTGTGGATATTTGTCTCACTATTGTAATCATTTACCTACTTATATTTACCCTATAACATTAGGTTGCAAACCTCAAATATGAACAAAAAGATGGACCCTAAAAATAAATTAAATTAAATGATATCCAAAAAGGCAACATAGACATATAAAAATTATTTCAAAACAATTACAATTTTTGAAATGCAAGAAAAAAATGGTCAATGTGCCTGAGTCAGTGACCTAAAAGAATAGATACAAATGGCTTGTGACATGAACATGTGTTCAATTTCATAAGTACACAGAGAAGATTACATTAAAATCATCAAGGGGACTTTGAATACCTTACCTTGGTGTTTGCTATAGTCAGAAATCTGCAACACCCAGAGACAGAGCAATTCTTTGTTGGGGAGAATCCCAGAAGCAGGAGTCTTTATCAGAAGCTCTTGTTTCCTCTGAGCTTAATTTATACTTTAGTGAAACTTCTCTACAGCCACCTTAACATGAAGTCTGGGACCATGGCCTGCCCTCTATGACCTCAAGCTCATTGTCTGGTGACCATAAGGTCCTGCTACCTCATGAAGGAGTGACCAGGAACCTCCAGAGACCATGTGTACCAGATGGTCCAACAAACTGGCAAACTCTGAGTGGAGTTTTAAAATCTTAATTTAATATTTATGGACGAGTGATTGTACATATCCATAGGGTGAACATGATGTTTTTAGCACATGCACACAATGTGTGCTGAACAAAATAGCTTAAGGGAACTTTCCCTGACCATATCATTACCTTATGATTCCAGGTTTGTGCTCCTCACTTCAGATCTTCATTAAACTCATGACAAGGTCTGGGCACTGCAGCCCCCAACCACGCCCACTCAATGTGGAACACCAGGACTGGGTCTTCCTATTCACCTGTGTTCCTGTACCTGTTAGCCAGCCTCCTTTCTCCTCCTCCTCCTCCTGCCTCCTTCCCAGCCTCCAGTGTCACTATTCTATATGTAGATTGAGGCTCTCTTGTCCTCCACATAGGAACACATGCAGTGTTTGCTTCTGTCTGTCAACTTTCATGGGACACAATGGCCTGTCCCTTTTATTATCTTGTAAATGACAGGATTTCATTCTTGAAGGCTGATGAGCACTGAGTTATAAATATACCACATTTGATTATTGTGAAGACTGCCCCAGGAACATTGGGAAATGCAGGTATCTGTTTGGAAGCTAATTTCATTTCCTCTATTTTGTTATTATCAAGATCTACCTCCATGAGTCTGGATTTTTATTTTTTCTGCCTCAAAGACTCTTAGTTTGTTAGACCAGGATGCAAGAAAAGACCACTGACTCCAATTATAATCAAATTAAAGCAAGCTTATTATTTCGACCGGCCGGGCTGCCTTTCCCTCCCAAAACGGCGGGAACAAGACAGCCCCGAGGCTTCTTTGTGGCCCAGTTTTATAGCCCAAAAAGTTACACAAAGGGGGGGTTACAGATAACAGCACTCCGAGGAGCATAACACAAGTTTACATTTTTGCTGGCCCTGGCATCAGAATTTATGGAGATCTTAGAGACTCAGAGAGGGTCATTGTCCGGCCAGGGAAGGCCAGAATTTATGAGGCGACACTAAGGTTTAGGAAAGGGTTGTTATCTGGTCAGGGAAAACCGGACCTGGGTGAGTTCAGGGCACGGGCAGGCATTCCAAGTGGGTTCAGAATTTGCAGTAATTTATAGTAAAGCCGAAATTATCTTTTCATGGTTTTATGGCGAGATGCCCAATTTTAAGAAAGTTGGGTCTATCAGTTAACCTGCCCATGTGCAGTTTTGTGTCTCAGACTCTCTCTTCTTTCTCTTCAACTATCTCCTAATTTTTATTCTATTTAACTAAAATTCACACAGGAAAAACTCTTTATCAGGAATTGTACCAGACAACATGGTTGCAGGCACAGATGAGATAGGGTTCAGAATTTCGAGGAATTCATAGTGAGTGAGTGGAACAGTTCAGTAAGTTGAGGATGATGGGAAGGAAAGAGAGGAAATCTTCAGAGTTTGTCTCATTTGCATCACCTCAGAACACATCTCTGCAAGTGAGTTTCCAGGGCAACAATGCATCCCGAGCATCACTTGTGAGGTCCCGTGTTAAAGATATAAGATTTGATTTTTTTAAATTAATGATTATCCATTATTGTAGGTAACTGGAAAAGTGCCCCGTTGAGTCCACACAACTGAGATTTCCTGGTGAATGTTAAAAGGCTGATCCAATGTGGAACCTCAGGAACAGTACTGAGGATAGGGAGCTCCTGAAGGGAGACCCCAGGGAGGAGTGGCTTTAAAACCTGTGAAAGCTGAAGTCATCAAAGGGCTGGATGGAGGAGGCCAGGCTCTCGGGCCCTTGATGTTGTGCCCACTGCTGCTCAGGAGAGTCCTGACATGGCCTTCACTGGGGCACCATCCTCCTGACCCCTCCAACTCCCTGCTCCTCAGACAGTAGACAAAGGGGCTCAACATGTGGGTGACACCAAGGCCACACCAAGGTCATGGTAGACAACAAAGTGCCTGCAGATCTGAGGAAGACCTCAAGGCCAGTGCCACAGTTTCAATCTTAAGAGTCACCCAAAGGCTCTGTGTTACAACTTTGTCCCCAGCTTGGTGCTATTGAAAAGTGGTAGAAATACTAAAAGGAAGGTCTACTGGGAAATCTTAGTTCATTTGCCAATTGCCTTTAAACGGAATTATAGGACCCCTATCTGTTCCTCTATGTCTTCCACTTCCAGCCCATGAGGTCACCAGGTTTCCTCTGCCACATTCTTGCCACCACTCGATATATGCTCATTGCAATAGGGCCTAGCCATAGGGCCAATCCAAAACAGATTGGAATCTTGAAAACTGTGAGCCAAAATAAATGTTCTCCCTTACAAATCCATTATCTCAGGTGTTGTGTTATAGTAACAAAATGGTGACTCACATACTCAGGGCATAATGTAAGGACATTACCAATAGTTTAGACCCACATGCAGAAAAGACTTTGAACTGGTTCCTGACTGTCAAAATTCTAGAATGATAGAAGCTAAGTACATTGTTATGTTATTGATGAGGTTGCCTGAATAGGGAAACTCAGGATTCTGGCAAGTCCAGAACAGTGTGGGGTTCCTATATTTGTGCAGAAGGGGGGCGGGAAAAGAGGTTTACTCAAGTTAAAACCATATTCTAAAAGAAATATTCATCAGTACTGTCTACTCTCATCTCTATGTATCAGAGATCAAGAACAATGAATTGTCATATGCCAACATTTCTTTTTGCCCAAATCAATTTATTTCAATATCCAACATTTTTACACAAACCTGAAAAGCAGACTTCACCACAGTCTTCGTACATTTTGTGTGTGGGTTGACGTACTCATCAAGATGGTGTTCTCTTTCATTTACCAGCTCTCATTAGAAGAAAGAACATGAGGGTAATTTGAAGCCTAGGATGCACCAGATCAGCCATGAAGCTTGCAATTCCATGGGAGAAAGTGAACAGCAATCATGAGTTCAGGAGGAAAGGAGTACGCATCCACAATAAACTATTTAAAAATGGCTTGCTCTGCTTTCCCTTTTTATATATAATTCTTAATGGAACTTTTCATTTGGAAAAAGTTGTGGATTAACATGTGGTAGTAAAAAAAAGGACAGAAAGAAATCCAAAGACCCTTTACTCAGTTTCCAACATGGTAACACTGAGCAAAATATCACAGGCAGCTTATCAGTGCTGATAACAAGGAAATGAACACAAAGAGCAAGGAGAAGCTCCCTGCTCATGTCTTACTACATCATTCACACAGGCTCAGATACAGAGTCCATCTAAGTGCCCATCACCAGAGAAGTGAAGGGAAAAAAATGTGGCATATATACAACATGGAACACCATTTATTCTTATGTGAGGGTGAAATCCTGTCATTTAGGCCAATGTGGATGGAACCAGAGCACATGGTGCTAAGTGAATAAGGCAGATATCAAAAGAAAAGTACTTCATCGTCTCTCAAATGAAGAAAATAAAATAAAATAAAATAAATGCTAACTTGAATATAGAATAGAGATTACTATACATCGGGATGGAGAGGGTGGATAATGGATGGCTATACTGATGAGTGTACACCGTGGGCATGGGTATAAATATCACACTAAACCTCCTTAATAATTACAATTATTTACGTTTATCAAAATAACATTCAGAACAATTCCCAGCAGTCAAGAATCCCAAGTTTTGCCCTGTTACAACCCCATCCACCTTTCTCCCTGCCCAGTGCCTGACCCCCCCAGAACCATCAATCTGCTCACCATTTATATATTGCTAGTATTTCAAAAGTGTTGTCTAGCACATAAAAATATGCACCTGGGAAAAATGGTGGCCTAGACACCTCTGGGGACATGACCTGTTTTGCCCATGACTATGTGAGGTACTGTGGAACCACGCTGAAATAGAAACACAATCCCAAAGTGAGAATAAAACTTAATGAACAGCTAATACTTTGGTAAGTTAAAGTATACCTTATCAAAAATGAAAGTTTGGGAAATAATATAGGAAAAAATCAGAGAAACAAAATTGGAATATCTATTCTCATTCAGGCATGGTGCACACTTGCAACCCCAGTGACCCAGGAATCTGAGGCAGGAGGATCACTTATCAAGCCATTGTCAGCAATGTAGTAAGGCCCTAAGCAACATAGGAAATTGCTATCTCAAACAAAAAAAGAAAGGGCAGTGCCTATTCCTCAGTGCTTAAACAGCCTTGGGTTCAATCCATGGTATCAAAAATTTGTGTTTCTAAGATATACTTCCACAGTAAAATTATGAAAATTTGCCTTAGTTGTTCTATGCAGTTTTTCATTTGTGAATACTAATTATGCATATTTTAAGCAAAATGAACAATTCCTTAGCATGACATATGTCATTTGAGATTATTTCTAAAAATATATCTTATTGAATAAATGAGAATTTTCAAGTATTTCTCATAGAAATAGGGAATAATTTGGAGCAAGCTGGAAATGACAAGGGAAAAGGGTTGGATTTCATAGTAATCACAGTGTGCCACAGAGTCAAAGGTGTAGTGGGATTGTATGTCGAAGTTGAAATCAAAAAATGCAAACTCTGTGTTAACATAAAAAGAACAAGTCCTGCTTCCACATTCTGGTGAAGAATCCCATATTCTGGTTCTGAGGCTCTGAGCTCTGCAATCAGGAGCACTTATTCAGTCTCAGCACAATTAACACTTTTATTTTCCTGTGTCACAAATTTTTCTCAGAGCACTCTTGATGTCCTTGTTTCTCAGACTGTAGATGAAGGGGTTCAGCATGGGGGTGACCACGCTGTACATCACTGAGGCTGTTGCAGTAGAGTGTGAGTTTTGGGTCACAGCAGAGCTGAGGTACACACCTAGGCTAGTGCCATAAAATAAGGAGACCACAGAGAGGTGAGACGCACAGGTGGAGAAGGCTTTGTACTTGCCCTGAACTGATGAGATTGCACGGATGGAGGACACTATTTTGAAGTAAGAGTAAAGGATGCCAATGAGGGGGCCAAGAGCCAGCAAGAAAGAAGCAATATATATCACCACCTCATTGAGAAAGGTGTCAGAGCAGGCACGCTGAACCACCTGGTTAAGTTCACAGAAAAATTGTGGCATTTCCAAGTCTGTATAGAAGGACAGCTGCAATACCATTAAGCTTTGTAACAATGCATGTAGGACACTCACAATCCAGGACCCCAGAACTAGCAATACACAGAGCCTGTGGTTCATGATGACCATGTAGTGCAAGGGGTGACAGATGGCCACAAACCGGTCATAGGCCATCGCAGTCAAAAAGAAATCATCCAACCCAATGAAGAGTACAGAAAAGTAAATCTGGGTGATGCAGCCTGCATACGAAATGGCCTTGCTCTGTGTCTGGATGTTCACCAGCATCTTGGGGATGGTGGTGGAGGTGAAGCAGATGTCCACAAAGGACAGGTTGGAGAGGAAGAAGTACATGGGCGTGTGCAGGTGGGAGTCTGAAATGGTGGCCAGGATGATGAGCAGGTTCCCCAGAGCAGTGACCAGGTACATGGACAGGAAAAGCCCAAAGATGAGGAGCTGCAGTTCTGGGTCCTGTGCAAGTCCCAGAAGAAGGAATTCTAAATATTGAGTATCATTACCTGGTTCCATATGCATGTGACTACCAGAAATAAGAAAAATAGCGTAACTAACTTTTACAGACAGCTAATACTTACACCATTGAAATGAAACAATACATATTTTGCTGTAAAAAATAATTTTAGTGATGGGTGTGTAGGTCATGTTGGAATGGTTGCCTAACATATGCTAGGCCCTGTTTACCATCCATATACCTCAAAAAATAAAGAGAAAGGCCAGGGGAAAAGAATGAAAATAACTTCTATAGAACATGTGTGGCACTTGTCCCATAAGGGATCCTGTGCCACCTCGTATAAGGAATTTCTGTTTAATTCTCAAGGTTTCACTAGGAAGTCATGCATTTTAGAAATCTAAAGAGAAATATAATTATGCCTTTGAGTTGTGTAATCGAGCACTCCTCATGAAAACTTTGATTGTTTCTGTGTCTTGGCTACAGTGAATTGTGCCACGTGGAAGGGCAGATCTCTTCAATACACCCATTTCAATTTCTTGGGCTACACATCCAGTAGTAGGACTGCTCTATCAAGTGATAACTGTGTTTTTAATTTTGTGGATTCTCCATATAATGGCTACATTAACTTGCATTCCCGACAACTCTAGGTCAGTATTACTTTTTTTCTCCACTTACTCACTGGCCCTTGATATCCTTGGTCTTTTTGATAATAGCCTTTAACACTGGAGTTAGGCTTTGATTAGCATTTCCCAGGTAATTAGCAATTTTGAGTACATTTCAGATGGCCATTGACCATTCAGATACACAGTGGAATAATATTTGGCTATTAATAAAATGATGAATCTTATCATTAGAGACAGCATAGATGAACCTGGGGGACACTAATAAAGTGAAATCAGCCAGGTACAGGAACACTACAGTTGCATGATATCATTCCTGTGTGGAAAATGAGAAATTTGATCTCATAAAATGTCAGCATAACATGAGGGTCACCAGAAGCTGAGGTACCAAAAGGGATGAGGAGAAGCTCCTCAAGGGGAAAAAATTACAGTAAGAGAAGAGGAATGGCTTCTGGTGATGTATTGCACAGTAGGCTAATTATAGTTAAAAATAATATGTTACCTATGATAAAATAAATAGAGGAGATGACTTTGAATGTTTGTCACAGAGAAATGATAAATGTTTCAGAAAATTATGCCAATCATTTGTTCAATTATTATACAATTTATACATGTATGTAAACATAAAGTTATTTTTGTGAACTTGTAAAAATATGTCAATTAAAAAAAAAGCAATAACTAATTACGGAGTACCAACGATGTTTCTCACATTGGATCAATAATGGGTTTGAGTTAAAACAAAGAAGTCCCCATTATCCAAAGAGAGGGAAAGGACATAAGCAAAAATGGTTAAAATCACCTAATATTTCTCATGGTGATGGGTACTAAGAGGAAAAAGAAAGAGTAGAGAGGTTGTTGTACTTTTATAGCAATGCAGGGAAAACCAGCAGGAAGAGTGTCATCCAAACAGAGACCACAAGGAAGGCAGAGCAGGACCCACAAGTCATCCTCGGTGGTGTGGTCTTCACTGTGGGGACAATCAGTGCACAGGTCCTAAGGAACATGCTTCTTTCAAAAAAACTGAGGCACAAAAGAAATCTGTTGTCAAGGAGGAGGAAAAAGATGGAGAGTGATGAAACATGGTGTCAGAGAATATTAAAGAATGAGCTGGCCTCACTGCTCTCTGAGGCTACAAGGTACAGGGAGTCCTTCATCCACAATCTGAAATACTTGCCCTTAGATTTGCTGCAAACACATTATGTGGATTGTAAAAGCATTCCCTCCTGATACCACCTAAGTGATAAGTTCTGGCCTCTAGCTGCTAAGAATCACCCTGGAATATGTAAGATCAGGTTGCCTTTTCTGAGCCCTCCATGAGGCAAACACACACACACACACACACACACACACACACACACACACTCTCATAGCCTGATTTCTGCCATGGCCTCTCTGCCCCAGTCACCATGACAAGGTTGTGAGCTTCAACAAAACAAGCTGAGTTTGTCTTTTCTCTGAAGAATGTGGACAGGGTACCTGGAGATTCCACTCGACACTCTTTCCATGAACAAATGAGTTAACCCACCTTATATACAAAGATATGATAAATTGTGGTATAAAGGTGTATTAAGAAGTATAATACAAAAAAAATCAATGAGAGAGCTCATGTATAATGGCATAATTTGGCATGAACATACTTTATATACAGAGTTATGAAAAATTGTACTGTGAATGGATGATTATGATTGTAATGCATTCCACTATTGTCATGTATAAAAGAAATCATAAAAATGAATGCCTCTCTTCTTCCCTGTGTTTGAAAAGAAGCATGAAAATCTGTGCAGTCAACACAGGAAAAAAGAGAAATAGAGAAGGACTGGGAGTGAGAGAAAAGGAGAGAGAAGGCAAAGGGGTGGATGGAACATGAACAGGTGAGGGCAGAGAGCGAGCTGACATGGATCCAGAGGAACAGGACCTTGCAAGCCCAGGTGTCTCTTCTCCAGGAGCCAAAGGCTGCCTTGGTCCTGGCAGCGTTCCAAACCCAGTGACCCTCACTGAGTGCCCAGCAAAAAGCATAAGCAGGAAAATAAATTTGCCCAAAACACCAAAGTAGTGACATCATGTTCTTAATCTACATTTGTAATGTTATTATTGCATTGCAGTGATGCATAGTGTTGGGGTCATTAAATATTTTCAGTTGTAGATGGTCTCAACACCTGTATTTTATTTATTTATTTTTCTGAGAATTGAACCTAGTGCCCACAATTGCTAAGCAAGCGCTCTGTCTCTGAGTTCCAGCCCAAGACTTGTTAGGGTCATTTTGACACAGTCTCACATACAGGGAATCTACTTTGCTCCACTTTAGTCCCCAGTACCTTCCTTTTCCCTCCTCTCCTCCCTCCCACTGTTCCTCTTCCTTGTGTCAAGGCACCTGACAGATCATACACTTCAAAAGGAAAAAAATGACCAAAGGTCAAAAATCAGCAATTCACATGAGGAGATATCCAACGTACCTACAGCAAAGTGGGGAATTTTGAATATGAAGTAGCAGATCTGTCTTCCCTAGTTCTGTCACTTTCACCTGACCTACTGGCTTGTGCCTAGTTATGTCGCAGATAAGGCAGGCCTTTTCTCACTATTTTAAAATTCATACAGAATCATTGTGAGTGTTCACTGAGTATATATGTGATCATTCCATATATGTATGTGCTGTGTGACGATTACAATTCAGGGTAATTAGCCTTTCAATCTCCTTACGTCCTTAACATTACTCTGCTTGTTTTGTGTGTGTTGCATCATTTCATGATTGTTCTTGGGTTTGGGGCTTTTAAAAAATTTTTGTACGTGTTATTTTGTTAGACATAATAATTATATATGTTTATGAGGCATTGTGATATTTTGATACATGGGAATGTTGCATAATGATCAAAAAAGGGTACCAGCAAGAAAATGTAAAAATAAATTGCTTGAGCATTGAAAATAAAAGGGAAGGATTTAGAGTAAAAAGTTATGATTGAATCTTTCTTATCTAAAGATAAACAAACTCCAATATACTTGTGGATGGTGGATATGATCTCCAGTAAAATGATTAGGAGCAATGCCTACATTTCTAGATCGTGGAAAATCAAGAGGCACAGAGACCTAAGAGAGACATGAAAATAAGTTGGAAATATGTTGAAAAGTTGACTTATTAGTGTAAGGAGTGCAGAAGAACTTTCACCAGTATTTTCATTTAAAGCAAGGATTCACAAGTCACAAAATATTCGATTTTGAGTCACGTCTTTCAGAATGAAAAACCCTGCCAGGATCCCAATAACAAACATTGGTCTATTGGAAAACATTAGAATCTGTAGACTTTCAGAGACTCCCCACAGATACATCTCCACTTGTGTGCTGTGCATATGTAAAAGAAACTAGGGACAACATGCAAAAAGTGAAAAAAAACTCTAAAGAATTTAAAAAAAAATAGAAAAGAGGGAATACACTCCAACCCTAAGCAAAGGGTCTTAACAATTTGAAATAGAGAGGTTGAAGGCCATCCCGCTGACTTCAGTTTGACAGGTTGTTAAATACTTGCAGCATAAAATTCTTTGGCATAATTGTCTTCACTTCTTAATTAATTTTCCATGTGGATACCCAGAGAGGAAGAAGATTCCATGAAGTATCTATATCATGATTTTATCCTTCAGGAATTCATTTATGGAAATGACTAAATCTGGATCTTTCTCACCAATGTGAAAATGGGCTGAAATATGTTCCATTATAAGTTTTTTTTTAATAAAATGAGCTCCCTCCAGTGCAAATCTCTCCATACGTAATACTGGATTTATCCATTCCCCTTCATTGCAAAGGTACACAGACTTACATTTTCCTTTATTTGAACCAGTTTTTTCCTCCCATCCCTCTTCTAATTGAGATTCTGTTACCATAAGCAACACAGTGATACCATTCTATTACCATTAGCAACACAGTGATCCCATGTTGCTAATTTCTTGGTCACTTTTCCTTTTTAGCATCTTATAAATGCATTAATAAATTCATTAAGCTAGCAACAGACACCACCATCTCTGGGCTGCAGGCCAGGCTAGTTGGGCTCTCAGGGAACCTCAGGTGAAAGCTCTGGCTTCATTCCCTTCAGTGCTCTCCTGCAGTGTCTGCTGGGTCCTCAGACTCACCAGGGTGGCATCTCTGATGGGAGAGTCTTCATGCACAGGCTTCAGTTCTTCCCTGGATGTTGAAGGTGCAGAGTGAGGTTCTGACCTCAGACAAGAGAACAGAAATGGGTCCAGCTTTGATCCTCAAGTCAGATTTCATGTCCCTGAAGAATCAAGTATGCCCCAGGGTGTGCACTCAGGGAGGGCAGGAGTAATCATAGCCTACAGCTTTCTCTATCTGCTCATTAGGCACATGTCCTTTTTATTCCAACATCTAAGCACCTGATTTCCCTGCAGGTCTCTGGTCTATAATCAGAATAGGAAGAGTTTGCATAGAGTCCCCTGAGATCAGAGTGGAGTGCTATTAATCTGCCCCTTTTTTTACCACAAATCCATGCACCTCACCTTCCCGATGTCCCACCACCCATCACCACATCCACCCTTTGTGTTCTGCTTTTCTTCCCATGTCTAAAACTAAGAAACCTGCCCCGGTCATGTGTCTTGTGCCCTCCAAACACTGACTCACGTTGGAGACACAGACTTTGGCATCTCCAGAAATTTTCTATGTGCCTCTTTAACAGAGTAGTGAGCTGTGTTTTTTGAAATGCAAAACCATAAGACGGCACCTCCTGCACTCATCACACTTTGTTGATAATACCAGAAATTTCATGCTGGTAATGAACATACATTTTTATAATGAGGGACCAAATGATGGTTCTTGATTTTGGATATGAGTATGAGTTTGATAGAAAGTAAACACCCAGCTATGTTATTGATGAGGTTGCCTGAACAGAGGAACTCAGGACTCTGGCAAGATCAGAAGAGTGTTGGGTTCTCATGAGTGTGCAGAAGGGAGGCAGTAGGAGAGGTTCTTAAGTAGTAAAAGCCACAGTGTAAACCACACGTCCATCTGTACCATCTACCCTGGTCTCTACACAGCAGAGAGTAGAACAGTGAAACGTCAGATTCCAACATTTCTTATTGTCCCAAATCTGTTTATTTCAATATCCAACATTTTTACCCCAAACAGAAAGCAAACTTCACCACAGTCTTCTGTACATTTTATGTCTGGATTGACAGAAAGCCACAGCCCATTATCAACAAGTCAGTGTTCTCTTTCATTTACCTGCTCTTGTTTGAAGAACGTACAAAGGATAATTTTAAGCACAAGATGTACTCTAACAGCAATGACAGCTTAGAGTTACAAGTGAGAAAGTGAACGGTGGTCACGGGTTCAAGAGGAAAGGGAAACACATCAGAATTGCAACAGTTAATAAACGGCTATCTCAGATATCCATCACTTTTTTATTTATAATTTTTAATTGAACTAAATTGGAGAAAATTGTAAATTAATGGGCAGTAGTGAAAACTGACAGGGAGAGATCCAAGGCCCCTTTCGTGAGCTTCCACCATGGTAACATGAGCAAAATATCACAGCCAGGTGTTTACACTGATTACAAGGAAATGAAATCACAGCAAAGATAATTGTCCATGGCCATGTTTATTGTAGCATCATTCACATTAACTATGCTATGAAGTAACCTACATGTGCATCACCTGTTGGAGGAGATAAGAAACGTGGCATATATACAACTTGAACATACTCAGCCATATGTAAGGATGAAGTCCTGTTATTTGGGGCAATGTGGATGGACCTGGAGGATATTGTGCTAAGTGAAGAAGGACGATACCAATAGACAAGTACTTCATGATGTCTCAAAGGGAGGTTAGGAAAAAAGAGTAAAATATCACCTGAACAAAGGATAGAGATTACTAGATGTTGGGAAGGGGTTGGGGAGGGTGGATAAAGGGAGGCTGGATTTGATCAGTGTACACTGTGGGCAGGTGTGGAAATGTCAGGCTGAACCTCACATTTACAATAATTTATGATCATCAAAAAAAAAAAGAAAAACAACAACAAACAAATACAGAATAGCTCCCATCAGTCAAGGGTTCCAAGTTTGCCTTGTTATAGCCCCATGTACTCCCCTCCCTGCCCAGAGCCTGGACCTTCAAACCATTAATCTATTCACCATTCATATATTGCTAGAATTTCGAAAGTATTGTCTAGCACATAGAAATATGTGCCTGGGAAAAATGGTGAAGTAGTTACCTCTGGGGACCTGTTTTTTTCCATGACTGTATCAGGCACTGTGTACTCCATGCTGAAAAATAAATAGGGTTCAAAAAGTTGAAAATAAAATCTAATGAGCAGCTAATAACATGGTATGTTAAAGGCTACCTTATGAAGATTGGAAGTTCCAGAAGTTATACAGGAAATAAATCATGAACACACAATTGAAGATCCATTCTCTGTCAGGCATTGTGGTACATGCTTATAATCCCAGTGACTAAGGAGGATCAAGAATGAAGGTCAGCCTCAAAAATTTAGTGAGTCCCTAAGTACTTAGCAAGACAGTATATCAAACAAAATCAGAAATGTCCATAAATATGGCTCAGTAGATAAGCTTCCTTGGGTCCAATCCCTAGTACTAAAAATATTTTTTTCTCAGATTTGCTTCCACAATAAAGTTATGAAAATGGCCTCAGTTGATGAATATTATTTTCACATATGAATACAAATTAGGACTCCTTTTTAGCAAAATATACAATTAAGTAGCATGACATATGTCATTTGATATTAAATTATTTCTAAAATTATATATTATGGGACTAATGAGAATTTTCAAGTATTTCTCATCCAAAGATGGGAATGATTTTGGGAAAGTTCAGAAATGTCAAATTAAAAGAATTGTATTTCATAGAGATCACAATGTACAATAAAATAATGCCTCGGTGGAATTGTATGAGGAACTTGAAATCAAAGAAATGGAAATGCAAGAATAAAGGAGAAGGAGCAAGTTCTGTTCCCAGGTTCTGATACAGAAAATCCATTCTTAGCTCTGAGGCTCTGAGCCCTGCAATCACGGGCACTTATTCAGTTTCAGTAGAATTGACACTTTAATCTTTCTCACAGTGTCTTCTCAGAGCGCTCTTGATGTTCTTGTTCCTCAGACTGTACATGAAGGGGTTCAGCATGGGGGTGACCACAGTATACATCACAGATGCTGTTGCAATGGAATGTGAGTTTTGGGTCACAGCAGAACTGAGGTACACACCCAGGTTTGTGCCATAAAATAAGGAGACCACGGAGACGTGAGATGCATAGGTGGAGAAGGCTTTGTCCTTGCCCTGAGCTGATGAGATTGCACGGATGGAGGACTCAATCTTGCAGTAAAAGTAAAGGATGCCAGTGAGAGGAGGGCCACCTCCCAGCAAGAAAGCAGTAATATATATCACCAGGTCATTAAGAAAGGTGTCAGAGCAGGCATGCTGAACACCTGGTTAAGTTCACAGAAAAAGTGTGGGATTTCCCAGTCTGTGCAGAAGGATAGCTGCAACACCATTAAGCTTTGCAAAATTGCATGTAAAAAACTTCCAACCCAGGACACCAGAACTAGCAATACAGAGATCTGGTGGTTTATGATGACCATGGAGAGCAGGGGTTGGCAGAAGGCCACATACCAGTTATAGGCCATCACAGTAAACAGAAAAATGTCTAACTCAGCAAAGATAACAAAAAAGTGAATCTGGGTGATGCAGCCTGCATAAGAAATGGCCTTGATCTTGTCTGGATGTTCACCAGCATCTTGGGGATGGTGGTAGAGTTGAATCAGATGTCCACAAAGGACAGGTTGGAGAGGAAGAAATATGTGTGTGTGTGTGCAGGTGGGAGTCTGAGATGACAGCCAGGATGATGAGCAGGTACCCTGTGACTGTGACCAGGTACATGGAGAGGAAAAATCCAAAGATGAAGGGATGCACTTCTGCATCCTCTGCAAGTCCCAGAAGAATGAATTCTAAAAGATGAATATCATTCTCTGGTTCCACATGGATGTGACTATCAGAAATGAGAAAAAGAGCATAACTATTTTTCTCATAGACAGGTATTATTCACATCATTGAATTTAAACAATGAGTATTTTGCTGTAAAGAAACTAAATTTTAGGAATGTTTATGTAGCTCAGTGCAGGAGTGCTTGACTAACATGTACAAGGCCCAGGATTGCATTATTAGCCCCACAATAAACAAAAAGAAAAAACAATGGAAAGTAAAGTAATTGACTTCTATAGAACTTGCATGTGTCATGTCGCCCTAAAGAATGCTGTGCCATCTCTGTTGATGAATTCCTCTTTCACTCTCAGGGTTTTACTAGGAAGTCATGTGTTTCAGAATTCTAAAGGGAAAATTAATAGTGCCTTTAGAAGTATGAAAGGAGCACCCCTGATGTGCACTCTGGTGGTTCCTGTAACTTGGATACAGTAAATATTGCATCAGTAAACATGGAGGGACAGATATTCTCTACTACACCCATTTAATTTCCTCTGACTATATTCCCAATACTGTGATTGCTGCATCATCGGATAACTGCATTTTAATTTTTATAGAACCTCCGTATTGTTTTTAATAGTGGATTCATTAATTTGCATTCCAAACAACTCTGGATAAGGAGTTTTTTTTTCCCTCTACATACTCACTGGCTCTTATTATCTCTGAAATTTTACAATACACCTTCTAACTGGAATAAGATATTATTCTATGGTAACTTGAGTAGCATTACCCTGATATTTGTCAACTGAGCATTTTTCATATGGCTATTGGCCATTTGTATGTGTATAGTACACAGTGGAGTAATACTCAGCTGTTGATAAAAGATTGAATCCTTTCATTGGGGACAACCTAGATGAACTTGGGGGACATTATTTGAACTGAAATAACCCAGGTACAGGAACAATAAAACTGCATGACATCATCCATAGGCAGATTCTGTAAAAGCTGATGTCATAGAAGTGCAGCAGAACAGGATGGTCACCAGAAGCTGAGGAGCATGGTAGGGACAAAGGGATTTTGAGAAGCTTCTCAGGGCAAGCAAACACACAATTAGAGGAGAGGAATGACTTCTGGAGTTTTAGTGCACTGTAGGGAATTATAATTAACAATAATATATTACATATTTTAAAATAGCTAGAGTGGAGGATTCAGAATGTTCCATCACAGAGAAATGATAAATGTTTCAGGTGATTAACTAATTACCCTTGTGCAATTATTAAACAATTTAAACATGCATGAAAATGTAAAGTTATTCTAATAAAGTTGTGTAATTATATGTTAATTAAATATAAAGCCATAACTAATTATTGAGTACCAACTACATTTCAGGCATTGAATCAGTAATCTGTATAAGATTGTCCATTATCCAAAGAGTGGGAAAGAACATAAGGAAAAAAAAATGTTTAAAATCACTTAGTATGTCCCATGGCAATGGGTTCTGTGGAGAAAAAGAAAGAGTAGAGAGGTAGTTGTACTTTTACAGCAGTGCAGAGAAAACCAGTGGGAAGAGGGGCATCCACAGAGAGACCACAAGGAAGGCAGGGCATGAATCACAAGTCATCCTCAGTGGTGTGATCTTCACTGGGGGACAGTCATTCCTGAGGAACATGTTTGTTTTGGAAAAAGAAGGTTTAAAAGAAAGCCACTGGCCAGAGAAGGATCAAGTAGGAGAGTGATGAGAAATGGCGTCAGAGAATGTTGAGGAATGAGCTGGCCTCACTGCTCTCTGAGGCTACAAGGTACAGGGAGTCCTTCATCCACACCCTGAACCTCTTATCCCTTTAAATTTGCTGCAAACACATTATATAATTGCAAAGGATTCCTTCCTTACTACCACCTGAGGGTTGAGTTCTGACCTCTAGCTGCTAAGAAATATATAAACTCGTGTACCACTTCTCTGAGCCCTCCATGAGACACATAAACACACACACACACACACACACACACACACACACGCACCACACCCTAGTTTTATGATCTTATTTCTGCCATGGCTCTCAGCCCCAATCACCCTGATAAGGCTGTGAGTGTCGACAGAGCAGAGATGATCTTTTCCCTACAGAATGTGGCCAGGGCACCTGGAGAGTCCACTCGACACACTTTCCATGAACAAATGAGCAGACACACTTAAGAATGCTGCTCCTCTTCCCTGTGTTTAAAAAGGGCATGAAAATCTGTGCAGTCAACAGAGGTAGAAAGAGAAAGAGAGAAGGATGGGGAGTGAGAGGAAAGGAGAGAGAAGGCAAAGAGGTGGACAGAACATGATTAGGTGAGGTCAGAGATTGAGCTGATGTGGACCCAGGGAACAGGACCTTACAAGCCCAGGTGTCTCTTCTCCAGGAGGAAAAGGCTTGATTGGTCCTGGCAGAGTTCCAAACCCAATGACCCTCACTGGGTGCCCAGCACAAAACATAAACAATAAAAGTATGTTTTCTAAAAGACCAAAGTAGTGACTGTTTTTTTAACCTACTTTTTAAACATTTTTATTATTACATTGCAGTGATACATAAGGTTGGATTTATTTTTTGAAAGTATTTTTATCTGTAGGTGGACACAATACCTCTATTCTATTTACTTATTTTTTATGTGGTGCTGAGGATCCAACCAAGTGCTTCACACATGCTAGGCAAGAGCTCTGCCCCTGAGCCCCAGCGCCAGCCCTGTTGGGGTCATTTTGACACAATCTTGCATGCAGGGAATCTGTTTTGCTCCCCTTCAGTCCCTAGTACTTTCCCTCCTTCCCCTCCTCCCTCCCACTCTTCCTCTTCCTCATGTCAAGGCGTCTGACAGTCCATACACATTAGAAAAAATGACCAAAAGTCAAAAATCAACAATTGACAACAGGAGATATCCAAAGTACCTACAGCAAAGTGGGGAACTTTTAATAGGAAACAGCAGATCTGTCTTCCTGTTGCTGTTTCTTTCACCTGATGATTGACTTTTCCCTAGACTTGCAGCAGATATGGCAGGCCTCTTTCTCCCTGTTTTCCAATTCACACAGCATCATTGTGCCTGTTCACTGAGTCTATAGGTGATAGTCCAATATATGTGTGTGCTGTGCGGTGATCAAATCAGGATAAGGAGCTTTCAATCTCCTTCATCACTGACCGTTTTGTTGATTCCATTTTTTTTTTTGTATGTGACATCAATTCCTGATTGATCTTGGGTTTGTTGTGTATGTTTTTTTAAATTTTCTAATAAGAGAAATTTTGTTAGACACCTAACAACTGGGTAGGTTTATTGGGTATATGGTGATGTTTTGATACATGAATATATTTTATAGTGATCAGATCAGGGTACAAGGAATAAAACATGAAAATAAATTGATAGACTCTTAGAAATAAAAGATTGGGAAGTCAGATATAATGTTATGATTTATCTAAAGAAAAGTAAATTCGAATTTACTTGTGGACGAAGGACATGATCTTTACTGAAATGATGAAGAGGAACACCTTACAACAGCTGTCCAAAGGTGATGAGGCTTCTGGAAATACACCTGTATCAAAGTGAGGAAAATCAAGATGCACAGATACATAAGAGAGATATGAAAATAATTTGGAAATATGTAGAAAAGTTGACTTATTAGTGCAGAAGAACTTTCACTGGCTTTTTCTATGAAGTGGGGATTCATAAGTGAAGAAATATCACATTGTTGAGTCAGATCCTTCAGAATGAAGAGCCCTGGAAGGAGCCCAATAACAAACACTCATCTGTTGGAAGACATTAAAATCTGTGGACTTTCAGATACTCCTCACAGATACATCTCCACATGGGTGCTGTACTCATGGAAAAGATAAACTTACAACATCAAATTCATGAAAAACATTCTGTGTTAAAGAAGAAAATGCCAAAATATTAAAGAAAGAAAAAAATGGGCAGGAATACCCTCCAATTCAAAGCAAAGAGTTTTAAAAATCTGAAATAGAGAAGTCAACATCCCTCCAATGCACTTACTTGAGGTTATGAAATAATTGTAATATAAAAACTATTTAGCATATCTATTTTTCACTTATAAGTAAATTTATTTTTCATGTGGATAATACCAAGAATGGAAGAAGATTCGGTGATATATCTATATTAAGAGTTTCTTATGCAGAGATTTATTTGCAAAAAAAATCCTAAATCTGGATCTTTCCCACAAATATTAAAAATGTGCTGAATTTTGCTCCATTGTAATTTTTTTAAAAAGGATCTCGAAACAGGGTACATCCCTCTGTTGTTCATTCTGAATTGATCCATTCCTCTTCCTTGCAAAGGTACTCAGACTTACAGTTACTTTGATTTGAACCTTCATACCTCCCATCCATCTTCTAATTGAGCTTCTGTAAACAATAGGTTGATGGTCAACAATGACCCTTTGTTGCTGATTTCTGGGACACTTCTAGTACCTTATAAATCCATTAATAAATTCATTATGCTAGCAAGTGACACCGCCATCTCTGGGCTGCAGGCCAGGCTAGTTGGGCTCTCAGGGAACCTCAGGTGAAAGCTCCTGCCTTCAATCTCTTCAGTCCTCTCCTGCAGTGTCTGCTGGGTCCTCAGGCTCACCTGGGTGGCATCTCTGTTGGGGGCCAACAGAGGTGAGGCAAAGAACCTCACCCCCCCCCCCCGCTGGTACCTCTCCACAGGTGTGGCTGTATACTGGACTGGTAGTCAATGACGGGTAAGATCCAATTACAATGGTACCAACCTAAGACAGGAGGCTGACGCCCTGAGGTCAGCTCATCCAAAGACGGGTAAGGACCATATGTAGTATTGGACACCTAAGGCAGGCACGGTCCCTAAGCCACATGCTTGTTGTTTAAACAGAGAGGGGGAGATGTTGAGAGCCACAGCCAAAGGGGCCCCAGCAAACTTCCAGCTGCCAGCAAACTTCCAGCTGCCGGCTGATGATTGGCTCACAGTGGCCCCAGCAACATCTAGCTGATTGGCTCCTCTGCGGTCATGTTCATTGGGCTGTTTCCCTGCCCTTCAGACTGCCAGCTGATGATTGGCTCACAGCGGCCCCAGCAACATCTAGCTGATTGGCTCCTCTGCGGTGATGTTCATTGGGCTGTTTCCCTGCCCTTCAGACTACGGAACTGCTCATTGGGGGACTTCTTTGGCTCCACCCACGCGACCTAGCCAATCGGCCTCAAGAGCAGGAGGATTGTGGGAGGTGGTGACTGGTGTGGGGGTGAGAGGCTTGTGGAAGCCGGTGGTGGCAGTTAGGCTCTGAGGGTTTTCCTGAGGAGCTGTTTTGCTTGGCGTTTGTAGTTTTAAAAATAAAGTTAGTTTCTTTTGACAAGTGGCTCCTGAATTGTACCCAGCCAGACTGCGGCAGGAGGGTCTTCATGCATAGGCTTCAGTTCTTCCCTGGATGTTGAAGGTGCAGAGCGGGGCTATGACCCCAGACAAGAGAACAGGAATGTGTCCAGCTTTGGTCCTCAAGTCAGATTTGAAGATCCTGAAGAATTAAATATGTCCCAAGGGTGTGCACCCAGGGAGAGCAGGAGCAATCACAGCCTAGAGCTTTCTCTATTTGCTCACTAGGCACATGTCCTTCCAACCTCTAAGACCTGATTTCCCTGAAGAATTCTGCTCTAGACAGGAAAGGAGCAGTTTCCATGGATTCCTCAGGGAGCAGAGTGGAGTCAGGTGCATCAGCCCCTATTACCACCAATCTAAGGCCCCATCTTCCCAAAGTCCAGACTTCCTACCACCATATCCCTCCTGTGAGTCATAGTTTTCTTCCATGTGTGAAACTAAGAAACCTGCCCTGGTTAGTTATCTTGTGTCCTCAAAACACTGACTCATGTTGAGGACACAGTCTCTGGTGTGTCCAGAAATTTTCTCTATCCCTCTTTAACAGAGAAGTGAGCTCTTTGTATAAAATGTGAAGACATAAGACAACACCTCCTGTATTCATCACACTTTGCCAACAATACCCACAATGTCATGCATCTGATAAACTCACGTTTCTAATGAGGGACCAAATGATGGCTCTTACCATAGGATGTGAGTATGAGTTTGAAGAGATAAGAATCTTCAGGTGCCAAGACTTGAGCTCCCTTCTCATTTCATGCTCATTCAAAGTTGGCTCTTTTCAGATCTCTTCTCTCAAATTTTGAAATGAAGCTTGACTTTGTATGTACATGTAGATTTCTGTGGGTGGATGACTCAACTCTCAAAAAATATCAAAAATCCACAGGCACACATGTTGTATTCACACCTGGTACCATGACAAGTTTCTGTGGACCCACAAAGAATTTCCACACATGTCATTTATTCCTCACAACATTGTTCCGAAGTCATGCTTATTTACCCAAATTAACTTCAGATAAAGGGCACTGGGGGTGTTAAATTTATTGATATTAAATTTTTAATGGTGCAATTTTAGTGTCACATATTTTTAGAGCACCATTTGATGTATACACTGGGTAATGTCCAGATCAAAGTAAGCATAATTACCTCCTCAAGATTTATCATTTCTTTGTGGTGAACACATTCCAGACTGGTAGAAAAAAAGGAAAGTGAAATAGGGCAAGGAATGGGAAGGGGAAGGAGAGGTACTGGGGCTAAGTTGGAGCCAATTGTATTCCATGTTTTATGATTATGGCAAGATTAATCCCAATTTTATGTATAATTATAAAGCACTAATTGCAAAGGATATTGGATTCCATCATTTTTGAAATATGCAGGACCTTATCATAACCAGTTTTGCGACAGAACAGCAGAACCAATTCCTCCTACCTGACTACAACTTAGTATCCTGGGGCCAACCTTCTTCTTTCCTCCTGCTCCCTTACCCTTTCCAACCTCTGGGAACCAGCATTCTGCTCTGCGCTGCTGTGAAAGCAACTTCTGTACCTTCTACATGTAAGTGAGGTCCTGCCGTACTTGTCTCTCTGTGCCTGGCTTGTTGCCCTTCACATGGTGACCTCCAGTTCTCTCCATAGGATCAAGGATGCCAATTTTATAACAATTAAATATAAAAGAGTTAAACCTTATTGTACACTTTCTTCAATTGAGCACGTGAGGGGAATTTTTCATAGTAACGTTTTATACCTTTTTATGAATAACTAGGAAAGAGGAGCTCAAAGTCTCCAGAGCAGAGGTCGTTAAGAGCATTAATGATTTTCATTTTATCAATACTTACTGTGCACAAGTATTAAAGTATTACACTGTACTCACACCTACATGCAATTATTACATGTTAATTATATGTCTTTCTGAAATTGTTTAAGAAAATATAATTGAGTATCCTGACATGATCATGACATACTGTATACATTAATTGAATTAATGTCATCACCTATTTTTAAAATTAAGAAAGTAATTATTAAATAAAATATTTTAAATAATGCATGTCAAAAATGATGAGATAATAGAATAAATCAGACATTATTACCCTATGCTACTATGTTACCTATGTTACTACTCTACATCATGTAAATCCAAAGAATGAGAAGTCATACTCTATATATGTATAATGTATCAAAATGCAGTCTACTGTCATGTTCAACAAACTGGACCAAATTTTTAAAAAATAAATTTAAAGAAATGTTTTAAAAATAGGAAGAAATTTTATTTGAATACTGTGGATATTTGCTTCACTATATTTACCCTATAACATCAGGTTGCAAACCTCAAATACGAACAATAAGTTGTACCCCAAAATAAATTAAATTTAAATTAAATAAAATAAAAAAACAAAATAGACATATACAAATTATTCCAAAACAATTACAGTTTTTAAAATGCAAGAAAAATTTGTGAATGTGCCTGAGTCATTGACCTAAAAGAATAGATACAAATGGCTTAGGAACATTGAAATGTACTCAATTTCATGAAAGTTTAATGAAAATTACATTAAAATCATCAAGGGGACTTTGAATACCTTACCTTGGTGTTTGCTGTAGTCCTAAATCTGCAACACCCAGAGACAGAGTGATTCTTTGTTGGGGAGAACCCCAGAAGCAGGAGTCTGTATCTGAAGCTCTTGTCTCCTCTCAGCTTAATTAATACTTTAGTAAAGCTTCTCTAGAGCCATCTTAACATGAGGTCTGGGACCATGGCCTGCCCTCTGTGACCTTAAGTTCATTGTCTGGTGACCATAAGGCCCTGCTCCCTGGTGATAAGTGACCAAGAAACTCCAGAGACAATGTGTATCAGATGGTCCAACAAAGTGGCAAAAGCTGAGTGGAGTTATAAAATCTTAATTTAATATTTATGGACAAGTGATTGTACATATCCATAGGGTGAATGTGATGTTTTTAGCACATGCACCTCATGTGTGCTGAACAAAAAAGCTTAAGGGAACTTTCCCTCCCCATATCATTACCTTATGATTCCAGGTCTGCGTTCCTCTCTTCAGATATTCATAAAACACATGATAAGATCAGGGCACTGCAGCCCCCACCCATCCCCAATCACTGTGGAACACTAGAACTGGGTCTTTCTATTCACCTGTGCTCCTGTACCTGTTATCCAGCCTCCCCTCCTCCTCTTCCTCCTGCCTCCTTCCCAGCCTCCACTGTCACTATTCTATATATAGATTGAGGCTCCTTTGGCCTCCACATAGGATCACATGCAGTGTTTGATTCTGTCTGGCTTCTTTCATGGGACACAAGGGCCTGTCCCCTTTATTCTGTTGTAAATGGCAGGATTTCATTCTTCTTGAAGGCTGAAGAGCACTCAGTTATAAATATACCACATTTGACTACTGTGAAGACTGCCCAAGGAACATTGGGAATTGCAGCTATGTCTTTGAAGGCTAATTTCATTCCCTCTATTTTTTTATTATCAAGATCTACCTCCATGTGTCTGGATTTTTGTTTTTTTCTGCCTCAACGCCTCTTAGTTAACCTGTCCATGTGTAGTTTTGAGGCTCAAACTCTCTCTTCTTTCTCAACCATCTCCTAATTTTCATTCTATTAATCTAAAATTCACAGAAAAAACTGCTTACCAGGAACTGCACTAGACATCATGGTTGCAGGCACAGATGAGATAGGGTTCAGAATTTCTAGGATATCAAAGGGTGTCAGTATAAAACTTGAATAAGTTGAGGATGACGGGAAGGAAAGAGGATCCAACAAAAAGGCAGTAAATCTTCAGAGTTGTTCTCATCTGAATCACCTCAGAACACATCTCTGCAAGTGAGTTTCCAGGGTAACATGGCCCCCTGAGCATCACTTGTGAGGTCACTTGTTAAAGGTATGATATTTGGTTTGTTTAATTTAAAGACAATCCCTTATTGTAGATAACTGGGAAAGTGCCCCGTTATGTTCACACAACTGAGATTTCCTGGTGAAAGTTAAAAGGCTGATCCAATGTGGAACCTTAGAAATAGTCCTGGAGACAGGGAGCTCCTGAAGGGAGACCCCAGGGAAGAGTGGCTTTAAAACCTGTGAAACCTGAAGTCGTCAAAGGGCTGGATGGAGGAGGACAGGCTCTCGGGCCCTTGATGTGGTGCCCACTGCTGCTCAGAAGAGTCCTGCCATGGCCTTCACTGAGGCACCATCCATCTGACACCTCCAACTCCCTGTTCCTCCGACTATAGACAAAGGGGCTCAACATGTGGGTGACACCAAGGCCACATCAAGGTCAATTAGACAACAAAGTGCCTGCAGAACTGAGGAAGACATCAAGACCAGTGCTACAGTTTCAGTCTTAAGTGTCACCCAAAGGCCCTGTGTTAAAGCTTGGTCCCCAGCTTGGTGCTATTGGAAGGAGGTAGAAATCCTAAGAGGTATGTCTTGTGGGAAATCTGAGTACATTTGGGAATTGCCCTTGAAAGGGATTTTAGAACCCCCATCTTTTCCTCTATCTCTTCCACTTCCAGGCCATGAGGTCACCGGCTTTCCTCTGCCACATGCCTGCCACCCCTCGTCATGTGCTCATTGCAATAGGGCAAGCCTTGGGGCCAATCCAAAACAAATTGGAATCTTGAAAATTGTGAGCCAAAATAAATGTTCTCTCCTTATAAATCAATTATCTCTGGTGTTGTGTTAGAGTAACAAAATGCTGACTTGCACAACCAGTGCATAATGCAAGGGCATTACCAATAGTTTAGACCCACTTGCAGAAAAGGCTTTGAACTGGTTCCTGACTGTCAAAATTCTAGAATGATAGAAGCTAAGTACACTGTTATGTTATTGATGAGGTTGCATGAATAGGGGAACTCAGGATTCTGGCAAGTCCAGAACAGTGTGGGGTTTCTATGTTTGTGCAGAAGCGGGGCAGTAGAAGAGGTTTACTTAAATAAAAGCCATATTCTAAAGGAAATATTCATCAGTAATGTCTACTCTCATCTCTTTGTATCAGAGATCAAGATCAATGAAATGTCATATGCCAACATTTCTTTTGCCCAAATCTGTTTATTTCAATATTCATCAGTTTTACACGAACCTGAAAAGCAGACTTCACCACAGTCTTTGTATATTTTGTGTGTGGGTTGACATAAAACCACAGCACATTGTCATCAAGATGGTGTTCAATTTCATTTACCAGCTCTCATTAGAAGAAAGCACATGAGGGTAATTTGAAGCCTAGGATGCAGCAGGACAGCAATGACAGCTTACAATTCCACGGGAGAAAGTGAACAGCAATCATGAGTTCAGGAGGAAAGGAGAAATGCATCAAGTTTTACACTATTTACAAATGGCTTGTTCTGCTTTCCCTTTGATTTATAATTCTTAATGGAACTTTTCATTTGGAGAAAGTTGTGGATTAACATGTGGTAGTTAAAAAATGACAGAGAGAAATCCAAAGGCCCTTTAGTCAGTTTCCACCTTGGTACCACTGAACAAAATATCACAGACAGATTACAGTGCTGATAACAAGGAAATGAACACACAGAAGAAGAAGCACCCTGCTCATATCTGACCACATCATTCACACAGATAGGGAGTAAATCCTGCCCATCACCAGAGGAGTGAAAGGGGAAAACGTGGCATATATACAACATGGAACATCATTTATCCTTATGTAGGATGAAATCCTGTCATTTAGGCCAATGTGGATGGAACCAGAGCACGTTGAGCTAAGTGAATAAGGCAGATACCAAAAGAAAAGTACTTCATGGTCTCTCTCAAATGAGAAAGGCAAAATAAAATAAAATAAAATAAAATAAATGCTAACTTGAATATAGAATAAAGATTACCATACATTGGGTTGGAAAGGTGGAAAATGGATGGTTATATTTGATGAGTGTACACCATGGGCATGTATGGAAATATCATATTGAAACTCCTTAATATTTTCTATTATTTACATTCATCAAAATAACATACAGTATAGTTCCCAGCAGTCAAAGATCCCAAGTTTTGCCCTGTTACATCCCCATCCACCTTTCTCACTGCCACATGCCTGGCCCCCAGATCCATCAATCTGCTCACCATTTATATATTCCTAGCATTTCAAAAATCTTGTCTAGCACATAAAAATATGTGCCTGGGAGAAATGTTGCAGTAGATACCTCTGGTGAAATGACCTGTTTTGCCCATGACTATTTTAGGCACTGTGGACACCACACTGAAATAGAAACACAATCCAAAAGTGTGAACAAAACTTATTGACCTGCTAATACCTTGAGAAGTTAAAGGCTACCTTAATCAAAATGGTAGTTTTGGAAATAATATAGGAAAAAATTCAAAAATACAAAATTGAATATCTATTCTCATCTGGGCCAGGTGCACACTTGCAATCCCAGTGACTCAGGAGTCTGAGGCAGGGGGATCACATATCAAAGCCATCCTCAGCAATGTTGTAAGGCCTTAAGCAACATATCAAGACACTGTCTCAAAGAAAAAACAGAAAGGTCTGTGCCTATATCTCAGTGGTTAAACAGCCTAGGGTTCAATCCACGGTATCAAAGTTTTTTTTTTTTCTTAGATTTACTTCCACAATAAAATTATGAAAATTTGCTTTAGTTGTTCTATGCATTTTCTCACATGTGAATACTAATTATGCATATTTTAAGCAAAATGAGCAATTCTTTAGCTTGACATTTGTCATTTGAGATTATTTCTAAAAACATATATTATGGGATAAATGAGAATTTTCAAGTATTACTCATCCAAAGTGGGAATAATTTGGAGAAAGCTGGAAAATGACAAGGGAAAGGGTTGGATTCATATTGATCACAGTGTACAATAAAATGAATGGTGTAGTGGGATTGTATGTCAAAGTTGAAATCAAAGAAATGGAAACTCTGCTTTAACCTACAAGGACCAAGTCCTGCTTCCACCTTCCAGTGAAGAATCCCGGATTCTGCTTCTGAGGTTCTAAGCCCTGCAATCATGGGCAATTATTCAGTTTCAGCACAATTAACACTTTTATCTTCCTGTGCCACAGAGTGTTCTCAGAGCACTCTGGATGTCCTTGTTCCTCAGACTGTATATGAAGGGGTTCAGCATGGGGGTGACCACAGTGTACATCACTGAAGCTGTTGCAATGGAGTGTGAGTTCTGAGTCACAGCAGAACTGAGGTACACACCTAGGCTTGTGCCATAAAATAAGGAGACCACAGAGAGGTGAGATGCACAGGTGGAGAAGGCTTTGTACTTGCCCTGAGTTGATGAGATTGCACGGATGGAAGATACTATCTTGCAGTAAGAGTAAAGGATGCCAGTGAGGGGTCCAACAGCCAGCAAGAGAGCAGCAAAATATATCACCAGCTCATTGATAAAGGTGTCAGAGCAGGCACAGTGAACCACCTGGTTAAGGTCACAGAAAAAGTGTGGGATTTCCAAGTCTGTGCAGAAGGACAGCTGCAATACCATTAAGCTTTGTAGCAGTGCATATGAGACACTCACATCCCAGGACACCAGAAGTAGCAATCCACAGAGCCTTTGGTTCATGATGACCATGTAGTGGAGGGGGTGACAGATGGCCACAAACCGGTCGTAGGCCATCACACTCAAAAGGAAGTCATCCAACCCACCAAAGAGTACAAAAAAGTGAATCTGGGTGATGCAGCCTGCATAGGAAATGGCCTTGCTCTGTGTCTGGATGTTCACCAGCATCTTGGGGATAGTGGTGGAGGTGAAGCAGACGTCCACAAAGGACAGGTTGGAGAGGAAGAAGTACATGGGCGTGTGCAGGTGGGAGTCTGAGATGGTGGCCAGAATGATGAGCAGATTCCCCAGCACAGTGACCAGGTACATGGACAGGAAAAGGCCAAAGAGGAGGGGCTGCAGTTCTTGGTTCTCTGCAAATCCCAAAAGAAGGAATTCTAAACGTTGAGTACCATTCCCTGGTTCCATATGCATGTCACTACCAGAAATGAGAAAAAGAGCATAACTAATTTTTACAGACAGGCAATACTTACAACATTGAAATGAAACAATACATATTTTGCTATAAAAATTAATTTTAGTGATGGTGTGTAGCTCATGTTGGAGTGGCTGCTTAACATAGGCAATGCCCTGGATACCATCCATATACCTCAAAAAAGAAAAAAGCCAAGGGAAATAATGAAATTATCTTCTATAGGACATGTGTAGCTCTTGTCCCCTAAGGGATCCTATGCCACCTCTGATGAGGAATTCCTATTTCATTCTCAAGTTTTCACTAGGAAGTCATGATTTTCAGATTTCTAAAGAGAAATTTATTCATGCCTTTGATAAGTATAAATTAGCAACCCTCATGAACACTTTTGTTGTTTCTGTGTCTTGGCTACAGTGAATTGTGCATCAGTCAATGTGGAAGGCAGATCTCTTCAAAATACCCATTTCATTTTCTTTGGCCCCATACCCAGTAGTAGGATTGCTGCATCAAGTGATGACTGTATTTTAAATTTTGTGGATTCTCCATATTGTTTTCCATAATGGCTTCATTAACTTGCATTCCCACCAACTCTAAGTCAGGATTCCATTTCTTCTCCACATACTCACTGGCCCTTGATATCCTTGGTATTTTTGATAATAGCTCTTTCCACTGGAGTTAGGCCATAGTCTAACATATTTTTGATTAGCATTTCCCAGATAATTAGCAATTTTGAGCACATTTCAGATGGCTATTAGCAATTTATAAGTGGTACAGATATGCAGTGGAATTATTCAGCTATTAATAAAATGATGAATCTTATCATTGGCGACATCATAGATGAACCTGGGGACACTTATGAAGTGAAATCAGACAGGTGCAGGAACACTACAGCTGCATGATATCATTCCTGTGAGGATTCTGAGAAATTTGATCTCATAGAATGTCAGCATAGCATGATGGTCACAGAAGCTGAGGTGCATTCTGGGCCCAATGGGATGAGGAGAAGCTCCTCAAGGGGAAAAAAAATTACAGTAAGAGAAGAGGAATAGCTCCTGGTGATGTACTGTACAGTTGGGTAATTATAGTTAAAAATAACATGTTACCTATTTTAAAATAGTTAGAGGGGAGGATTTTGAAAGTTTGTCACAGAGAAATGATAAATGTTTCAGAAAATTAAACTAATCATACTTGTTCAATTATTATAAAATTTATACGTGTATATAAATATAATTTTTTGATAATTATATGTCAATTAAAAATAAAGCAATACTACTTACTGAGTACAAACTATGATTCATACATTGGGTCAGTAATGTATATGAATTAAAACAAAGAAGTCCACATTATCCCAAGAGAGGGAAAGAACATAAACAAAAATGGTTAAAATCACCTAATATGTCTCATGGTGATGGGTACTAAGAGGAAAAAGAAAGAGTAGAGAGGTAGCTGTACTTTTACAGCAATGCAGGGAAAACCAGCAGGAAGAGGGGAATCCAAACAGAGACCACAAGGAAGGCAGGGCAGGAGCCACAAGTCATCCTCAGTGGAGTGGTCTTCACTGCGGGGACAGTCAGTGCACAGGTCCTAAGGAACATGCTTGTATCAGAAAACTGAGGCATAAAAGAAAGCTGTTGGCAAGAATGAGGTAAAAATGGAGAGTGATGAGAGATGGTGTCAGAGAATATTAAAGGATGAGCTGGCCTCACTGCTCTCTGAGGCTACAAGGTACAGGAAGTCCTTCATCCACACCCGGAACCTTTGCTCTTAGATTTGCTGCAAACACATTCTGTGGATTGCAAAAGTATTCCCTCCTTGCTACCACCTGAGGGTTAAGTTCTAGCCTCTAGCTGCTAAGAATCACTGGGGAATATATAAGATCAGGACCCCTTTCCTGAGCCCTCCATGAGGCAAACACACACACTCACACACTCTCAGAGCCTGATTTCTGCCATGGCCTCTCAGCACCAATAACCTGACAAGGTTGTGAGCTTCAACAAAACAAGCTGAGTTCGTCTTTTCTCTGAAGAATGTGGAGAGGGTACCTGGAAATTCCACTCGACACTCTTTCCATGAACAAATTAGTGAACCCACCTAATATATAAACAGAGATATGATAAATTGTGGTATAAAGATGTATTAAGAATTGTAATGGAAAAAAGAGAGCTCATGTATAATGGAATAATTTGGCATGAACACACTGTATCTACAGAGTTATGAAAAATTGGGCTGTGAGGGATAATTATGTATGTAATGCATTCCACTCTTGTCATGTATGAAAGAAATAAAAAAAAAGAATGCTCCTCTTATTCCCTGTGTTTAAAAAGGAGCATGAAAATCTGTGAAGACAACAGAGAGAGAAAGAGGAAACAGAGAAGGATGGAGAGTGAGAGAAAATGAGAGAGAAGGCAAAGGGTGGACAGAACATGAAGAGGTGAGGGCAGAGAGAGAGAGATCATATGTGAACCCAAGGGAACAGGACCTTGCAAGCCCAGGTGTCTCTTCTCCAGGAGGAAAAGGCTTTCTTTGTCCTGGCAGTGTTCCAAACCCAGTGACACTCCCTGGGTGCCCAGCACAATCCATAAGCAGCAAAATAAATTTGCAAAAAAAAACCCAAAGTAGTGACATCATTTTCTCAGTCTACATTTTAAATGTTTTCATTATTGCATTGCTTTTATACATATTGTGGGGGTCATTAGATATATTTAGTTGTGGATGGTCACAATACTTGTATTTTATTTATTTATTCTTATGTGGTACTGAGAATTGAATCTGGTCCTCACACATGCTAGGCAAGTGCTCTGCTCCTGAGTCCCAGCCCTGTCAGGGTCACTTTGGCACAATTTCACATGCAGGAAACCTATTTTGTTCCACTTCAGTCCCCAGTGCCTTCCTTTTCCCTCCTCTCCTCTCTCCCACTGTTCCTCTTCCTTGTGTCAAGGCACCTGACAGACCATACACTTCAAAAGAAAAAAAATGACCAAAATTCAAAAATCAGCAATTCACAAGAGGAGATATCCAACGTACCTACAGCAAAGTGGGGAACTTTGAATATGAAATAGCAGATCTGTCTTCCCTAGTTCTGCCCCTTTCACTTGACCTACTGGCTTGTCCCTAGTTATGTCACAGATAAGGCAGGTCTTTTTTCACTATTTTAAAATTCATACAGAATCATTGTGCCTGTCCACTCAGTATATATGTGATCATTCCATATATATATATATATGTGCTGTGTGACGATCACATCAGGGTAATTAGCCTTTCAATCCCCTTAGGTCCTTACTCTACTTCCTTATATTTTTACTTTGCTTGTTTTTTTGTGTGTGGCATCATATCATGATTGTTCCTGGGTTTGGGGCTTTTTAAAAATTTTTTGTACATGTTATTTTGTTACACATAATAATTATATATGTTTATGGGTCATATTGTGATGTTTTGATACATGAAAATATTGCATAATGATCAAAAATGGGTACCAGAAGAAAATGTGAAAATAAATTGCTAGAGACTTGGAAATAAAAGATAAGGAAGTAGAGAAAAAAGTCACAATTCAATCTTTCTTATCTAAAGATAAACAAACTCCAATATACTTGTGGATGGTGGATGTGAACTCCAGTAAAATGATGAGGAGCAATGCCTACATTGTATCGTGGAAAATCAAGAGGCACACACTTAAGAGAGACTTGAAAATAAGTTGGATATATGTTGAAAAGTTGACTTATTAGTGTAAGGAGTGCAGAAGAACTTTCATTAGGATTTTTATGTAGAGCAAGGATTCACAACTCAAAAAGTAGGTGATTGTTGAGTCACATCTTTCAGAATGAAAAACCCTGCCGGGAGCCCCAAAACAAACCTTGGTCTATTGGAAAACATTAGAATCTGTAGACTTTCAGAGACTCCCCACAGATACATGTCCACTTATGTGCTGTGCATATGTGAATGAAACAAGGGACAACATGCAAAATCCATGAAAAAAACTCTAAAGAATTAAAATAAATAAAATGAGAGGGAATACACACCAACCCTAAGCAAAGGGTCTTAACAATTTGAAATATAGAGGTTGAAGGCCATCCCCTTGACTTCACCTTGACAGGTTGTGAAATACTTGCAACATAAAATTCTTTGGCATACCCATCTTCACTTATTAAGTTAGTTCATTATCCATGTAGATACCCAGAGAGTAAGAAGATTGCATGAAATATCTATATCATGATTTTCTCCTACAGGAATTTATTTACAGAAATTCCTTAATCTGGATCTTTTTCACCAATATGAACATGTGCTGAAATTTATTCCAGTATAAATTTTTAAAAAATTAGCTCCCTCCAGTGCATATCTCTCCATACTTCATACCAGATTTACCCATTCCCCTTCATTGCAAAGTACACAGACTTATATTTTACTTTATTTGAACCACTTGTGCCTCCCATTCCTCTTCTAATTGAGATTTCATTACCATAAGTTAATGGTCAACAGTGACACAGTGTTGCTGATTTCTTGGTCACTTTTCCTTTTTGGTATCTTATAAATCCATTAATAAATTACTTAAGCTAGCAAGGGACACCACCATCTCTAGGCTGCAGGACAGGCTAGTTGGGCTCTCAGGGAACCTCAGGTTTAAGCTCCTGCCTTCATTCTCTTCAATCCTCTCATGCAGTGTCTGCTGGGTCCTCAGGCTCACCTGGGTGGCATCTCTGACTGGAGGGTCATCATGCACAAGCTTCAGTTCTTCCCTGGATATTGAAGGTTCACAGTGAGGCTCTGACCCCAGACAAGAGAACAGAAATGGGTCCAGCTTTGGTCCTCAAGTAACATGATGAATCAAGTGTGCCCTAAGGTGTACACTCAGAAAGGGCAGGAGCAATCACAGACCACAGCTTTCTCTATCTGCTCATTAGGCACATGTCCTTCTTTTTAATCCAACGTCTAAGCACCTGTATTCCCTGCAGGACTCAGGTCTATAATCAGGAAAGGAAGAGTTTGCATAGATTCCCCTGAGATCAGAGTGGAGTGCTATTGATCTGCCCCTTTTTATCACCAATCCATGAACTCACCTTCCCGATGTCCCACCACCCATCACCACATCCACCCTTTGTGTTCTACTTTTCTTCCCATGTCTAAAACTAAGAAACCTGCCCTGGTTAGGTATCTTGTGCCCTCAAAAGACTGACTCACATTGGGGACACAGTCTCTGGCATCTCCAGACATTTTCTCTGTCCCTCTTTAACAGAGTAGTGAGCTGTGTTTTTCTGAAATGTCAAACCATAAGACAGCACCTCCTGCACTCATAACACTTTGCTAACAATACCAGAAATTTCATGCTTGTAATGAACATACATTTTTATAATGAGGGACCAAATGATGATTCTTGATTTTGGATGTGAGTATGAGTTTGAAGAAATAAAGATCTTGAATGATAGAAACCAAATACCCTGCTATGTTATTGATGAGGTTGCCTGAACAGAGGAACTCAGGACTCTGGCAAGATTGCAGAAGAGTGTGGGGTTCCCATGTGTGTGCATAAGGGAGGCAGTAGGAGAGGTTTTAAAGTAGTAAAAGCCACTGTGTAAATCACATGTCCATCTGTACCATCTCCCCTCTTCTCTACACAGCAGAGAGTGAGAGCAATGAAATGTCAGATGCCAGCATTTCTTTATTGTCCCAAATCTGTTTATTTTAATATCCAACATTTTTACACCATTCAGAAAGCAAACTTCACCACACTCTTCTGTACATTTTATGTCTGGATTGACAGAAAGCCACAGCACATTTTCAACAAGTCAGTATTCTCTTTCTTTAACCTGCTCTTGTTTGAAGAAAGTACACAGACTACTTTTAAGCACAGGGTGCACCATGACAGCAATGACAGCTGACACTCACATGGGACAAAGTGAACAGCAATCACAGGTTCAAGAGGAAAGGGAAACACATCAAAATGTGAACAGTTTATAAATGGCTTCCTCAGATGTCCATCACTTTTTTATTTAAAATTTTAATTTAAATTTTAATTAGAGAAAATTGTAGATTAATGGGCAGTAGTAAATACTGACAGAGAGAGATCCAAGGCCCTCTTCATGTGCTTCCACCATGGTAACACTGAGCAAAATATCACAGCCAGGTGTTTATACTGATAACAAGAAAATGAAATCACAGCAAAGAGAATCGTCCTTGGCCATGTTTACTGTAGCCTCATTCACAATAGCTATGCTATGAAATAACCTATGTGCCCATCACCTGATGAGAGGAGGAAAGAAATGTGGCATATATACAACTTGAACATACTCAGCCATATGTAAGGATGAAATCCTGTTATTTGGGGCAATGTGGATGAAACTGGAGGATATTGTGCTAAGTGAAGAATGCAGATACCAAAAGACAAGTACTTCATGGTGTCTCAACAGGAAGTTAAAATAAAAAGGAAATTATCACCCTGAACATAGGATAGAGATTACTAGACATTGGGAAGGGGTTGGAGAGAGTGGATAAAGGGAGGCTGGATTTGATCAGTGCACACTGTGGGCAGGTGTGGAAATATCATGCTTAACCTAATATTTACAATAATTTATGATATTCAAAATAAAATATAGAATAGCTCCCATCAGTCAAGTGTTCTTAATTTGCCCTGTTATAGCCCCATTTCCTCCCTTCCCTGATCAGAGCCTGGACCTTCAAACCAGTAATCTATTCACCACTTATATATTGCTATCATTTCAAAAGTGTTGTCTAGCAACATAGAAATATGTGCCTGGGAAAACAGTGAAGTAGGTACCTCTGGGGACCTGTTTTGCCCATGACAGTGTTAGGCACTGTGGACCTCATGCTGAAAAAGAAACAGGATCCAAAATTTGAGAATAAGACCTAATGACAAGTAACATCATGGTATGTTAAAGGCTACCTTATGAAGATTGGAAATTCTGAAAGTAATACAAGAAAAAAATGAACACACAATTGAAAATTTATTCTCTGTCTGGCATGGTGGTGCATGCTAGTAATCCCAGTGACTCAGGAGGCTGAGGCAGGAGGATCAAAGATGAAGGTCATCCTCCAAAATTTAGTGAGGCCCTAAGTAATTAGCAAGACACAATCTAAAACAAAAAACAGAAATGTCCATGGATATGACTCAGTGGTTAAGTACCCTTGGGTTCAATCCATAGTAACAAAAATTTTTTTTAAGATTTAACTCCACAATAAAATTATGAAAACAGCCTTATTTGATAAATATTTTCACAAATGAATATAAATTATGACTATTTTCAGCAAAATAAATAATTAAATATCATGACATATGTCATTTGTGATTAACTTATTTCTAAAATTATGTCTCATGGAACAAATGAGAATTCTCAAGATTTTCTCATCCAAAGATGGGAATATTTTGAGAAAGTTTAGAAGAGACAAATGGAAAGGACTGAATTTCATAGATATCAGAACGTGCAAAAAAATAATGACTCAGTAGAATTGTATGAGGAACTCAAAATCAAAGAAATGGAAATGCAGGAATAAAGGAGAAGGAGCAAGTTCTGCTTCCAGAATCTGATAAAGAATCCCAAATTCTGACTTGTAGGCTCTGAGCCCTGCATTCAGGGGCACTTATTCAGTCTCAAAACAATTGATACTTTTATCTTTCTCTCTCAGAGCCTTCTCAGAGCCAACTTGATGTCCCTGTTCCTCAGACTGTAGATGAAGGGGTTCAGCATGGGGGTGACCACAGTGTACATCACTGGGGCTGTTGCAATGGAGTGTGAGTTTTGGGTCACAGCAGAACTGAGGTACACACCTAGGCAAGTGCCATAAAATAAGGAGACCACAGAGAGGTGAGATGCACAGGTAGAGAAGGCTTTGTACTTGCCCTGAGCTCATGAGATGCACGGATAGAGGACACTATCTTCCAGTAAGAGTAAAGGATACTAATGAGGGGGCCACCAGCTAGCAGGACAGCAGCAAAATGTATCACCACCACATTGAGAAAGGTGTCACAGCAGGCACCCTGAACCACCTGGTTAAGTTCACAGAAAAAAATGTGGGATTTCCAAATCTGTGCAGAAGGACAGGCACAACACCATCAAGCTTTGCAAAATTGCATGTAAAAAACACACAACCCAGGACACCAGAACTAGCAATCCTCAGAGCCTGTGTTTCATGATGACCATGTCGTGCAGGGGAAGACAGATGACCATATACCGGTCATAGACCATCACAGTCAAAAGGAAGTCATCCAACACAACAAAGAGTACAAAAAAAATGAATCTGGGTGATGTAGCCTGCGTAATAAATGGCCTTGTTCTGTGTCTGGATGTTCACCAGCATCTTGGGGACCATGGTGGAGGTGAAGCAGATGTCCACAAAGGACAGGTTGGAGAGGAAGAAGTACATGGGTGTGTGCAGGTGGGAGTCTGAGATGACAGCCAGGATGATGAGCAGGTTCCCCAGCACAGTCACCAGGTACATGGAGTGGAAAAGCCCAAAGATGAGGGGCTTCAGTTCTGTGTCCTCTGCAAGTCCCAGAAGAAAGAATATTAAACGTTGACTATCATTCCCTGGTTCCACATGCATGTGACTACCAGAAATGAGAAAAAGAGCATAGCTAATTTTTCCATATACAGGTATTTCTCACATCATTGAAAGGAAACAATACATATTTTGCTGTAAAGAAATTAATTATAGGAATGGATGTGTAGCTCACTGGAGGAGTGCTTGTCTAACATATGCAAGGCACAGGATTCCATCATTAGCCCCACAATAAACAAAAAGAAAAAAAAAAAAAAAACAAGGAATGGAAAGTAATTAGCTTCTATAGAACGTGTATGTATTTTGTTCCCCTAAGGGATGCTGTGCCATCTCTGATAATGAATTCCTCTTTCACTCCCAGGGTTTCACTTGGAAGTCACGTATTTCAGAATTCTAAAGGGAACATTAATAGTGCTTTTGAGAAGTATAAAAGGAGCACCTCTGATGCGCACTCTGGTGGTTTCTGTAACTTGAAACAGTGAATAGTGCATCAGTAAATATGGAAGGACAGATATCTCCTACCACACCTATTTATTTCCTCTGACTATATTCCCAATACTGTGATTGCTGCATCATGCGATAACTGTATTTTAATTTTTATGGAACTTTTGTATCATTTTCAATAATGGCTTCATGAATTTGTATTCCACACAGCTTTGGGTAAGGAGTTTTTTTTCCTCCACATAATCACTGGCCCTTGTTATCTTTGGTCTTTTTATAATAGCACTTCTAACTGGAATGAGAAAATATTCTCTGGCAGTCTTGATTAGAATTTCCCTTATAATTGGCAATTGAGCATTTTTCATATGGCTATTGGCCATTTGTATGATATAGTACACAGTGGAATAATACTCAGCTGTTGATAGAAGATTGAATCCTCTCATTGGGAACAACCTGGATGAACCTGGAACCTTGTGTTTTTTTTTTATTGATTGTTCCAAACATTACAGAGCTCTTGATAAATCATCTTTCATACATTTGACTCTATTGGGTTTTGAACTCCCATTTCTACCCCAAATACAGATAGCAGAATCACATCTGTTACATACTCACATTTTTACATAATGGCATATTAGTGACTGTCTTAATCTGCTACCTTTCCTAACCCCTACTATCCCCCCTCCCCTCCCCTCCCACCTTCCCTCTCTGCCTCCTCAGCTGTTGTTCAATTCTCTCCCTTTTTCCCCCCTCCCCCTTGCCCATCATAACCTCTTATACTTTTGTGTATCATTGAAGGTCTCCTACCATTTGCAAATCCTTTCCCTTCTCTTTCCCTTTCTCTCCCCCCATTCGTCTTTGTTTACAGTGAGTCTTTTCCTCATGCTCTTCCTTCCTGTTTTGTTCTTAGTTGCTCTCTTTATATCAAAGGAGACATTTGGCATTTGTTTTTTAGGGCTTGGCTAGCTTTGCTTAGCATAATCTGCTCTAATGCCATCCATTTCCCTGCAAATTTCTATGATTTTGTCGTTTCTTATTGCTGCATAATACTCCATTGTATATAAATGCCACATTTTTTTTTATCCATTCATCTATTGAAGGGCATCTAGGTTGGTTCCACAGTCTAGCTATTGTGAATTGTGCCGCTATAATCATTGATGTGGCCGTATCCCTATAGTGCGCTTTTTTAAGGTCCTCAGGGAATAGTCCGAGAAGGGCTATAGCTGGGTCAAATGGTGGATCCATTCCCAGCTTTCCCAGGAATCTCCATACTACTTTCCAAATTGGCCTCACCATTTTGCAGTCCCACCAGCAGTGTACAAGTGTACCCTTTTCCCCACATCCTCGCCAACACTTATTGTTGTTTGACTTCATAATGGCTGCCAATCTTACTGGAGTGAGATGGTATCTTAGGGTGGTTTTGATTTGCATTTCTCTGATTGCTAATGATGGTGAGCATTTTTTCATGTACTTGTTGATTGATTGTATGTCCTCCTCTGAGAAATGTCTGTTCAGGTCCTTGGCCCAATTGTTGATTGGATTATTTGTTATCTTATTATTTATTTTTTTTAGTTCTTTGTACATTCTGGATATTAGGGCTCTATCTGATGTGTGGGGGGTAAAAATTTGTTCCCAGGATGTAGGCTCTCTATTTACCTCTTTTATTGTTTCTCTTGCTGAGAAAAAAACTTTTTAGTTTAAGTAAGTCCCATTTGTTTATTCTTGTTGTTAACTCTTGGGCTATGGGAGCCCTATAAAGGAATTTGGAGCCCAACCCCACAATATGTAGATCGTAGCCAACTTTTTCTTCTATCAGACGCAGTGTCTCTGGTTTGATACCTAGCTCCTTGATCCATTTTGAGTTAACTTTTGTGGCTGGTGAGAGAAAGGGATTCAATTTCATTTTGTTGCATATGGATTTCCAATTTTCCCAGCACCATTTGTTGAAGATGCTATCCTTCCTCCATTGCATGTTTTAAGCCCCTTTATCAAATATAAGATAGTTGTAACTTTGTGGATTAGTCTCTGTATCCTCTATTCTGTACCATTGGTCCACCCGCCTGTTTTGGTACCAGTACCATGCTGTTTTTGTTACTATTGCTTTGTAATACAGTTTGAACTCTGGTATCGCTATACCTCCAGATTCACACTTCCTGTTTAGAATTGCTTTTGCTATTCTGGGTCTTTTGTTTTTCCATATGAATTTCATGATTGCTTTATCTATTTCTACAAGAAATGCCATTGGGATTTTGATTGGCATCGCATTAAACCTGTGTTTATAAATGCATGGAAATATAAAGTTATACTAATAAAGTTGTGAAATTACATGTTATTAAATATAAAGCAATAACTAAATATTGAGTATGAACTCCATTCCAGGCATTGTATCAGTAATCTGTATGAGGTTAAAAAAGTCTTCATTATCCAAAGAGAGGGAAAGAACATAAGCAAAAATGGTTAAAAATCACGTAATATGTCCCATGGATACTAAGAGGAAAAATAAAGAGTAGAGAGGAAGTTGAACTTTTATAGCAATACATGTAAAACCAGCAGGAAGAGAGGCATCCAAACAGAGACCAGAAGGAAGGCAGGGAAGGGACCACAAGTCATCCTCAGTCGTGTGGTCTTTACTGGGGGGACAGTCATTCCTGAGGAAAATACTTGTTTTGAAAAACCAAGTCTTTAAAAAAAGCCCTTGGCCAGAGGAGGATCAAGTAGGAGAGTGATGAGAAATGGTGTCAGAGAATGTTAAGGAATTAGCTGGCTTCATTGATCTCTAAGGCTACAAGGTACAGGGAGTCATTCATCCACACCCTGAACCTCTTACCCCCTTAAATGTGCTGCAAACACATTCTGTGAATTGCAAAGGATTTCCTCCTTGCTACCACTTGAGTTTTAAGTTCTGACCTCTAGCAGCTAAGAGTCACCCTGCAATGTATAAGCTCAGGTACCCCTTCTCTGAGCCCTCCGTGAGGAACATAAACACACACACACACACACACACACACACACACACACACAGGAACACACAGGAACACACAACACACCCTGGGTTCATGTCTTATTTCTGTCATGGCTCTCAGCCCCAATCACACTGACAAGGCTGTGAGTGTCGACATCACAGCTGAGATGATCCTTTCCCTACAGAATGTGGACAGGGCACCTGGAGAGTCCACTTGACACACTTTCCATGAAAAAAAGAGCAGACCCACTTAAGAATGCTGCTCCTCTTCCCTGTGTTTAAAAAGGAGCATGAAAATCTGTGCAGTCAACAGAGGGAGGAAGAGAAAGAGAGAATGATGGGGAGTGAAAGGAAAGGAGAGAGAAAGCAAAGGGGTGGGAGGAACATGAAGAGGTGAGGGCAGAGATTGAGCTGATGTAGATCCAGGGGAACAGGACCTTGCAAGCCCACGTGTCTCTTCTCCAGGAGGAAAAGGCTGCCTTGGTCCTGGCATCATTACAAACCTAGTGAACCTCACAGAGTGCCCAGCACAAACCATAAACTATCAAAGTATGTTTTCTAAAAGACCAAAGTAATAACTGTTTTTTTAACCTACTTTTTAAATGTTTTTATTATTACATTGCAGTGATACATACGGTTGGGGCTATTTTTGAAAGTATTTTTATCTATAGGTGAACACAATACCTGTATTCTATTTACTTATTTTTTGTGGTGTTGAGGATCCAACCCAGTGCCTCACACCTGCCAGGCAAGCGCTCTGCCCCTGAGCCCCAGCCCCAGCCCTGTTGGGGTCATTCTGACACAATCTCACATGCAGGGAATCTGTTTTGCTCCCCTTCAGTCCCCAGTACTTTCCTTCCTTCCCCTCCTCCCTCCCACTCTTCCTCTTCCTCATGTCAAGGTGTCTGACAGTCCATACACATTAGAAAAAATGATCAAAGGTGAAAAATCAACAATTCTAGGAGATCTCCAAAGTACCTACAGCAAAGTGGGGAACTTTCAATAGGAAACAGCAGGATCTGTCTTCCTGCTGCTGATGATTGACTTTTCCCTAGATTCGCAGCAGATAAGGCAGGGCTCTTTCTCCCTGTTTTAAAATTCACACAGAATCATTGTGCCTGTTCACTGAGTCTGTAGGTGATGATTCAATAGATGTGTGTGCTGTGCGATGATCAAATCAGATAAGGAGCTTTCAATCTCCTTACTCACTGACCATTTCATTGATTCCATTTTTTTTGTATGTAACATCAATTCCTGGTTGATCTTAGTTGTTTTTTAAAAATTTTCTGATAGTGTTATTTTGTTACACACCTAATAACTGTATAGGTTTATTGGGTATATTGTGATGTTTTGAGAAATGAATGCATTTTATAGTGATCAGATCTGGGTACTATGAATAAAATGTAGAAATAAATTGCTAGATTCTTAGAAATAAAAGGTCAGGAAGTCAGATATAATATTATGATTTATCTAAAGAAAAATAAATTCAAATTTACTTGTGGATGAGGGACATGATCTTTAGTGAAATGATGAAGAGGAACACCTTCCAACAGCTGGCCAAAGGTGACATGGCTTTTGGAAATAAACCTGTGTCAAAGTGTGGAAAATCAAGAGGCACAGAGACATAAGAGAGATATGAGAATAACTTGAAAACCTGTAGAAAAGTTGATTTATTAGTGCAGAAGAACTTTTACCATCATTACTGATAGGGTGGGGATTCACAAGTGAAGAAATATCACATTGTTGAGTCAGATCCTTCAGAATGAAGAGCCCTGGTAGGAGCCAAATAACAAACACTCATCTGTTGGAAGACATTAAAGTCTGTAGACTTTCAGACACTCCCCACAGATACATCTCCACATAGGTGCTGTGTTCATGGAAAAGGAACATGTACAACATCAAAATCAGTGGAAAACATTCTGTTTGAAAGAATAAAATGCCAAAATAAAAAAGAAAGAAAAAAATGGGAAGGGATACCCTCCAATTCAAAGCAAAGTATTTTAAAAATCTGAAATGGAGAAGTCAACATCCCTCCAATGCACTTACTTGACAGGTTATGAAATAATTATAATATAAAACTCTTTAGCATACTTATTTTTCACTTAAGTAAATTTATTTTTCATGTGGATAATACCAAGCGTGGAAGAAGATTCAGTGATATACCTATATTAAGAGTTTTTGATGCAGAGATTTATTTACAAAAATAATCCTAAATCTGGAAATTTCTCACATATATTAAAAATGTGCTGAAATATGCTTCATTGTAATTTTTTTAAAAGGATCTCCCACCATTGTACATCCCTCTGCTGTTCACTCTGGATTTTCCATTCCCCTTCCTTGCAATGGTACTCAGACTTACATTTACTGTGATTAGAACCTTCATACCTACCATCCATCTTCTAAATGACCTTATGCTACTGTAAGTTGATGGTCAACAATGACCTTTGTTGCTGATTTCTGGGACATTTTTAGTATCTTATAAATACATTAATAAATCAATTAAGCTAGCAACAGATACCACCATCTCTGGGCTGCAGGCCAGGCTAGTTGGGCTCTCAGGGAAACTCAGGTGAAAGCTCCTGGCCTTCCTTCTCCTCAGTCCTCTCCTGCAGTGTCTGCTTGGTCCTCAGGCTCACCTGGGTGGCATCTCTGAGGGGAGGGTCTTCATAAACATGCATCACTTCTTTCCTGGATGTTGAAGGTGTAGAGTGAGGCTCTGACCCCAGACAAGAGAATAGGAATGGGTCCAGCTTTGGTCCTCAGGTCAGATTTGAAGATCCTGAATAAGGAATTAAGTCCCAAGGGCATGCTCAGGGAGAGCAGGAGCAATCACAGTCTACAGCTTTCTCTATCTGCTTATTAGGAACATGTCCTTCTTTTTACTCCAACCTCTAATCACCTGGTTTCCCTGCAGGACTGTGGTCTATACAGGAAAGGAACAATTCCATGGATTCCTCAGGGAGCAGATTGGAGTCAGGTGCATCAGCCCATATTACCACCAATCTACAGGCCCCATCTTCCTACCACCATACCACTCCTGTGAGTCATAGTTTTCTTCCACATGCGAAACTAAGAAACGTGCCCCAGTTAGTTATCTTGTGACCTCAAAACACTGACTCATGTTGGGGACACAGTGTCTGGTGTCTCCAGATATTTTTTCCATCCCTCTTTAATAGAGGAGTGAGCTCTTTTTGTATAAAATGTGAATCCATAAGACAACACTTCCTTTATTCATCAGACTTTGCCAACAATACCCACAATGTCATGCATCTGATAAAACTCACGTTTCTAATGAGGGACCAAATGATGGCTCTTACCTTAGGATGTGAGTATGAGTTTGAAGAGATAAGAATCTTCAGGTGCCAAGACTTGAGCTCCCTTCTCATTTCATGCTCATTCAAAGTTGGCTCTTTTCAGATCTCTTCTCTCAAATTTCAAAATGAAACATGATTTTGTATGTACTTGCAGATTTATGTGGGTGGATGACTCAACTGTTAAGAAAATCACAAATCCACAGGCACACATGTCGTATTCACACCTGGCACCATGACCACTTTCTGTGGACCCACAAAGTTTTTTCCACACACTTCATTTATTTCTCACAACATTGTTCTAATGTTATGCTTGTTTCCCCAGATTAACTTCAGAATAAAGGGCACGGGCGGGAGGGGGGAGGGTGTTAACTTTCTTGAGATTAAATATTTAATGGTGCCATTTTAGTGTCACATATTTTTAGGGCATCATATGATGTTTCCATGCTGGTATACACTGGGTAATAAGCAGATCAAAGTAAGCATATTTACCTAATCAAGATTTATCATTTCTTTGTGGTGAACATTCCAGACTGGTAGAGAAAAGGAAAATTAAATAGGGCAAGGAGAGCGAAGGGAAAGGAGTGGTACTGGGGTTAAGTTGGAGCAAATTGTATTCCATGCTTTGTGATTATGGCAAGATGAATCCCAATATTATGTATAATTATAAAGCACTAATTGCAAAGGATATTGGATTCCATCATTTTTGAAAAACGCAGGACCATATCATGACCGTACTGTGCGACAGAACAGCAGAACCTTGTCCTCCTACCTGACTACAACTTAGTACCCTGGGGCCAACCTTCTCTGTCCCTCCTGCTCCCTTACCCTTTACAACTTCAGGGAACCAGCATTCTGCTCTATGCTCCTGGGAGATCAACTTCTGTACTTTCTACATGTGAGTGAGGTCCTGCCATACTTGTCTGTGCCTGACTTGTTGCCCTTCACACGGTGACCTCCAGTTCTCTCTATAGGATCAAGGATGCCAAATTTATAACAATCATATATAAAAACAGTTAAACCTTATTGAACACGTTCTTCAGCTGAACACATGAAGGGAACTGTTCATAGTAACATTTTATATCTTTTTATGAATAACTAGGAAAGAGGAGGTCAAATTCTCCAGAGCAGATCTAATTAGGAGTAGATGGAAGAATTAATTATCTTCACTTTATCAATACTTAGTGGGCACATCTATTAAAAATTACACTGTACCACACCTACATGCAATTATTGCATGTTAATTATACGTCTTTCTGAAATTGTTTAAGAAAATAGAATTGTTGACTATACTGATGCGATCATTACACACTATATATATGAATTGAATTAATATGACATACTCTATTTTTACAATTAAGAAAATAATTATTGAATAAAATATTTTAAATTATGCAAGTCAAAATGATAAGATAATAGAATAAATCAGACATTATCACCATATGTTCATACATGATTATATGACCTATGTTACTATCTACATCATGTAAATCCGATAAATGAGAAATCATACTCCATTTATGTATAATGTGTCAAAATGCAGTCTATTGTCTTGTATAACAAATTGGAACAATTTTTTTGGAAATATGTTTAAATAATTGTTAAGAAATTTTTAAAAACTAGGGGAATTTTTTTTTGTATACTGTGTATATTTGCCTCAGTATTGTAATTATTTACTACGTATATTTACCCTATAACAAACCTCAAATATGAACAATTAGAATCACACTAAAATAAATAAAATTTAAATTAAATGAAATCCCAAAAGTCAAAATATACATACACAAATTATTTAAAAACAATTACAATTTTTGAAATGCAAGAAAAAATGGTCAATGTGCCTGAGTCAGTGACCGAAAAGAATAGATATAAATGACTTAGGAACATGAAAATGTGCTCAATTTCATGAGTACACTGAGAAAATCACACTAAAATCATCAAGGGGACTTTGAATACCTTACCTTGGTGTTTCCTAAATCTGCAAAATCCAGAGACAGAGCGATTCTTTGTTGGGGAGAATCCCAGAAGCAGGAGTCTGTATCTGAAGCTCTTGTTTCCTCTGAGCTTAATTTATACTTTAGTAAAGCTTCTCTAGAGCCATCTTAACATGAGGTCTGGGACCATGGCCTACACTCGGTGACCACAAGCTTGTTGCCTGGTGACTATAAGGTCCTGATACCTAGTGAAGGAGTGAACAGGAATCTCCAGAGACGATGTGTATTAGATGGTCCAACAAAGTGGCAATGCTGAGTGGAGTTTTAAAATCTTAATTTAATATTTATGGATGAGTGATTGTACATATCCATAGGGTGAACATGATGTTTTTAGCACATGCACCCAATGAATGCTGAACAAAAAAGCTTAAGGGAACTTTACCTCCCCATATCATTACCTTATGATTCCAGGTCTGCACTCCTCACTTCAGATCTTCATTAAACTCATGACAAGATCTGGGCACTGTAGCCCCCACTCACCCCCACTCACTGTGGAACACCAGGACTGGGTCTTCCTATTCACCTGTGTTCCTGTACCTGTTATCCAGCCTCCCTCCTCCTCCTCCTCCTGCCTCCTTCCCAGCCTCCAGGGCCACTATTCTGATGTAGATTGAAGCTCCTTTGGCCTCCACATAGGAAAACATACAGTGTTTTCTTCTGTCTGGCTTCTTTCATGGGACACAAGGGGCTGTCCCCTTTATTTTTGTGTAAATGACAGGATTTCATTCTTCTTGAAGGCTGAAGAGCACTCAGTTATAAATATACCACATTTGACTACTGTGAATAGTGCCCCAGGAACATTGGGAAGTGCAGCTACGTCTTTGGAAGCTAATTTCATTCTCTCTATTTTTTTTATTATCAAGATCTACCTCCATGAGTCTGGATTTTTTTTCTGCCTCAAAGCCTCTTAGTTAACGTGTCCATATGTAGTTTTGTGGCTCAGACATTCTCTTCTTTCTCTTAAACCATCTCCTAATTTTTATTCTATTCAACTAAAATTCACAGAGGATTAACTCCTTACCAGGTATTGTACTAGACTTCACGGTTGTAGGCACAGATGAGATAGGGTTCAGAATTTCTAGGAATTCATAGTGTGTGAGTTGAAAACTTCACTAAGTTGAGGATGATGGGAAGGAAAGAGGATCCAACAAAAAGGCAGGAAATCTTCAGAGTTGGTCTCATTTGCATCATCTCAGAACACATCTCTGCAAGTGAGTTTCCAGGGCAAAAAGCACCCTGAGCATCACTTGTGAGGTTACGTGTTAAAGGTATAAGATTTGGTTTGTTAAAATTAAAGACAATCCCTTATTGTAGATAACTGGGAAAGTGCCCTGTTATATTCATGAAACTGAGATTTCCTGGTGAATGTTAAAAGGCTGATCCAATGTGGAACCTCAGAAACAGTCCTGGGGACAGGGAGCTCCTGAAGGGAGACACAGGGAGGAGTGGCTTTAAAACCTGTGAAACCTGAAGTCGTCAAAGGGCTGGATGGAGGAGGCCAGGCTCTCGGGCCCTTGATGTGGTGCCCACTGCTGCTCAGGATAGTCCTGCCAGGGCCTTCACTGGGGCACCATCCACCTGACCCCTCCAACTCCCTGCTCCTCAGAGTGTAGACAAAGGGGCTCAACATGTGGGTGACACCAAAGCCACATCAAGGTCATCTAGACAACAAAGTGCCTGAAGAACTGAGGAATACCTCAAGGCCAGTGCTACAGTTTCAATCTTACATGTCACCCAAAGGCCCTGTGTTAAAGTTTGGTCCCCAGCTTGGTGCTAATGGAAGGTGGAGGAAATGCTATGTGTAAGGTCTACGTTCATTTGGGAATGAAAGGGATTGTAGGACCCCAATCTATTCCTCTATCTTTTCCACTTCCAGGACATGAGGTCAGCCCCTTTCCTCTCCCACATTCTTGCCACCCCTCTTCTTGGGCTCATTGCAATAGGGCCAAGCCATGGGGCCAATGCATTACAGATTGGAATCTTGAAAACTGTGAGCCAAAATAAATGTTCTCTCCTTATCTATTGAATATCTCAGGTGTTGTGTTATAGTAATATAATTCTGACTCTCAAAGAAAGTGCATGATGCAAAGATATTACCCATAGTTTAGACCCACATGCAGCAAAGTCTTTGAACTGGTTACTTACTGTCAAAATTCTAGAATGATTAGAAGGTAAGTACACTGCTATGTTATTGATGAGGTTGCCTGAATAGGGGAACTCAGGACTCTGGCAGATCACAGAACAGTGTGGGGTCCCATGTTTGTGCAGAAGGGTGTGAGTAGAAGATGTTCTCTTAAGAAAAACCAGAGTGAATATCAAAGGTTCTTCAGTATTGTCTCCTAGGGTCTATGCAGCAGAGAGCAAAAACAATGAAATGTCAAATACCAACATTTCTTATTGTTCCAAATGTTTATTTCAATATTCAACATTTTACAATTATATTAATAGGAAACTTCTCTTTCTACACAATCTTCTGTACATTTTATGTCTGGATTGACACAAAATCATAGCACATTACCAAGAAGACAGTCTTCTCTTCATTTACCTTCTCTCTTAGAAGAATGTACACAGGGTAATTTTAAGCATGGTGATTTAACCATGACAACAATAACAGCTTACAGTTACATGGGAGAAGGAGAACAGCAATCATAAGTTTGAGAGAAAAGGGAAACACATCAACATATAAACTGTTTACAAACACTTGTCCTGCTAACTTTCACTTTTTTATATTTATAATTCTTAATGGACCTTTTCCTTTGGAGAAAATTGTGGATTAACATGCTGTAGTAAGGAAAGACAACAAGAGATCCAAGGGCCCTTTAGTCAGTTTCCACCATGGTAACACAGAGCAAAATATCACAGCCAGCATATTAGCACTGATAATATGGAAATGAAATCAGAGAGCAAAGAGAAGCCCCCTGCCCATGTCTTACAACATCATTCACACAGGCTCAGATATAGAGTCAATCTAAGTGTACATGACCAGAGGAGTGAAGGGAAAAAACGTGGCATATATACAACATGGAACACCCTTTATCCTTATGTAAGGATGAAATCCTGTCCTTTGGGGAAACATGGATGGAACCAGGGCACATAGTGCTAAGTGAATAAGACAGATACCAAAGAAAAGTACTTCATGGTCTCTCACAAATGAAGAAGATAAAAAGGGTAATCTGAATGCAGAATAGAGATTACTAGAGGTCAGGAAGGGGTTGGAGAGGGTGGAGAAAGGGAGGTTGAATTTGATGAGTGCACACTGTGGGCATGTGTGGAAATATCAGGCTGAACCTCCTTAATGTTTACAATTAACAGTTTCAATCAGTCAAGGATCCCAAGTTTTGCCCTGTTAGAGCCCCATCCACCTCCCTCCTGCCCAGTACCTGGATCCTTAGAACCATCAATCTATTCACCATTTTACATATTGCTATGTTTTCAAAAATGTTATCTAGCACATAAAAATACATGCCTGGAAAATGTTTTAGTTGATACCTCTGGAGACCTGTTTTGCCAATCCTATGTTAGGCAGTGTGGACACAATGTTGAAATAATAAGAGGATCCAAAGATGAGAATAAACCCTAATGACCAGCTAACACCTTGGTTTGTTAAAGGGTACATCATCAAGGATGGATTTATGGAAGTAATATAGGAAGAAAATCACGAACACACACAATTGAAAACCTATTCTCACCTGAGCATGGTGGTGCACATTTATAACACCAGGAATTCAGGAGGCTGAGGTAGGAGCATTGCAAGTTCAAAGCCAGCCTCAGCAAATTAGTGAGGTTCTAAGCAAGACCCTGTCTCTAACAAGAAACAGAAAGGATGGTGATGTGGCTCAGTTGTCAAGCACCAATAGGCCCAATCCATGGTACAAAAGAAGTTTTTTTCCTCAGATTTTCATCCTCAATAAAATTATAAAAATAACCTTAGTTGTTATGTACAGTTCTTTCACATGAGAATACAAACTATGACTATTTTACCAACATAAAAAAATACTTAGCATGGCATATATCATTTGAGATTGAATTATTTCTAAAAATATATCTTGTGGGATCAATAAGCATTTTCAAGTATTTCTAATCAAAAGATGGGTACGATTTTGGAAAGTTACAAAATGACAAATGAAGGGCATTGGATGTCACAGAGGTCAGAAAGTGTAACAATGTGAATGATGAGTGGAATTGAATGCAGAACCCAAAATCAAAGAAATGGAAACTCTGCATTAACATAGAAGGACAAAGTTATGCTTCCTTCTAAAAAAAAATCCCAGATTCTGACTCGGAGTCTCAAGAGCCCTGCAATCAGGGGCACTTATTCAGTCTCCAAAGAATTGTCCCTTTTATCTTCCTGTGTCACAGAGTCTTCCCAGAGCACTCTGGATGTCCTTGTTCCTCAGACTGTAGATGAAGGGGTTCAGCATGGGGGTGACCACAGTGTACATCACAGAGGCTGTTGCAGTAGAGTGTGAGTTTTGGGTCACAGCAGAACTGAGGTACACACCTAGGCTTGTGCCATAAAATAAAGAGATCACAGAGAGATGAGACACACAGGTGGAGAAGGCTTTGTACTTGCCCTGAGCTGATGAGATTGCACAGATGGAGGACACTATCTTGCAATAAGAGTAAAGGATTCCAGTGAGAGGGCCACCTCCCAGCAAGAGAGCACCAAAATATATCACAACCTCATTAAGAAAGGTGTCAGAGCAGGCATGCTGAATTACCTGGTTAAGTTCACAGAAAAAATGTGGGATTTCCAAGTCTGTGCAGAAGGATAGCCGCAACATCATTAAGCTTTGTAACAATGAATATAAGATGCTCACAACCCAGGACACCAGAATTAGCAATCCACAGATTCTGTAATTCATGATCACCATGTAATGCAAGGGGTGACAAATGGCCACAAACCGGTCATAGGCCATCACAGTCAGCAGAAAATTGTCCAATCCTGCAAAGAGTACAAAAAAGTGAATCTGCGTGATACAACCTGCATGGGTAATGGCCTTGCTCTGTGTCTGAATGTTCACCAGCATCTTGGGGATGGTGGTGGAGGTGAAGCAGATGTCCACAAAGGACAGGTTGGAGAGGAAGAAGTACATGGGCGTGTGCAGGTGGGAGTCTGAGATGGTGGCCAGGATGATGAGCAGGTTCCCCAGCACAGTGACCAGGTACATGGACAGGAAAAGGCCAAAGATGAGGAGCTGCAGTTCTGGGTCCTCTGCAAGTCCCAGAAGAAGAAATTCTAAAAGTTGAGTATCATTCCCTGGTTCCATATGCATGTGACTACCAGAAATGAGAAAAAGAGCATAACTAATTTTCCTATAGACAGATATTACTTACATCATTGAAGTGAAACAATACAAAATTAATATTTTGTGCAAGTACCTAGGTTCCATCCTTATCTACAAAAGGACAAAGAAAAACCAAGGAAAAGAAAATAAATCACCTTCTATAGAATATGAGTGTTTCTTGTACTCTAAGGAACACTGTGCCATCTCTGATGATGAATTCCTGTTTCACTCTCAAGATTTCCCTAAGAAGTCATGTATTTTGTACTTCTAAAAAAAGTTCTCCATGCATTTGAGAAATAGAAATGAGTCACTCCTGATGAACACTTTGATTTTTTTTTTTTTGTACCTGGCTGTTGTGATTTGTGCATCAGTAAACATGGAATGGCAGATATCTTCAAAATACCCATTTTATTTCTTTGACTACACACCCAGTACTAGGATTACTGCATCATGTGATAACTCTATTTTAATTTTTGTGGAATCTCTGTATTGCTTTCTATAATGCTTTCATTCGTTTACATACCTACCGATTCTGCAAAAGAATTCCCCTTTTCTCCACATTCTCACTGACCCTTGATATCTTTGGTCTTTTTGATCATAGCCGTTCTAACTGGAGTGAGGTGATATTGTACTGCAATCTTGGTTAGCATTTCCCTAATAATTGGAAATTTCAACTATTTTTCATATGCCTATTGGCCATTTGTGTTGTGTACAGATACAGAGTGGAATAATATTCAGTTATTAACAGAAGATTGAGTCCTGTCATTGGGGACAACACAGGGGAATCTGGGGGATATTATGTGAAGTGAAATAAGCCAGGTACAGGAACACTAAAGCTGCATGACATCATCCATCTGCAGATTCTTCAAAAGCTGCTCTCATAGAAGCTCGGCAGAGCATGATGGTCCCAAGAAGCTGAGGAGCATTGTGGGAAAAAAGGGATGGAGAGGAACTTCTTAGGGGGACAAAGTTACAAGCTGAGAAAAGGAATAACTTCTGCTGTTGTATTGCACAGTCAGGTAATTATAATTAACCAAAATATATTACATATTTTAAAATAACTAAAGGGGACAGTTCTGAGTGTTTCACCACAGAGAAATGATAAATGTTTCAGGTAATTAAACTAATTACCTTATGCAATTATTACACCATTTTATACACATACAGAAACATAAAGTTATTACTATAAAGTTCTATAATTATGTTGATAAAAATAAAGCAATAACTCATTATTGAATATCAACTATATTCCAGGTAATTTATCAGTAATACGTATAAGGTACAAAAGTCCTCATAATCCAATGAGAGGGAAAGTACTAAGCAAAATTTTTTTAAATCACATAATATGTCACATGGTTGTGGGAACTATGAAGAAAAAGAAGAAGTAGAGAGTTACTGTACTTTCATAGCAATGCAGGAAAGCAGGGCAGGAAACAAGTTATCCTCAGCAGTGTGACCTTCACTGGGGGAATAGCCAGTGCAAGGTCCCCAGAAATTTACGTGTTTTTTTTTTTTTTTCAGAAAATCAAGGCTTAAAGGAATGTTGTTGGTGAAAAGAAAAAAAACAGAGGGAGAGTGATGAGAAAGTTGTCAGAGAATGTTGAGGAATGAGCTGGCCTCATTGCTCTCTGCATCTACGGATACAGGGAGTCTTTCGTCCACACCTTATACCTCTTAAAAGTGCTGCAAAGACATTCTGTGAACTGCAGAGGATTCCCTCCTTGCTACCACCTGAGGATTAAGTTCTGACCTCTGGCTGCTAAGAGTCACCCTGCAATATATAACCTCAGATACCCCTTCTCTGAACACACCATGAGGCACATAAATGCACACACACACACACACACACACACACAAATAAGAACACACAACACACCCTGGGCTCTGGTCTTATTTCTGCCATGGCTCTCAGCCCCAGACACCCTGATAAGGCTATGAGTGTCGACACCACAGCTGAGATGATCAGTTCCCTACAGAATGTGGACAGGGCACTGGAGAGTCCACTCGACACACTTTCCATGAACAAATGAGCAGACCCACTTAAGAATGCTGCTCCTCTTCCCTGTGTTTACAAAGAAGCATGAAAATCTGTGCAGTCAACAGAGGGAGGAAGAGAAATAGAGAAGGATGGGGAGTGAGAGAAAAGGAGAGAGAAGGCAAAGGAGTGGGAGGAACATGAAGAGGTGAGGGCAGAGAGCGAGCTGACATGGACCCAGGAGAACAGGACCTTGCAAGCCCAGGTGTCCCTCCTCCAGGAGGTAAAGGCTGCCTTGGTCCTGGCAGTGCTCCAAACCCAGTGACCCTTGCTGGGTGCCCAGCAGAAACCATAAACAATAAAAGTATGTTTTCTAAAAGATCAAAGTAGTGATATTGTTTTTTTAATCTACATTTTTAATGTTTTATTATTATATTGCAGTGATGCATAATGTTGGGGTCACTTGACATAATCACACATTAAAAAATATGGAATATAATTTGCTCCACTTCAGTACCTATTACCTCTCTTTTCCCTCCTCTCCTCCTAAACCCAATAACAAACACTCATCTATTAGAAGACATTAAAATCTGTAGACTTTCAGACACTCCCCACAGATACATCTCCACCTAGGTGCTGTGCTTATGTAAATGAACCAAGGGACAATATAAAAAATCAGTGGAAAAACCATTGAAAGAATTTTTGAAAATTTTTTAAAGAATGGGAATAAATATTCTACAAGCCCAAGCAAAGGGTCTTTTTATTTTATTTTTTTTATTTGTAGACAGACAGCATGCCTTTATTTTTATTTATTTTTTTCATGAGGTGCTGAGGATTGAACACAGTGCCTCACACATGCAAGGAAACGCTCTGCCACTGAGCCCCAGCCCCAGCCCAAGCAAAGGGTCTTAACAATTTGAAAAAGCGAAGTTGTTGGCCATCCCATCAGTTTCATCTTCACAGGCTATGAAATAATTGCAAATTTAAACTCTTTATAATACCCGTTTTCATTAAGGAAGAAAATTCATTTTTCATGTGGATACCCAGAGTGGAAGAAGATATTGTGATATAGCTGTGTCAAGAGTTTCTGTTGCAGGAATTTACTTACAAGAAAGTCTTAAATGTGGATCTTTCTCATGAATATGAAAACATGCTGAACTATATATATATATATATATTTTTTTAATGAGCTCCCTCCAGTGCATATCCCTCCATACTTAATACTGAATTTGTCCATTCCCCTTCATCTCGAAGATCATCAGACTTAAATTTTACTTTGATTTGAACTACTTCATACCTCCCATCCCTCTTCTAATGAGGTTCTGTTACCGTAAGTTGATGGTCAACAATGACCCCATGTTGCTGATTTCTGGATCACTTCTTCTCTTAGTATCTTATAAATCCATTAATAAATTAATTAAGCTAGCAACAGACACCACTATCTCTGGGCTGCAGGCCAGGCTGGTTGGCCTCTTAGGGAACCTCAGGTCAAAGCTCCTGCCTTCATTCTCTTCAGTCCTCTCCTGTAGAGTCTGCTGGGTCCTCAGACTCACCTGGGTGGCATCTCTGATGGGAGGGTCTTCATGCACAGGCTTCAGTTCTTCTCTGGATGCTAAAGGCGCAGAGTGAGACTCTGACCCCAGACAAGAGAACAGGAATGGGTCCAGCTTTGGTCCTCAAGTCAGATTTAAAGATCCTGAAAAATGAAGTAAGTCCCAAGGGCGTGCACTCAGGAGAGCAGGAGCAATCACAGCCTATAGCTTTCTCTATCTGCTCATTAAGCACATGTCCTTCTTTATACTCCAACCTCTAAGCACCTGATTTCCCCACAATACTTGGGAATATATAGGAGAAGAAAAGTTCACATAGATTCCCCAGAGATCAGAGTGGATTCAGGTGAATCCTCCTCTATTACCACCATCTATGAGCCTCACCTTCCCAAATTTCCAAACCCCCCCCCCACTATATCCTTTCTGTGAGGTATAGCTTTCTTCAACATCTAAAAGTAAGAAACCTTCCCTGGTTAGGTATGTTGTGTCCTCAAAACACTGACTCACATTGGGAACACAGTCTCTGGTGTCTCCAGAAGTGTTCTCTGAGGAGTGAGCTGTGTTTTCTTGAAATGTGAAACCATAAGATGGAACCTCGTGAAATCATCACACTTTGCCCACAGTACCAGGAATTTCATGCTGGTAATGAACACACACGTTTATAGTGAGGGACCAAGTAATGGCTCTTACCTTAGGATGTGAGTATGAGTTTGAAGAGATGAAAAAGTTCTCTTCAGGCACCATGACCTGAGCTCTCTTCTCATTTCTTGCTCATTCAGAGTTGGCTCTTTTCATACTTATTCTCTGAAGTTTCAATAATAAAGACAGAATCAAATGTGATTTTGTGTGCACATGTAGATCCATGTGGTTGGACAACTGAACGTTTAAGAAAAACATATTACAAATCCATAGACACCCATGAGCTTATTTACACCCTGTACCTGTGACCACTTTCTGTGGACTCAACAAAGTATTCCCTCACATTTAATTTATTCCTCACAACATTGTTTTGAATTTATGCTTATTTCCCCAGATTACCTTCAGAAAAAAGAACACTAGTTGGGGTTAAATTTATTGATATTAAATTTTTAATGGAGTCATGTAAGTGTCACATATTACTAGGGTACCTGCCGCAGTCTGGCTGGGCACAGAATCAGGAGCCACTCACAGCCTTGTAGATTCAAAAAGCAACTCTATTCCCGAACTCACACGGGCCCCCTACAAACACGTTCTGCCGCAAAATTCACGTACTCCACCAGGCTTAGAATCCCAAATACTTTCTCAATCCCATGAGAACTCAAGGATCGGGCATGCCTGAGGCAGCAGGATACGCCCTATTCCCGGCAGGGTACACCTTAAACCTGGAACTGCCCTAAACCCAAGGACTGGATACTCCCTAAAACCTGATCAGCTCTAAACCCGGATCCGCCCTGGTCCTTGAGCAAGGTCACCTTACTAAAGCATACATGCAATGTCACAGTGAATGTCCAAGGCAAGTCCATTTCCATGAGTCCTTCCTCTAAGCAACATGGAAAGGAAATTTTGATGCGTCATTCCTACTTGGCAATGGCTCTCAGCAGGTACCATATGATGTTACCACATTTGCATACATCAGGGAATGTCCAGAGCACGGTAAGCACATTTACCTCCACAAGATTTCTCTTTCTTTGGGCTGGTGATGTGGCTCAATGGTAAAGCAGTTGCCTAGCACATGTGAATCACTTGGTTCAATCCTCAGGACCACATAAAAATAAATGAATTAAATAAAGATATTGTGTCCATCTAAAACTAAAAATATTTTTTTAAAAAAAGATTTATCATTTCCTTGTGGTGAAAACACTCAAGACTGGTAGAAAGAAAGGAAAGGGTAAAAGGGAAGGGGCAGGGGAAGGGGAAGTACTGGATTGGAGCAAATTGTATTCTATGCTTGTATGATTATGTCAAAATGAACCCCAATATTAAGTATAGTTATAATGGACTCTTATTTTTTAAACATGCAGGACCTTATTATGACCCTACTTTGAGTCAAAACATCAGAACTCCTGTCTCCTACCTGAGTATAACTTGGTTCCTGGGGTCAACCTCCTTCGGTCCCTCCTGCCCCCTTACCCAGGCCAGCCTCTGGTAACCAGTGTCCTACTCTGTGCTCCTCCTATGAGATAAACTTTCACAGAGTCTACATGTGAGTGAGATCCTGAAGTACTTGTTTTTCTGTCACTGGCTTATTGCCCTTCACACAGTGACCTCCAGTTTCCTTCATAGCATGGATCAAGGATGCCGATTTTAAACAATTATATATCAAGCTGTTAAAACTTACTGAGCACTTTCTTGAATTGCACACAAATGGAATCCTATGGTGCATGCTTTTCATTGTTGTGGGGCTCTTGTAATTCAACAGACTGTGCACTTTAAATCTGTATGGGTTGCTGAGTGTTATTATTGTCTAATAAATTAATTAAAAGGAAAATCAAGTGGTGTGTGTCTCAGGGTACAATACAGGGCACATAAGGCTGGTCACACTTAACAAGGGTGGAAATGTCTTTTTTACCTGGGAGGGAAGCAAAGGGTCACATATAGATATAGGAACAGTGGCCTTACCTTAAGGTAGTTCATTCTTGTAAACTAAAAGGTCAACCTTGATTTAAATTAGAGTAAACTGACCATAAGTAATTTCCAGACATAACTTCACTGTCTCTGCCCTCCACACCACAAGTGAGCCTTGGAAACACATTGCAGATGCTCACAGCTGAGTACAGACTCATGAAAACACTTCCACTTGATAACAATACTACATTCAACCATTTGATTTTAGGATGGCTTTATACCCACCAATAGCTAATGTTACAATAATCAAAGGGAAAAAGAACTGAGTGAAATTACAATAATCTGTTACTTCAAATTTTGACATTTTTTTCTGACACTTTATGATAGCATTCATAATTACTCTGTTGTTCAAGTTGGTTTCACACAAATATATTAAAAAGTGACTCCAGTGAGGTTCCAGCTGACCAGGAGATGTGGGAGGACATGCACCTTTGAGTAGGAATACGATTGACTCTGAATCATATGACTGGGCTGGAGTTCAGGCTCTCCTGTGCTTCATCACATGATCATAAAGGTCATTCACAGCCACTGTGGCGATTATGATAAACTTTAGAAGATGGAGAGACTATATACTTGGAGCAATAGAGTCATGTTTACAGACAGTGCTAGACATATCCAAGTAGCAACAGAAAGATTTCAATGAAATTTTGACATAAAGCCCATCAACAATCCCTGAAGCCAATGAATAAACCCTCTCACATGGTGACAATCACCTTCCACACTTCAGTGATTAGAAACAGAATATGAAAAGGAAATATTTTCCATAGCAGTACAATTACCTGTTTTAAAAGTTTGATTTTGGCTGGGATTGTGGCTTAGCGGTTGAGTGCTTGACTAGCATGGGTGGAACCCGGGTTTGATTCTCAGCACCACATTAAAAATAAATAAATAAATAAAGGCATTGTGTTGTGTCCATCTATAAAAAGATTCTCTCTCTCTCTGTTTCTCTCTTTCTCTTTGTCTCTATCCTCTCTCTCTTAAGAAAAAAAGTTTGGTTGGTCATATTTAAGGTCATCCCTGATGGGTCAAACCCTTATTCAAATTCATCTTTCCAGTTAGACTCCCCTTAGAGACACACACTTGATAATCAATTTTTGGCAATAACTTTGGTACTCAGTGTGCACTGAGTTGAATAAGAGAACATGATCATATGAGAGAATAAAATGCAAATAATAAATAAATGCAATGTTAAGTTACAAAATACACCAGTGTGTTAAAATGTACATTACCAGGAGGAGCAGTTAATGTCATGGTGTAGAAAATAATGATAGGAGCTGGGGTGCAACTCAGCAGTAGAGCAAGCCTTTACGAGGACCTAGGTTCCATTCCTAGCTTAAGAAAAAAAGAAGAGAGAGAGTGAGTTAGGGAGGGAGACAGGTAGGAAGGAAGGAAGGAGAAAGAAAGGAAAGGTGAAAAGAAGAAATCACAGAAGCACATATGGAAAACCTATTTCAGATTTTTGTATATTACAATTTTAATTGCCTTGGCTTCCGTGTGTAGTCTTTTCCCCAGGAATAGTAAAACTCATGACTATTATGTTAGTAAAACTCAAGAAAATATTTGTTATTGAAGAGCAAATTATTCTTAAGAAGTCCATATTGTCCCATTGCATGAGTGGGAATTTCCAAATACTTCTGACACAAAGGTGGGAATGGGTTTGGGAAAGTGGGAAATGACAAAGGCAGACATTTCATTAGAGACTAGAAATAACAGAAAGCCTAGTCAAGGTAGTTCTGTTCATTGTGTAGGAAAGCTGATGTCAAAGAAATGGAAACCATGGTAAATAAAAGGATCAAGTTTTCATTCTACAATCTGATCAAAGAATTATGGTGTCTGACTCAATAACTTTGAGCCTTGCAAGCACAGGCAAGTCTACTGAGGTGGATGAATTGGTTCTCTTCTGGGTGTCCTCCCAAGGAGCCTTCTCAGAGCACTCTTAATGTCCTTATTCCTCAGACTGTAGATAAAGGGGTTCAGCATGGGGGTGACCACAGTGTACATCAAAGAGGCTGTTGCAGTGGAGTGTGAGTTTTGGGTCACAGCAGAACTAAGATATACTCCCAGCAGCGTGCAATAAAATAAGGAGACCACAGAGAGGTGAGACGCACAGGTGGAGAAGGCTTTATACTTCCCCTGAGCTGATGAGATTGCACGGATGGAGGACACTATCTTAGAGTAAGAGTAAAGGATGCCGGTGAGGGGGCCAACAGCCAGAAACACAGCTGTGATATATATCACCATGTCATTAAGAAAGGTGTCAGAGCAGGCATGGTGGACCACCTGATTAAGTTCACAGAAAAAATGGGGAACTTCCAAGTCTGTGCAGAAGGAAAGTCTCAATACCATGAAGCTATGCAACAAAGAATTCAGGAAACTCATGAACCAGCATGCCAGAACCAACAGTCTGCAGTGACGGTGGTTCATGACGATCATGTAGTGCAGTGGGTAACAGATGGCCACATATCTGTCATAGGCCATCACTGTCAGCAGAAAGATGTCCAATCCTGAAAAAAGCAATAAGAAGTACATCTGGGTGATGCATCCTGCATAGGTAATGGTCTTGCTCTGTGTCTGGATGTTCACCAGCATCTTGGGGATGGTGGTGGAGGTGAAGAAGATGTCCACAAAGGACAGGTTGGAGAGAAAGAAGTACATGGGCGTGTGCAGGTGGGAATCTGAGGTGATGGCCAGGATGATGAGCAGGTTCCCTAGCACAGTGACCAGGTACATGGAGAGGAACAGCCCAAAAATAAGAAGCTGTATTTCTGCTTGCTCTGAAAATCCCAGAAGAAGGAATTCTGAAATTTGTGTACCATTTTCTGGTTCCATGTGTTTGATATGACTACAAAAAAAAGGAGAGAGGACAAGAACAGGACACAAGAATGCATTACTCACCCATCACAATGCTGCCTGTTTTATCTGTGTGTGCGTGTGTGTGTGCTGGGTATCAAAGTCACTGTTAGGCAAGCACGCTACCATTGGCCTATGAATCATCCACAATCTTCTACAGTAAAGCAATTAACTTCTACATTGGTGTATATATCTTGTCCCCTTCATAGTATTAATCGTGTTATCTCTGATTAGAAATTTCTGCCTCATGTTCAGCATCTACTCAAAGATCATGTATTCAAAAAATGTTTAATGTTTTTATTAAATAAGTGCATTATAGTCATACATAATATTGTGGTTAATTCTGACCTAATCATACATGCATGAAATAAAATTTCTCCAATTCAACCCCCACTACTTCCCCATTTCCTCCCCTTCTCCCTCCTTGTTTCCTTTTCTTTGTTCTATTGGTCTTCCTTCAATTTATTTATAGTTTTTAAACTAGTGCTTTACAGATATACACAAACGTGTAATTCACCATGGTGTACTCATACATGTATGTGGTAAATATGGTCAATCTCATTCCACCATTTCTCCCTTTTCCCATCCCACCTGCCTCCTGCTCCACCACCTTCTCTACTCCAGTGATCTGTATTCTGCTTTCACAGGACTCCTCTCTCGTCCCCCTTACTTTGGTCTTGCTTCTGCATATGAGAGAGCATTTGCCCTTGACGTTCTGAGTCTGGATTATTTCATGTAGCATGATGTTCTCCAGTCTCATTTATTTTTGGTGAGAAATTCTTCTATGCATTTGAGAAATAGAAATATAATGAGGCACTGTTGACATAATGTGTGAAAAAACACCAAATTCCATACACCACATGAAGGAGAAGGAAAACTGTGTTAGTCACCTTCCCATCACTGTAACAAATACTTGAGAAAATCAAGTTTTATTCTGGCTCTCAGTTTTGAAATTTCCAGCTGACCCAGCAGATTTGGGCCTGTGGTGAGGCAGAATATCCTGGAGGGAAGCCTGTGTGGAAAAAGTGCACTCCTATATGACCAGGAAGCAAAAGAAAGCAAGGAGGAGGCCACACCCCCAACAATCTAAGGAATCTCACTAAGCCCCACTTCTTGAAGGTATCACCACCTCTGAAAGTACCTCTCTGAGGACCAAATCTTTAATACATGGGCATTTGGAGATAGTCAAGATCCTATACATTCAACTATATTTCAAGTGCAATTAAAAATAGATAAAAAGGAGAGAGTGGATGGGGTATTATTTTACTGGGTGTTCAGGGAAGACTAGCAGACAAAGTGACGTTTGAACAGGGACCTTAAGGAATACAAGATGGGAGCCAGGAGGTATCTCGGACTGTGTGCAGTTGGAAGGAGGAACAGCCAAGGCAAAGTCCCCGAGGAAGATGCATGTTTCAATTATTCAAGGCTAACAAGGAAACCAGTGTTGTGAGCAGAGTGAACAATGGGTGAATGATGAGAAATGGTGTTGGAGGGTGATGAATGAGTCTGTCTTGGTGGCCCATCACCATGATGCCAGCTACTCAGGAGGCTGAGGCATGAGGATTGCGAGTCTGAGGCCAGCATGAACAACTCTATGGAACTGTCTCAAATGTAAAAGCAGAATGGCCAAGGGGAATAGCTCAGTGGCAGAGTGCTTGCCTAACATGTCCAAGACCTGAGTTTATCCCCAGAGTGACAGTCAATTAATTAGTCAAGAAGCACTGGGTACTACTGTCATGGGTAACTAATTAGAACACATTTTTTTAAAGTAAGAGAAGTACTGGGTGGCCTTAAAGAAACTTGTTTTAAACTATGAAGCATCTTCTCAATGAACACAGAGAGAAGAATTAAGCAGACCCCTGGGGATACAAAAGAAAGAAAGAAAAGATCTAATTAACTCTGGTTGTTCCTGAGAGAATAGAAAAAAAATATATAATGATTTTCTTAATTACAGGTACAGCCCAACTGCTGCTCTACGCCCTTGACACTCCTTAAAAATAATAAACAGCAAAAATAAATTTACAGATAAGACAAAAGACATGATACCTTTTCAGTGTCAAGACACTTGCAGATTGAACACCCCAACAGAGAAAGAATCAAAGGGAAGAAATCAACAATTCAAAGGAGGAAAGAGATGCAGAAAGAGTGAACTGAAACACTTTATATGAGACAATGAAAGGTTTGCTCCTCCAGTGCCTGGTCCATATCTGTTTGACCCACTGGTTTTCATGTGGTCTGACAATGGGCAGCCAGAGTCTCTTTCTCTTTTCTCAGGTGACACCTTCTCTTCAGTATTTGTAGGTCTGAGGCTTGGATATTTTACTTTACTTTTGAGTCCCATGGGTATATTCTAGCCTTCAGTCTTTTCATGGTCAATAAGACTCTATAAAATTCCATGCCAGGACACCACAACAATTCTCTGTTTAGCTGAAAACATCCTTCCTCTAATTAATCCCTGAGGGCATCGTATCATCCACGTTTCATCATTCTCCATCTTCACCAGTACAGTTTAAAATCCAAAGGCAGAGAATTCAACTGCTTTGCTCATCTTCACGTTTTCACAAAAGTGTGAAAACACATACGTTATATAGAAACAAATTTAAGGAAAATAAAAAGTTAGAATGGCAAGGGTATAAAACCAAGCCAAATTGAGTGGTTTCCAAACAACAAAATCAAAAGGACCATGGCAGCAATTTAAGTGATTTCAAGATGGATTAATAATTTAATTTTCAAAGACCTAGATGTAAGAGAATATAATAAAGTTGTAACCATCTAATTTTATAATTTTATCTCATATCAAAATGTATGAAGGGATGGGAATGTACTCAGTGGTGGAGCACTTGCCTAGCATGTGCAGTGCCCTGCTTTCAATCCCCATGTATATAAATTATATATATATAGTAGAGGTTATCTAATCAAGTGATAATGACTTCCAAAAGATGTCCAGAATGAAGGTGACTTGAGGAAATAGATCTATCAAAAAAGACCAAAACATAATGAAGAATAACAGACATGTGAAAACAAGTTGGAAATATGCATGAAAGGCTAATCAATAACATCACACAGATGAACTTTGTTCAATGAGGCAAACACAATATAACCACAGACTTGATCCCACAAAATACTTAAAATTTCATAATTGCCCCCAACACTCCTATACATACATAAAAGATCTAAACGTCAAAGGTGATGAAAAATTCTAATTTTTATATTTGAAATACAACAAAAAAAAATGAAAATAAAATCCTCCAACCCCAATATACTCAAAGAAGTTGCACAATTCACAATAAAATAAATGGCTAATGACACCACAAGTATATCCACACTCAGCAGTAAGAAAATAAATGCAAGGGAAGCTTGTTGATATGCTTTTTTCACCTTATAATTATTTTTTTCATCTGATTACCTTGCATGAAGGGAGAAATTGCAAAACATATGCCTCATGAGCAACTATTGTAAGAAAGTATTTGCAAGCAATTAACTGGTCTGGTCTTTTCTTATGGATATGGAGATATATTTAAGTACACCCCATCTTAAAAAAGACTTACCCTCTCCTCAGTGTGTATTCCTGCACAGCTAATACTGCCCACAATTTCAGAAAAATCTTTGTATTTACATTCTACTTGTATGGGAACCATTTTATGCCAACCATTCCCTCCTTTAATTTGGATTTTGTCACCATCACTTAAATGTCCATGATCACCCCTGCATTGCTGAGTTCAGCTGTCATTACTCTTTTCAGCATCATAAGTAAGCACACTCACAAACAAGCAAGCCTTGCCTGCATTTTCTCCACTCTGGTCCATGCTGAATTGCTCTCAGGAAACTTTTTCAGCTTTTTATGTCTCTGGACCCTTCCTGCAGCACTGACTGAGCTCCTGGACTCACCTGGATGTGATTTCTGAAAGGAAGGTCTCTGTGTGGAAACACAGACTCTCCCCTGAATGGTTAAAATGGTTAATGATGGAGACTGCAACTCAGTTCCAAAGCAGGACAGCAGGAAGGAGTGAAGCATCAGTCCCAGAGCCAGACAGGTCTCCAAAATGAAAACCTGTCTTGTCAAACAGAAGATGGTACATGCTAAAGTACAGTAGTGGAGGAGATATTCATAGCTCCTGAGAGCTTCTCCCTTACGTATATTCCCTTCATGTCCCCCTCTTGTTATTCAATCCCTGAGCACATCATGTCCCTGGGGGACACTACTCTGCACAGAAGAAAAATTTTTTTTTTGCAGATTCTGTCCTCAAGAGACCAGGTGAATCCAGCCTTCATTGCTCCTCAATGAACTCTTGGTTTCCAGAGATCTGATCTCCTAACACCTCTTCCCAACCCTGAGTTGACATTTTCTCCAAAGCGTAAAATGAAAGAAACCATCTTCACTACATCCTTTAAACCACCAAAGCAGTGATTCAATTTAAGGGACACAGCCCCTGATATCCTCAAAAAAAATTGTGATTTTTCTCTTCAACACGGGAGAACTATGTTCCTGTGATATGAGACTGTAGGTGTGACATTCCTTGGCTTTGTGGTGCTTTTGACAAAAACTTAAGAGGTTAATGCTTGTAAAACTAAGATAAAGTCAGGGCTGCCATTTATTTCTTCACTTATAAAGTATTTGGTAATTATGAGAGTTATATTTGGATCTTTTTATGCACCTTGTAGAGATTAATGACTTAGAAGGTGTTACGACTCAGATATAAGTGATTCCCAAAAGCTCATGTATAAGATAAAGCAAGGAGTTTTAGAGGTGAAATGATAGGGTTCTAAGAGCACTAATCCAATCAGTGATTAATACCCTGATAGGGACTATCTGGGAGATGACTGCAGGTGGTGAGAGTGGGAGTGATTGGAGGAGGTGGGGCCTTGGAAGGGCACCTTTGGGATATATATTTCATCTTTATTGAGTGAAGCGCTCTCTCTCTTTCTCCCTCCCTCTCTCTTCTCTCTCTCTCTCTCTCTCTCTCTCTCTCTCTCTCTCTCTCTCTCTCTCTCTCTCTCCAATCATCCTGCCCAGAGCCACTTTCTACATCACACTTTCTACATCACACTTTCTACATCACACTTTCTACATCACACTAACCCATCATGATGTTCTGCCTCACCTGGGGACCCAAAGGGTGAAGTTAGCCATCCATAGAGATCTTTGAAACTGTGAGACCCTTTAATCCTGGGTCAGAGCAGATGGTGTGAACGGTTTGGTCACACGGGAAAATCCTTAGGGAGTTTAAATTAAAGACACAGACACCATTTTACTTTTAAACCAGCTCCAGGATGGCTTCCCCAACCCTCAGCCTCAAGCTCCCCGGTGGGGGTGGCAGTGAGGTTTTACTGAAGAGGCTAGTGAGAGATAGAGAGAGTGCATGCTAAGAAGAGGGCTTTTATTGGGGAACAAAGAATTCTGGGGAAAATCCCATCCAATGAAAGTCAAGGGGGACAGTGTGGCAAGGTCAGGTGCAATGATTGGATCTTTGGGGCAGTGATAAGACACGCCTCCATACGGACAAGATCTCAAACCCAAGACGGGCGGGGAAAGCTCTTCTACATTAAATGTGACTGAGTGCCTCACACCCAGCCAGGGAGGAAACTCAGTCACATGCAAGGATAGTCTCCCACATAGTCCCTCTTCTTCCTTTGAAAAGCAGGTGATGATTTACTCTCTCTAGCCCCTGAATTTTGCTTTGAAGACTCACATGCTATAATTACAACACAAAAGAGAATTAATAGCAAAGAGAACAATGCAAAAATATGCCAGACAGAGTGTTTAAGAATGTTTCTGGGGTTAAAGCCATTTAATTCTTTTAATATTTGATTAGCTAAGGAAGAAGGATCCAAAAAATCAGCCCTATTATTTGACTATCTTGAATATGATGATGGAGCTCCAAAAGATCCAAGCTGTTCTTAGTATTTTGCAAAATACCCAATAAATGGTTTTTAACCTTCTCCCAACCCCACAGGGAGGTATTGTACTTGGTGGCTGTAACACACGTATTTATAACTTGCAAGGCAATTAAGTCTTTCTTTAAACTTTAAAGCCAGAAGCTCATTACCTATATTTATGACAGTTGCCTCTAAGGCTTTTAACTTAGTCTAAATTCTTTCATCAGTATTTATTTGATTGTGAAGAGCCTTGGAAGTATTCTGAGCCAAATTATTAAGAAAATTTGCATGTTAAATATTTTGAGATAAAGCCACCGAAGCTGTGACTATTGAGGCAATAAAGGAAACCAAGGCAACAACTCCCACTATTATAATTCCAATGGCACGTTTAGGTCTCACTAGCTAGGCATGTATTTGTTGTAAAACTTGAAAACCAGCATCAGCGTGCCATGGCTCTGAAATATTAGCTGGCAATAAGACAAAAGAGGGCTGATGAAATATCAGCACTGCTTTTCCTCTATTATATCTGGTTGGGAATATTAATAAATATACCAGCTCTTGAGTATTAATTCTAGTAAGCTCTGCATTCTTAATTGCAATTTCCACTTTTCTCTAAGCTGCTCTAGCCTCTATTGTTAGCTGATGATAAGTTGGAGAAGGATCTCCTTGTAATATCTGGAATAAAGGACTTAAAGCAGAAGTAGTTATCTTTAAAGATGGTCTTAGCCAATTAATATCTCCTAATAATTTTTGAAAATCATTGAGGGTATGTAACTCCTTATCTGTAAGTTTTAAGGACGAATTGTACATCCTTCAATTACATGGACCAAATATTGAAAAGGAATCATCTTTTGCATCTTTTGAGGCACAATGCACAAACCCATTGCTGTAAGTAAAGTCTCTAATTGGGTAAAAATTCTGAAAGTACTTCTGGATTACCATGAGCTAATAATATGTCATACATGAAATGAATAATATATGCATCAGGAAAATTATTTCTTACAGGTGTTTTTGCCTGAACCACAAATTTTTGACATAAAGTTGGACTATTATGCATTCCCTGAGGAAAAACCTTCAAGCAATATCTCTTAACTGGCTCTTTAAAATTAACTGCTAGGACACTGAAAGCAAATAATTTTTCACAATCCTCAGGATGTAATTTTATTGAAAAGAAGCAGTCTTTCAGGGCTATTAAAATTAATCTATAATCCAAAGGAATTGCTGTGGGGGAAGGAAGTCCAGACTGTAATGATCCCATAGGCTGAATTGCATGATTTATTGCCCTTAAATCCTGTAATAACCTCCAACTACCTGATTTTTTTCTTAATAACAAAAGTGGGGGTGTTCCAAGGACTAAGTGTTGATTCTGTATGACTAGATTGAAGTTGTTCCTCAACCAACGTATGAAGGCCACTGAGAAATCCATATAGGCTCTTCTGTGATCCAGGTGATCTTTTCTGCTGTCTTTTGGATCAGGGAGACACTCAGGGCCCCTAATAAAAATTTTGATCTGGAGCATTTAATAATCTCTGTCAAAGAGTCTGGTTTCAAGCAGATATTCATTCTGTAGATTTCTTTCACTATTCCTAGGAATAAACCCTTGATTAAATTCCTCAAATGACCTTATAGCATTTGGAGTTATCAATAATAACCCCAATTTGCTTAGTACATCCCTTCCCCATAAATTTACTAGTAAACACATATGGCTTAAAAACTTCACTATTTCCATCTTGGTCTTTCCAGTGAAGATATGGGGCACTTTGAGCAGGCTGTGAAATCTGTCCCATTCCTTCTCAATTGGCTGGTGCTGTATGTAAAGGCCAGTTCCTTGGCCAGAATTGGCGAGACAGTGCTGATCTGTTGGCATCAGTGTCAGTCACTCCTTTTGAATTTTTTATGATTAATTTTCAGTTCCCGTAGGGGACACTCCGGATGCACTAATTGAACCCAGTACACTGTCTGCTGGTTTGGGAGCTGAGGTTTAATCCAGACAATTGGCAGATTTACAGGGCAAAAGAATCAATTGGGCTCTATTGTATTCTCAATAGAAAGCCAGATGGCATAATCTGATTTTACAGTAACTGTTACTCAACCCTAAAATAAGTATCCACAATTCCTGGTAGTACCTCAATTGCCTGTTTTAAATTGCTACATCCCCAAATCAACCCTATATTTCCTGTAAGAAGCGGCCTAAAATCTCCAGTAGGAATTTGTTGTGGACCCTTTTCAGGTGTTAAATCAGTCACCATGGCTGGTTACAGAAGGATTCTCTGGGTTGGTTGCACCAGTAAATATGGCAGCTGGCCATGGCCAGCTGTGATGACATCAGGCCCTGAAACCTCTCTCATTTCCCCTGTTTTATCGGCCCGGGGGAGGGGCTGATGGGAAGTTTTTTGACTTCTTAGACCAGATGGAGTCTGTCACGTGGCCTCTCGCCCTATAATAGCGCTGATGTGAAGCAGGAAGAACCCTAGCCTTATGTCTCAGGATGTTGCAGTCTCACTCATGCATTTCTCCCACAATTAAAACACTGCCCACGGGATTGGCATACCAGCTGCAGTTGAAATGTTTGTTTTAAGGCAACTGCAAGGGTAAAATCTTGTAATTGAGTTGGTCCAATATCTGAACACAAACGGATAAATTCTGAAATTGTTTCTTTCTTTCTATGTAATTTTCTTCCTAATCTCTCCCAAGTACAAATCCCGTAAATCTTGATTGCAAAACCATGGACAAAACTCACCAACCGTGTTTAAGAATTGTGCTAGCTGGGTCCTTTGGACCTGTTTTCCCTTTTGATTAATTACAGTCTCCAAAATAGTTAATAACATGTCCTTATCTGTTGAAGCTGAATTTCCCAATAATAATCTTTAATGTCCTTGGCTTCAAACTGTCTGATACCTCCTTGACTCTACAACAATTGTCCCTCTCCACTAAAGTCATATAGCACACTTCTCTCCTCAACCTAGGATTTAACCTACGTGCCCCACATTCAAGGGAGCCACATTTAGTCTGCAGCCAGCACAGATGGAATGAACAGTTTATCATGAGGGAAAATCCTCAGGGAGTTTCAGTTAAAGACACAGACACAATTTTACCTTTAAACCAGCTTGGGGAAGGCTCCTAGAACCCTCAGCCCCAAGCTCCCCAGGGGGCAGTGAAGTTTTACTGAAGAGGCTAGCTAGAGAGAGCGAGCACACTAGGTAGATGGCTTTTATTGGGGAACAAAGAATTCTGGGGAAAATCCCACCCAATGAAAGTCAAGGGGTCAGTCTGGCAAGGTCAGGTGTGATGATTGGATCTTTGAGGCAGTAGTGAGACACGGACAAGCTCTGGAAACCAAGAAGGGTGGGGAAAGCTCTGCCACATTAAAAGTGACTGAGCGCCTCACACGCAGCCGGGGAGGAATCTCAGTCACGTTCAAGGGTGGTCTCCCACAATCCCCAAAATAAATTTTCCTCCCAAATTGTTCTTGTCCAGTCTTTGGGTCACAGTGGTGAATAAGCTGGCTAAAACATAGGGAGTCTCTTACTTAATGTTTGTAAAAGCCCATTCTCGTTGTCAGTACTATTAGGAACCTGATTCTAAATTTTCAGAAATGGGACTCAAGGTTTAAACCACCTGCCCCAAGCTACAAACTGAGTAATGGATGGGTTTTAAGTGGAACCCCATGAGATTTTTATAGCTCTTATGAGAGTAGGCCTGTGGTCATCAATCAGAGATGATATTGCTTCAAAACCCATTTGGAAGTATCTTTATAAATTTAGATTGACACATCTAGGAAGGTGCACCTGGTCCCCAGTGGGTGAGACTAGGGATGCTGCTCAACATCTGGCATTGCACAGAACATCTCCCACTGGGCATGTGGGGCAGGGAGTTCCAGCCAGTGGCCAGGATGATAAACAGTTCCCAGTGCATAGTTACAGGTACCTGGGCAGAGAGGGCACACAACAGAGGAACTGTTGGACTGGCTCCTTGGCAAATCCCAGAAAGAGAAAGTTTCTCATTCCTACATGGCTTCCTATTTCCATGAGGCTGCTGGGTTTGCCCAGAAGGAGGAAGAAACCTACAATTTAATCCAAATATTCTTTCCTTGCTGTAATATAAATTTCATCCTTCCTCCAAGCACAGGGAGCTCATGAACTCGTTCACCTTGGGTAATCATCTCTTTTCTAGCAAGCTGTGATCACCACCACAATCAAGAAAAATTGTCTCTAGGTCCTACTGGTTCTCAAACAAGATTCCCTGGTATAGCAACATCAGCATCACCTGGGAACATAATAGAAACGCATATTTTCAAACCCCCTGAGTCAAGTGCTCTGCAAGGGTGCCAGTAATCTGTGCTTTCAAAGCTCTCTAGGGTCCTGATGCATGCACAAGTTTTGAGGACCACTGTGTAGTGCTTGCTTGAACCCCAAAGCAATCATCCCTTCTGCACCATCCAATGGCTGGCTCATGCACTTCCCACTCAATGTCTGTAAGAATGAGGAATGACTGACCCTAGCCAGGTGTTTCAAGGGCCTGTCTGAAGCTAGATCTGCAGAGGAACGTGACAGTCCTTAGCAATTCTTCCATTCTGACTTACTCATGGTGGTATTGCACTGGCTAGCCTCTATGTCTGGTCTGTGCGGATGCTTTACTTCCACAGTTAGCACTGTTAGAGTGTTAGACCATCTTCCTGAAGTTCTCAGTCCAGAGAGGAACAACTGAATGTTATCGATCCATCATAAGACTGGCAGATACAGAGACCTACAGCTTAAATGATACTGTGTATGTATGTGTGTGGGTGTACACACGCACACTTGTGCCCATGCATGTGTGAGTGACTTGCCCTTAGGAATTCCTATGGTCCATCATAATGTCATCAAATTGATATCAGAAAATGACTTGGTAAATCTTAGGAGAGAAGATGATGTGCCAATGGTAAGGATTGCTGTCAAAACCCCATTTTATATCTCCATCCAGTAGAATAGAGGAAGGGGAAATGGGAGGAAGAATTCAAGATGGTAAAGGGGAAATGCTGGGGACTGAAGTGGAGCAAAGGATAGTTTTTTCTTGTATAATTGTATCAAAATGGACCCCAATATGATGTTTAACTATAATGTACTACTAAAAACATAAAATATATCTATAAAACTTTTAAAATAAAATTTTAATGAAAGCACTGCATGACCATCAAATGGAAATAAAAGTATCCAGCATCATAAAATAACTCAACTGGGGCTAAGATTTAGTCTTGATAGAGAGGAAAAGTAGATATTTTCCAGAGAAGACTCATCTGAGCTGAGGCATGGGGAGAGCGAGTGGGTGGTCAGGGATGGGAGGAGTTGGGGAAGTTCCCTTTCTCTGAAGCTCCACTACAGTTTCTGTCTGCACTGCATTGCCCCTCACCCCCCGAAGTAGGCGAGGCAATGATAGTGGAGCATCAGGTGCCAAAAATTCTTAGTCTGGTGTTGGTGTTCTTTTCTTTCTCCAACAATTTTACACTATGTGAAAACAAGTCTTCATCACAGAATCCTGCACACCCACCCAGTCCCACAACAATATAGACACCACATATAAGAATGATAACACTCATTTCTAATTGATAGTTTTTATCATCAACATTTATTAAGGTGATTTTTAAGTTTGACACACCTTACAAAGCATGAGATTGTGAAAAAATATGTGGAGGAAGTAGGAAGGAAATACAAGCTCAAGGAGAAAAAAGGAAAGGTGTCCGGGTTCCTACTCCTAGAGAAAAGCTTATTCCTGTATTGTTAACTTTTCTCATTTACAGGTTTTAATTACATTTTGTTTGTGATCAATCGTAGATGAGCATGCAGGTGCAAGAAATGACACAAAGAGATCCATGCACCGTTCAGTTCCCCACAAAACTAGAGGACTTTATCACACCCATGATATCAACACTGATAACATCAAAATACAGAATTGTTCCATCACCCAAGATCCCTACTATCACCCTTTAATAGGCACGTCCAATCCTCCTTTCCTGGTGCATGAAACCTAAGAATCACTATCTATTTAACTTTTGTATATTGTTATCACTTCAAAGATGCTATTTAGAGTATAAAAATAACCACCCAGAACAAATGGTGAGTAGACAACTACTCACCATTGATAACACCAATAATGAGTGTTATCATTCCTGTACACTGTGCCTATGTCTCTGGGGGCCTTTCTAGCCCAACACTTTGGTAGGTGTCATGAACACCAAGCTGACATAGAAGCAGGACCCTGCCTATGAGAGCAATGTCAGAGCCAGGCAGTGGAAGGATGTGTTTTTTTTATTCTATGGCACAGTGGGGTAAATACGGCTAACAATAATGCATAATATATCTCAAAGTTCTTAGAAGAGAGGATTTTCAATGTATTCACTATAAAGAAATGGTTGTTGTTTAAAGTGATGAATATACTAACTATCTAGAGTTGACCCTTCCCTCATGTACACATGAATCAAAACAAACTACACTATAGATACACATAAAATGAGATTCACTGTAGTGGGTTCATACATGCACGTAGTATAGTTTGGTCAATTTCATATTATATTAAGCTAATTTTTAAAACACCTATCAATAAATAAAAGAGAACTGGGGATGAAAGGAGAAAGATTGAGGGCCAAAGTTGAGCAAATTATATTTTATATTTGTATGATTATGCTAAAATGATCCCTGATGTTATATATAACTGTAATGCACTAAAATTATAATGCACAAATATGCAGCTCATAAGTATGTAGAAATATTGTGTCAATTGAAAAATTAAATAAATTACTCTTGTAAACCACAGTGACCAGTTTTTCAAAACACTACTATCCTAAAGTCTACATTATCAAGCAGAGGAATCCAGGTCATGATATCCAAAGGAATGAGAGATACAAAAGAGAAAAACTGACCTTTGATTTACCTCAATGACAAATTGCATTAATTGCGTCCTTAGTCAACTCTACCTCTCTTCCCTGGGCACAGTAAAACTCATGACTATTTTAATAGTAAAATGAAAGAAATATTATTCAATAAATTATGCCATGGAAGAATTGCTTATTCTTAAAAGATCCTTCATGGTCTGTGACATAAGTGGAAATTTACAAATTCTTCTGCTCCAATATTTGGAATAATTGTGGAGAATCAGAACAAAAAAACAAAACTAAAACCTGATGGATATCAGAACACAAAGCTTAATAAAGACATTTGGAAGTATAGACAGGTGGAAATCGAGTTATGAGAACTCCAGGAATCAAATGGAAGGAGAAAGTTGCACATTCACAATCTCATCAAAGAACAACAACTTCTGGCTCTAGGCTTTGCTGCCTGCAGTCATGAGCATGTGCTTCTGAAGCCCTAGGGCAATGGATCTTTTACACTTTCCCTCCAAAGAGCCTTAACAGGGCCCTCTTTACATCTTTATTCCTCAGACTGTAGATGAAGGGGTTCAGCATGGGGGTGACCACCATGTACATCACTGAGGCTGTTGCACTGGAGCGTAAGCTGTGGGATACGGCAGAACTGAGGTACACACCCAGGCCTGTGCAGTAAAATAAGGAGACCACGGAGAGGTGAGAGGCACAGGTGGAGAAGGCTTTGTACTTGCCCTGAGCTGAAGAGATTGCACGGATGGAGGAGACTATCTTGGAGTAAGAGTAAAGAATGCCAGCGAGGGGACAAGTAGCCAAGAGCACAAGTGAAAAATTCATCACTATGTCATTAAGAAGGTTGTCAAAACAGGCAAGTTGGACCACCTGGTTAAGTTCACAGAAAAAGTGGGGGATTTCTATGTCTCTGCAAAAGGACAGTCTCAAGACCATTAAGCTTTGCAACAAGGCATGCAGGACACTCAGGATCCAGCACACCAGAACCAGCAAACCACAGAGCCTGGGATTCATGATGGTAGTGTAGTGCAGGGGGTGACATATGGCCACAAACCTGTCATAGGCCATCACAGCCAGGAGGAAGTTATCCAACTCTACAAAAACCAAAAAAAAGTACATCTGGATGATGCAACCTGCGTAGGTAATGGCCTTGCTCTGTGCCTGGATGTTCACCAGCATCTTGGGGATGGTGGTGGAGGTAAAGCAGATGTCCACAAAGGACAGGTTGGAGAGGAAGAAGTACATGGGCGTGTGCAGATTGGAGTCTGAGATGGTGGCCAGGATGATGAGCAGGTTCCCCAGCACAGTGAACAGGTACATGGACAGGAACAACCCAAAGATGAGGGGCTGAAGCTCTGGGTCCTCTGAAAACCCCAGCAGAAGGAATTCTGATACTCTTGTATTGTTTCCTGGTTCCATCTGGTGGATGTGACTACCAAAAAGAGAAGAATCATGTCACTCCTCATCACACATATTATCACTATCGATATGGCTGAAATGTTACAATTTGTATTTTCTAGTAAGTAAATTAATTTCTGTTGTATCATGAATCTGGTCATTCTAGGGCATCCCTAGCACCAATATTGTTATAAATTCCTGTCTCACTCTAAGCGTCTCCCCAGGAGTTCATGCATTGTACAGTTTTAATGAGAAATTACTCCTTACCATGGAGGAGCACATGCAGAGTGCTGGCTATGTTCCAGGCGCTGTCCAGGCCTCCACGACCAAATTTCCTCATCCCAATGATGGGCAAAGAATGTACGCACATAGGCAAATCACATTCTATTGCAGTTTTGTGCTAGTGATATATAGCATATATCAGCATGTGTGCCCACTCACTGAAATATGCACATCAAACACATATGGTCCTCTCAATATTAATTGTAACTTAATAAAGCTGTTTTAAAATAAATAATCACATTACATGCCTGATGATGAAGCAGATATGATAAAAACAAAGGCAGATAAAATGGAGACAGCAGATAAGAGGCTGTATTTAAGTGTTGTATTTAAGAGTGTGTGTATGTGTGTGTGTTGCTTGGGATTTTACCAAGGGGTGGCCTGTGTTAAGCAGGAGCTCTAGGGCTCTAGTACTAACTCACGTTCCCAGCTCCTAGGACTTCTATTTTTTGTAGGTGACCAGAAGCTCAGTAGAGAACGTGATGACTGAACAGAGTCTTCAGGGGATAGGGCAGGAGCCAGCAGGCCAGCAGGCAATTTACCTGGAAGAATGAATTGCCAGTGCAAAGGCCTGAGGGAGGAGTGTGTTTTGGAGGTCCAAGGGCATCTAGGGGCCAGGGTGAAGAGGTAAATGAGAAAGAGGAAGAGTGATCAGAGATAGTGTCAGAAGATGCTGAAGAAGGAGGGGACCTCCCTGATTGAGCTGAATCTGCATGACACAGGGAGCTCTTCCTCCACACTGTACCCTCTTGCATATAATTACATTCCTTCCCTAGGCATCTTTTTGAGTTGAAATGGACATGCTACTTGCTACCCTTTATTCTGGAGTTGAACTATGTTCTATGACCATCACCCAGAGCCCCAGTGCCGTTCCCTAAGGCTGGCACACATGCATACACACCACTCTATCACCCCTGTGGCCTCTGACCTTCATACCACACTGTTAGGCTCCTCATGTATACAATTCAAGATCAAATTACCTTTCCCCTAATGTAGAAATGGCAGACAGAACATCCATTTTTTTAAGCTTCTTGTGGACAAATAAACACAGGGCAAATACTGTTACATTGTGCTAGATTACACCCTGCATTTAAAGAAACACACATATGGGGAAAGATGTCAACAGACAGGAAAGTAGTGGGATGAAATGGACAAGGGGTGGAGGGGTGAGGTAATCAGCTCAGGGTCCCTGAGAGACCAACAGGAGGAAACTGCTCCCTTGGTTCCAGCAACATTCCAGCCTAGGGTCTGTCTCCTGGGTGCCCAGCAAAATAAGAAAGGAGCAGAAATAAACACATCCAAAGTAAAAAATAGAGATGTATTTGTGGTTTCAAAGTGATATAGAAATGATCCAAAGATAAAAGGATGAAGGGGAATTAACTAACAATTCAGAAAAGGTTCCATAAATGCACAACAGAATCTTTTCATGGTTTTATATTAAAGAGGACCTCTTGTTTTTCCTGTGCCTCTTTCAGGCCTCCTTGACCAGTGGTTTTGATCTGATGGCTGAGGAATTCTCTTCCTCATTTTTCTCATGTGACACCTATTTTGTTGTTTTTTTTTGGGGGGGTGGGGTGGATTTTGATTTTTTTTAACAAAGCTCACGGGTGCACTCTGGCCCTGGTTCTGGCCTTCAGCCAACCAGCAGAGGTCTCCCCAGCCGCTCTCCACAAACCCATGCACGTGTCATGACCCTCCTGTCCTTTTTCTCCCTTCCAATGTCTGGGGCATTGTGTTATAACACATTTATCTCTCTGTTCTCAGTCTATGACCTGATAAAGCCAGATACAGGTGAGCAGAGACTTCATCTGCTCTGTTCACCTTTTATTTTCACAAAGGTAAAGAAGTTTATCTGCAATTACTAGAGAAAAATGTGACAGTAGTAAGTTAGGCAATTCCAAAAATGCCAGGAGAATGCAACCAGGCTCCATAGAACTGCTTTCAAACAGCTATGTTCAACAAATTGAACGGAGCCTCAAGAGCTAGCAAAAATGAGGTGACAGTGTGGTTCAGTGGTAGAGCCCTTGCCAGCATGACCAAGAGTCCAGTTCCATCTCTTGCAATGCAAAAGCAAAACTAACCAAAAGAAGACATAAAGCAGGAACAAGTCCAAGATATCAACATGAATTAATAATTAAATTGGCAAAAGATTTGGCATATCAGAATATAAATGTAATGTTTCTATAATATTCTGACAATAAATTCTCTGCTATCACTTGTTGAATGAATAAAGAATTGAGTCTGAGTGTATGTCAACACTTCATATATGATAAAGTTTCGTTTCAATTTAGTAGAAGATTAGACTGTGGATTAAATATTCATATAAATGTCTATCTGGAAGAAAATGAAGTTGGCCCCCTACCTCACATGTTAACAATAACCAAACAGGTAAAACACCTGAGTTTAAAAACACACAATTGATTTTATATGAACATCTATAAATTATATTAACAATCTTCAGTGAGCAAGAAACTAGTAAAGCAAGAAACTCAGATGTAAGAAGACAGATATGTACCACTAAAAAAATTTAAATTATTTTTATGGTCAAAAGTGTCAACTGAGAAGCTGATGGAGAAACAATAATTTATAAAAATCACTCAATACTAATACTGATAGAAAATGTGCAGATAACTATAAAGGGAAGTCAAACTAGCAATGAAATGTACAAACATATGCTCAAGGTCAGTAATAGTTTAAGAAAACATGAAGAAATATTTTTCCACAACATCCAGTCTTAGGAAAAGCCCCTGAAGAGCTGTACCACTGGTTGTGGTTAGAATTTTTAAACAGAAACCTGAAGACAGCTTCAAACAACAAAAGGTCAGATATTCTGTAATTCAAGGTCTCTCCATCTCCCCATTGTAGACATTCTGGGACATGTGATTCTTTCAGGTGGAGTCTGTCCTGTGCATTGTGGGATGGTGAGCAGTATCCCTGACCTCTCATGACTTCACCCCCACGTGACAGCCAAAAATGTCTGTAAAACTTGCTCAGTGTCTCCTGGGGCATGGGGAGGGAGAAGATTGCTTCTGGTTGAGCAGCACTTGTTTGAACTTAATAGCTCCATATTTTTTGCAACATTGAAATAATACTAAATTAATGAGAACAAATTTGAAAGTATGAGTAGCACAGCCTCATTATGAAATATTTTGCATCCTTTGAAATGCATACAGTGCATTGAGTTAGTCATCTGCAGGAAGTCCACAGGAATTATAGAGTGACAACATAAGGAAGGACAAGCTAGAAAAGAATACTGCACCAAATGCAGAGAGCATCTATGATGTGCATGGGATTGTACTCACTCATTTGCATAAAAGTCTATGAGATTGTGTGTATGCATAATATAGAAAGAAAAACTTTAAAATAGACTGAAATTTGGGCTAGGATTGTGACTCAGTGATAGAGTGCTCACCTAGCACGGGCTGGACCCAGGTTTGAATCTCAGCACCACATAAAAATAAAGGCATTGTGTTGTGTCCATCTACAAAAAAAAAAAAGAGATTCTCTCTCTCTCTCTCTCTCTCTCTCTCTCTCTCTCTCTCTCTCTCTCAAAAAAAAATAGACTGAGAATTTACAGAAGAAAATGATAGCATTTAGTATAGTGCTTTTCTCCTTAAGGCATGAGTTCATGGATTTATTTTTATCTTAAACATTTATTTAATATCCTCATATCAATTTATTCATTAGGTTTTGGTTTTTGTTTTCTTTGGCAAGGTTGAGTCTCAAGCCCAAGGCCTTGTGAACGCTAGACAAGCTCTCCACAACTGAGCTGCAACCTCAGCTCGATTTTCTAAATTAATACATAAGACCTTTACATGTTAATAGGGTACAGTGTGAGAATTCAGTGTATGTATTCAATACACAATGCTCAAATCAGGATAGTGAGAATTTCCTTGTCCTTAAATATTTATCAATTTTCAGTGTTGAAAATCTTCTAATTTCTTCTTTCTAATTCTTTATAAGAATATAAAATTAAGCCCATAATCTCAGAAGTTTGAGAGGTTGAGGCAGGAGGATTGGGAGTTCAAAGTCAGCCTCAGCAAAACCAAGGTGCTAAGCAACTTGGTGAAATCCTGTCTCTAAATTAAATGCAAATAGAGCTGGGATGTGGCTCAGTGAGGGAGTGCCCCTGAGTTCAATCCCTGGTACCCACTCCCCCCCAAAAAAAAATATACATATAATTAAAAGCTGGTCTACTGTTTTGAAGTAATGTTATGTTCTTTCCTATGAATATAAAATTATGGCTATAAAAATACAGAATAAGATAAGCTGCAGTCATTGTCCTGTGAAGATTTGGATTTATGGCTCTTATGTAAGTGTGGGTGTTAGTGCCCACCAACAACCTCCTCCTGACTCTTCTCCACACTTCCTCCCCTCTACTGAGCACACATTTTACTTTTTCACTATTTAAGTTTTTAGTTTTCTCATTTTTATTTGTGTATATTCATTGTGCATATTAATGGGACTCATGTGACTTTTCAATACCAACATACAGCTCACACTGATTGAAACAAAAATGGATGAAAATCTAAAACATCTAAAAGAAAAGTTATGAAATATTAATGATTTAATAATATCCACCCAGGTTCCTAACTCAGGAATAAACTGCCAAAAACTCATAAATATTAGAATTTGAAGGAAATTCTCTACATTGCACAGTGGTAACAATGTTAAAGTCTGAATTGGTTTTATATAAAGGTAAGTGTATCCTGATACACACAATATAGATAGGACGAGCTTTAATCAAATGGGAAGGAAGCTCAAATGCCTTCCCAGGGAGGCTGAAGCCAACGCCTCTCTGAGAAATGTACCTGATCACAAAAAGCTAAGGGTCACAATAAGCAACAAAAGACATGTGAAAACAAGTTGGAAATACACATAAAACACGACCCATCAGCACCAGAGATGCACAAGAACTGTGAAGCAAGAACTCACAAGTAAAGAATACCAATTCATGAATTCTTTCAGAAATAAAGTGGGAACATAATCCAACTGAATGACTGGACTACTCAAAGTTTGTACATTTTCACACATTCCCACAAATATCTCTATACACACATGAATGTGTATAGAGAAAAGGAAAACAGGGAGTTTGGGGTGAGGGCACTCCAATACTTTGTAAGAATACACTGAAAAATTGGGAAAATGCCCCTTCAGTGTCTACACAAGTGTCTCCAGAGAGACACTTTGCAATGCAGAGGTAACTGGCTACCAAACCACACAAATGTGCAGCCTCACAGATATTTCAAAGTAAGGCTCTTAGGCATATCTGTACTGAGCTCTGACATATGCCTTTCCATGTGAACATCAAAGGGGGAAATAATAATTTCAGAAGTGAGTTCCTGAACTTCTGTTGCAAGATAATACTTGCAAGATCCTTAATATGGATCCTTGCCAACAATACACAAACGTAATCAAATATTTCTCATCTTAAGCACACACACATTTTAAAAATGTCTTAAACTAACTTCTTCTCCATTCACAATTAAAGCCTATTCCTCTGCTCTCTTAATTGCAAAGATCCTTGGGCCTCTGTTCTTTCTCTTGGAGCTCTGGACGCCTCCCTCCCATCTTCTCTTCAGCCTCTGTTAGCTCCATTTTTATGGTCAGCAGTGAACCCTGCATTAACCAGTGCAATGTTCACTTCTCAGCTAAGTGTTATGATTCAAGGCAGCCTTGTGAATAAATCATCAGTCGGACAGTAAGCAGCCACAGCAGCCCTGCTCTGGGCTAGCTCAGCCTGGCTCTCCCCTGACCTCAGCCAAAGAGTCTTGGGTTCCATTCTCTCTGAGGCTCTCTTGAAGTGTCCACTGAGTCCACTGAGCTCTCAGACTCACCTTGAGACCAGCTCTGGGAGGAAGGTCTCCCTGTGGAAATGCAAGGTCCTGCCTGGATGGGATTGATGGTGACTGAAGCTCTGTGCCCAGAAAACACAGCAAGAAGGAGTCATGTGCCAGGTTCACAGGCAGACTGGAGACCTCAAAGACACCACCATATTCTGTCCAGGAGAGGGCTGTGCACTGAGGGACCACATCATAGCAGAGAGCCACAGCTCCCTATATCTGCTCCTTAGCTCATTTTCCTCTTGTTCCCCTGAGGGACTGTCCTGGAAAGACAGGAAATTCTTCCTGCTGATTCTCTGTTCCCAGGAGACCCATTTATAACCCAGAGAACCTAGTTTTTGCTGTTCCTCCATGGATCCTCCTCCCTTCCAGAGGTCCAGCCTCCTGGTACCTCATCTGTCCTTTGACTGAAAGTGCTTTCTAAGTCTCACACAGATGAGTTTGTCTTGAGTAGAGCTCATGTGTCTTCAAATCATGAACCTGTGGTGGACAACAAGAGCCAGACCTCCCCAAAAATAGTCATGCCCTCTTTAACAACAGTCAGAGTTGTGTTCCTATGGTATAAAGCTTTAGGCATTACAATTCTTGCCTTCATGGTCCTATTATATTTTATCATTAAACCATAGTCTTAACACCAGTTAAGAACTCCCATTCAGTCCTTCACTTAAAAGTATTTATTGAGATGTAATTCATTCTCTTAATACTTGATAGGAAATGGGCAACTTAATTTTATTGAAGCTTGTTCTATGGAATCTATTCTATGTATAGATACTATTATGACCTTCATCTCCACTGCAGAAAATGGGCTGAAAAACGTTATATATTGAGGAGGTATGGGACCTTCATCTGAATTCTTGCATGATGCTTCCACTTCTCAAAATCTGAGCCTATGGTTTTCAACTAGAGATATTTTTTTCCCTAGAAATATTTAACAATGTCTGAACAGTGGTAATTACCATTCACCCAGAGCAGCTCCCAACACAAATAATCACCCTGCCCCTCAATGTCAACTTTGAAGAGGCCATCAAAACCAATTCTATACCACTTTCATTATGCAGAAGAATTACTAGGGATGCAAGTTTAGATGCAAATTCTGAGACCACAGGTGTACTGTGGTTGCAGGAACTCTCCATTCTAACATGAGCAGGGTGGTCCTGGTACTCTGTGGTCCTGTCTTTGAGTAGCAAGGGCTGTGATGCTGTGTGAGAGTCTGGTGTAGGTAATTTTCAGTCTTCTCCTCCCAAAATGTTTTTGTTTGTCATTATTTTTATGTGTTATTTTTGAATAGGAGTATGCTCGCTGACTAGGATGTATTGATTTCTGTGTATTTTTGTTGTTGTTATTATTATTCATGGTACTGGGAATTGAACCCAGAAGTAGCCTACCCCTGGGCGATATGCCATGACTCTTATTTATTTATTTATTTATTTAGCCTGGGTCTCCTTAACTTGCCCAGGCTGGCTTCACAATGATGATCCTTCAGTTTTTGCATCCAAACTCTTGGTGTGCTCCATCATGTCCAGCCAACAATTCTATACAAGGACTCTTGAGAGACAACTAATAACATTCTGAAAAAGAACCTACAGTAGGCAGAAAAATGATCTACCACAGATGTTTTCATCCTAATCCATAGAACTTTTGAATAAAACGGCTTAAATTTTTAAATTAATTTTTAGTCCCCAATAATCTGTCACAAGCAATACCACTATACTAAAGTCCAAATTATCTAGAGGAGTGGTTGAAGCATTGATACACACAGGATTGATCATGCAAAGGAGAAACACTTCAATGCCAAATTTCTCTTTACTACAAATTGCAAAATCTGCCTCAGGTGTCCAGGGCTGTTTCTCCACAGACAGAGCAACACAAATGAATGTTTTTCAGTAAAAGAGAAGAAACATTAATGAATACACTATATTTCAAGAGGGAAGAAATGATTTGTAAGAAATCCTTCCTGTCCCATAACTTCAATATTTCTTGTCCAACATTTGGAAGAATTGAGAAAATCAGATGAAGTGAAAAACTATTGAATATCAGAGAAACCATGAAGCTGAATAAAGGGAGTTGTTAAATGGTAGAGAGAGGTTGAAATCAGAGCAATGAATCTGCAGGAAATAAACAGAAGGTAGAAGCTTCACATTCCCAATCTCATCAGAAACCCCAACTCTGGCTCTGAGGTTTTGCTGCCTGCAGTCCTGAGCATGGGCTTCTGAACCCTCCTACAGTTTCCCTCCAAAGAGCCTTCTCAGGGCTCCCTTAACATCCTTATTCCTCAAACTGTAGATGAAGCGGTTCAGCATGGGGGTGACCACGGTGTACATCACCGAGTCTGTTGCACTGGAGTGTGAGCTCTGGGCTGCAGCAGAACTCAGGTACACACCTAGTCCTGTGCCATAAAATAAGGAGACCACGGAGAGGTGAGATGCACAGGTGGAGAAGGCTTTGTACCTTTCCTGAGCTGATGAGATTGCATGGATGGAGGACACAATCTTGGAGTAGGAGTAAATGATGCTAGTGATGGGGGCACCTCCCAGCAACACAGTTACAAGATACATCACAGCATCATTCAGAAAGGTGTCAGAACAGGCAAGTCGGATCACCTGGTTGAGTTCACAGAAAAAGTGGGGGATTTCTAAATGTGGGCTGAAAGATAGTCGCAACACCATTAAGCTCTGTAACAGGGCATGCAGGACACTCAGGATCCAGCACAAGAGAACCAGCACACCACAAAGCCTGGGATTCATGATGACAGTGTAGTGCAGTGGGTGGCAGATGGCCACATACCTATCATAGGCCATCACAGTCAGGAGGAAGTTGTCCACCTCTAGGAAAACCATGAAAAAGAACATCTGGGTGATGCAGCCTGCATAGGTAATGACCTTGCTCTGTGTCTGGATGTTCACCAGCATCTTGGGGATGGTGGTGGAAGTGAAGCAGATGTCCACAAAGGACAGGTTGGAGAGGAAGAAGTACAGGGGTGTGTGCAGATGGGAGTCTGAGATGGTGGCCAGGATAATGAGCAGGTTCCCCAGCACAGTGAACAGGTACACGGACAGGAAAAGGCCAAAGATGAGGGGCTGCAGTTCTGGGTCCTCTGAAAATCCCAGAAAATGAAATTCTGATACTCTTGTATAAGTCCCTGGTTACATATAACTACCAAGAAAAAAAAAAACAAATAACATGACTTCTTTTCACACATATAGATACCACTGATTTTGTTGAATGGGACAATTTAGCCACACATGATGGAAAACACCTATAATCTCATGGGCTCCAGAGGCTGAAGCATGATTGCAAGCTCAAGGCCAGCCTCACCAATTTATCAAGGCCCTAAGCAATTTAGCAAGGTCCTGTCTCAAAATAAAAGGACTGCACTGGCGCAGTGGTAAAGTATCCTTGGGCTCAAATCCCAGTACCTAAAAACAAAAGCAAAATAAGAAATGGAGGAATTTATATTTTCCAAGAAATTCATTTATGTTTTATTTCATGGTCTGGTCATCCTAGGGCATCCCTAGTGCCATTACTGAGTAGGAATTTCTGTCTAAGTGTTTACCCGTAGTTCATGCATTGTACACTTTTAATAAGAAATTACTTCTTACCATGTAGGAGCACATGCAGAGTTCTGGCCACGTGGCAGATGCTGTCCAGGCCTCCACAACCAAAGCTCCTACATCCCAATGATGGACAGAGCACATCCACACAGAGGCAAATCACAATCTATTGCATTTTGGTGCTAATCATATATCACATGTACTGGCAATTGTGCCCCCTCACTGAATTATACACATCAACTCCTTGTGGTCCTTTAAATATTAATTACAACTCAATAAAACTGTTTTAAACAGAAATAATCACATAGCATGGCTGAGGGTGAAGCAACTATGAGAAAAACAAAATCAGATATAATGGAGAGGTTGTGTGTGTGTGTGTGTGTGTGTGTGTGTGTGTGTGTTGTGAACTCTTGGCCTTCTCTGTCTTTGCAAGTGCTTTCCACTAACCAACATCCTGAGCCACTGGGGCTCCTATTTTTTTGGTTTTCCAAACAAAAAGAAACTGAAAAAGAACTGAAAGAACTGAAAAAAAGATGATATACAGCATGTTTAAAACACCAGCATGAAATAATAATCAAATTGACAAAGACTTTGTCACACTAGGATATAGCAGATAATGTTCCTATGCCATTGTGACAGGTGATAAATGCTCAATTATTTCTTAAGAATGAATTGAAAGTGAAGTCTAGAGCATGTGGACATTTCATATAACACAGTTAAATAGCCACCTGATAGGAAAACACTAGATGGTAGGAAAAATCCTTATAATACAGCCATCTGTCTCAGAGAAGATGAAGTTAATCTCCTAGCTCACACATTTACCAAAAATCAGATTAAAGAAACCTCAGTGTAAAAATTAAGAAATAAAAGTTGAGGATGTACATCTAGACATTATATAAAAAATTAAAGGTAAGACACTCAGGTATAAGAAGACAAACACATATCACTACATACAATTTGAAACTGTTTAATAGTCAAAAAACTACCCCAATAGTCAGTGGACATAAAAATGTATGAGAAATGGATGCAGACTACAAACTTTCCACTGTGCTGGGGCAGGGGGCCACTTCCTCTTGTGACTCTGGACAGCTACAGTTATCAGGACTCTCTGGCTAATCCCCTGGCCTTTCCTACCTCTGCTGACCACCAGCCTTCATTCTACTATACTGAGTGTTAAATTTTCTCTTAGTTATTATTCTGTACATGTTGATGGGGTTCTGTAACACTTTTAAATACATTCATTCAGCATGCACTGTTTGAAACAAAGTAGAATAAAAAATCTAAAACATCCAAAGGAAAGATGTAAAATAGAAATTATTTAATGATATCAACATGGGTTATGAATATTCAAGAGTACACTGCCAAAACCCAGAAATAATACAAAATGAAGGAAGTCCTATAAACTGCACATGGGTGAAAATATGTAAAGTTTTAATTATCTTTCATTAAAAATAATTTACATTAGAATATGATAAATTATGACAAAATGTGCTTGGATCCAGAGGGAAATAAACATGAATGTTTTCTCAATGATGCCTAAAGGTGATGCCTTTCTAAGCAATGGATCTGATCAGAAAACAACAAAAGACACAGTAAGCAACACAGAGATACGAAAACAAGTTGGAAATAGTACTAGGGTTGCACAAGAATATTCACTACCATTTTTATTTAAAGCAAAGCCAGAAAAAGAAAGAGTATTCATCACTCATAGTTTCAGAAAAGGCAAATACAATTACTAGATAGACTAGAATTTAAAATAGTTACATATTTTCACACTGTCACAACTAAAATATCTCTATATGCATTAAAATAGGCAGTCTGTAGAAGAAAAGAATTCAAATAACCTCTTTAAAAGGCTATCTTCGAAAGCAGCAGGGTGGGGGACTCCTGTCAAATACACCATAGAGAAACCGACACAGCCCTTTGCAACACACAGGAAATAGCTAACACACCACAGGGATATTCAGCCTCACAGGGTTCAAATCATTCCACAGTAAAGCTAAAGGCATATCTCTATTTGCCTATAAATTATGTTTTTCAATGTTACTATAGAGAAAACAGTACTTTAAAATCTGTGCTCCATGAACTTTTGTAGTAAGATAATTTTTGCAAGATATTTAACCAGTATTTTTGTAAATAATAAATGGTCAATCAATTATTTCTCATCTTAAGCACACACACATTTTAAAACTGCCCTAACATAACTTCTCATCCCTTCGCAGTTAATCCCTATTCCTCTGCTCCCAAAATTCCAAAGATCCTTGGACCCCTGTTCTTTCTCTGAAAGTTCTGGATGCCTCTCTCCCATTTTCTCTTCAGCCTCTGTTAGCTCCATTTCACGGTCAGCAGTGAACCCTGCATTAACCAGTGCAATGTCCACTTCTCAAATAACTGTTTGAATCAATGCAGCCTGTGACATCAGAACAGTAGGCGGCCACAGAAGCCCTGCTTAAGAGTCGTGGGTTCCATTCTCTCTGCTGCTCTCCTGCAGTGTCCACTCAGCTCTCAGACTCACCTGGAGACCAGCTGTGGGAGGAAGGTCTCCCTGTGGATGTGCAATGTCCTGCCTGGGTGGGCTTGATGGTGACTGAAGCTCTGTCCTCAGATAACACAGCAGTAAGGAGTCCAGTGCTGGGCTCCTGGGAACCCAGACCTGAGACCTCAAAGGACATCACCACATCCTGTCCAGCACAGGGCTGTGCACTGAGGGAACACATCAGAGCAGAGAGCCACAGCTCCCTATATCTGCTCATTAGCTCATTTCTCTCTTGTTTCCGCAAGAGACACTGGCCTGGAAATACAGGAAATTCTTCCTGCGGATTCTCCATTCCCAGAAGACCCATTTATAACCCAGGGAACCTAGTGTTTATTGTTCCTCCATGGACCCACCTGCCTTCCAGAGGTCCAGCCTCCTGGCACTTCATCCCTCCTGTGACCCAAAGCACTTTCTAAGTCTGACACTGATGAGCTCGTCTTTGTTGGAGCTCAGGTGTCTTCAAATCATGGACCTTGGTGTGAAAAAGTACCAGGAAATAGTCATGCCATCTTAACAAGGGTAAGAATTGTGTTCCCATGGTATAAAGCCTTGGTTATTACACTTCTTGCTTCACAACCAAAACACTATCAGGAAATTTGTAGTTTTAACAGAAGTGAAGAGCTCCCATTCATCCTCTCATTTTGAAATATTTATTAAGATGAGGTGGTTAGTTTGTTTGTATGCACCATAGCCTAATGCTAATACCTGATAGGAACTGGGCAGCTTCACTTTTACTTAAGTCTATTCTATGAAGTCTGTTTTATGTGTACGATTATGAACTACATCTCCACTGTAGAAACAGGGCTGACAAATGTTTGACATCAGGTAGGGACTGGCCAGACAAGGTGGCACACACCTGTCAACCTAGCTACTCCAGAGACCCAGGCAGAACAATTGCAATTTCTAGGCCAGCCTCAGAAACTTAGTGACACACCCTGTCTCAAAATAAAATTTTTATAAAGTACAAATGGAACCTTCATTTGAAGTATGACATAATATCCCCAGTTCTCAAGCTCTGCGCCTGTGGTTCTCAACTGAAGATATTTTTCCTTGGCAATGTCTGCAGGGGTTGCCAATCAACTATGATGCCCAGGAGAGATCCCTGCCCCCAAATGTCAGCAGAGAGGAGGTGATCCAAGCCAGTTCTAGACCAACTTCATTATGCAGAGGAATTTGCAGGGATGCAAATGAAATGAGAATTCTGAGGCCATAGTGGGACTCTAATCCCAGGAACTATGCATTCTAGCATGACCAAGGGGCTCCTGTGTTGCAGGTCCAGGTCTGTGGAAGGTACTCTGCATAGAAAGGCTGTGATGATCTGTGAGAGTCAGGGGTAGGTAGGTTCAATTCCTCTCCTCCCAAAGTGGGCTTTGGATATGATCTCAAAAGTCAGAGTATTCATTTTAACAATTTTTGTCTTTTGTCATTATTATTGTTATTATTATTATTATTGTCGTTATTATTATTGTTGTTGTTATTATTATTATTATTATTTTGTGGTACTGGGGAGTGAATCCAGAGGTAGTCTAATACTGGGATCCATAACCTGACCTTTTATTTTTATTTTATTTTAAGCCAGTATCGTGGTAACATTCCCAGCCTCAAAGTTGCCATGCTCTGTCTTCAACCTTGGAATCAAGTAGCTGGGATTAAAGGTGTGCACCACCTATCCTGATGAATAATTTACTCCAGGGATATGAATGAAAACTCATATAATTCTAGAAAAAGGCATTTGGTAGGCAGCATAACGATCTCCAAAATAAGTTTAGATCCTACTCCATAGAGCTTTTGAATATGTTGGCGTAAAAACAATTTTTCCAAAACCCCAATAAAGCACACTCACATATTAAGTAGAAATTATCAAGAAGAGCATTTTTCTTTTTCGAATATTTTATTACTGCTTAAAGTTGTAGATAATACCTGGGTTCATTCTGACAAGGCACACATGCATGGAAGATAATTTGCTCCACTTCGGTCCCTGGTTCTTTTCTTTTCCATTCCTCTCTTCCCTCTATCTCTCCCCATTTTCTCTACTCTTCTAGTCCTCCTTCTAATATTTATAATTTTTAATTATTGCTTTATAAACATACATAAAGGTGAAACTCACAGTGGTATATTCATATGTGTACATAGCATAAATTCATCGATTTCATTCCACCATTTCTCCCTTTTCAAGTACCAATATCCAAACAAATGATAATGCAAAACTGTGACCTTGGATGACCTTCTATTACAAGTTGCAAGAATTGCCTTAATTCTGAAGGATAGGTTTTACAGAGAGAAGACAATGCTTTCATAGAGGGAAAGAAACATGATTAATCAACACATTATATGTCATGTAGGAAGATGTTAATTAGAAGAATTTTTTGCTAACCCATGAGAGAAATGGTAATTTTAAAATATTTCTGGTCTGACATTCAGAATAATTTTTGGAATAAATTTAGAAAATCAGGACAACACAGCAAAAAAATTTGTTGTATAGAGAGGTTGTATAGAGAGGTTGAATTCAGAGTCATAAAAACTTCAGAAAATAGATAGAATGGAGACATGATGAGCATTTCACATTCACACTCTAAACAAAGAATCACAACTTGTGACTCTGAGACTTTGCTCCTGCAATCAAAGTCAGGTACTAGTGAAGCCCCAGGGCAAGAGGCCCTTCTATAATTACCCTCCAAAAAGACTTTTCAGAGATTTTTTTATGTCCTTATTCCTCAGACTGTAGATGAAGGGGTTCAGCATGGGGGTGACCACAGTGTACATCACCGAGGCTGTTGCACTGGAGTGTGAGCTCTGGGCTGCAGCAGAACTGAGGTACACACCAAAGCCTGTGCCATAAAATAAGGAGACCACGGAGAGGTGAGATGCACAGGTGGAGAAGGCTTTGTACTTGCCCTGAGCTGATGAGATTGCACGGATGGAGGAAGCTATCTTAGCATAAGAGTAAAGGATGCCAATGAGGGCAATAGAAGCCAACAATAGGGCAATAAAATACATCAACATGTTATTAAGGAAGATGTCAGAACAGGCAAGTTGGATCACCTGGTTGAGTTCACAGAAAAAGTGGGGGATTTCTAAATGTGGGCTGAAAGATAGTCGCAACACCACTAAGCTTTGTAACAGGGCATGCAGGACACTCAGGATCCAGCACACTAGAACCAGAAAACCACAGAGCCTGGGATTCATGATGACACTGTAGTGCAGTGGGTGGCAGATGGCCACATACCTGTCATAGGCCATCACAGCCAAGAGGAAGTTGTCCAACTCTCCAAAAACTAAGAAAAGGCACATTTGGGTGATGCAGTCTGCGTAGGTGATGGCCTTGTTCTGTGTCTGGATGTTCACCAGCATCTTGGGGATGGTGGTGGAGGTGAAGCAGATGTCCACAAAGGACAGGTTGGAGAGGAAGAAGTACATGGGTGTGTGCAGGTGGGGGTCTGAGATGGTGGCCAGGATGATGAGCAGGTTCCCCAGCACAGTGAGCAGGTACATGGACAGGAAAAGGCCAAAGAGGAGGGGCAGCAGTTCTGGGTCCTCTGAAAGTCCCAGAAGAAGGAATTCTGAGACCCTTGTATTGTTTTCTGGTTCCATGGGGTGGATATAACTACCAGAAAGAGAAAAATAACATGACTTCTGGTCACACAGGTGAACAGCACTGATATGGTTAAAATGTTGCAGTTTACATTTCCTGACAAGCCTGGATTTCTCACTGTGTTTATGGATCTGTCCTCTTAGGACGTTCCTGGAGCCATTATTGCTGAGGAACTCCTGTCCCACTCTGACCATTTTCTCCAGAAGGTCACTTATTCTGCAGTGCTAATGATAAATTATTTCTTAACATTGAAGAAGCTTAAATGAAGTGCTAACCATGTCCCACACACTGTGAGTACTCGAGTAACAAAAGCACCTACATCCCAATACTGGGCAAAAAATTGTATGCAGATATGTAAATCATAATCTGTTGCCTTTTGTGCATATTCTTGCACATGTTAACTTGTTACCTTTGTTCTCCGTATTGTACACATTAATCACAAGTGGTTCTTTGAATAATTATGCCTCAAGAAAGCTGTTTTAAAAAGAATCTTATAGCACGTCTGATGGTGAAGGAGCATGAAGGACATGAAGCAGATATGAAGGAGAGAGCGGGGCTCGGGATGAAACCCAGGGCTTCTTGTGTGCTGAGCAGGCGCTCCACCACAGACTTGCACCTCCAAGACCTAGTGCTGCTATTTTTTAAGGGTGTTCAGGCAAGATCACCAGAGAATGTAACATTGGAACAGAGAACTCAAGAGGGTGGTGCAGGAGGCAGGAGGTCATCTGCTGAGGTTTAGCAGAGAGAATAGTCAGTGCAAAGGGCCTGAAACAGGAACTTAAAGTTTAAGATGTTCAAAAGGCCCAAAGACCCACTGCATAGAGGCCAATAAAAAAGAGGTATGCATGTGTAAGGTTTTTCATACCCAAGTGTCTTTATATAAATAGCTTTATAATTGGCTACCTGATGATAAAAAATAATATTGCTCATTTACATTTTTATAGTACATTTTAAATGTTTAATTTTTTAAAAAAAAAGTATAATGACAAGTTACAGTGTCAGAGGATGCTGAGGAATGAGGTGGTCTCTCTACTGGAGCTGAAGCTGCCAGACACCAAGTGACCTTCATTCCCATTATGTAAACTGTTAATCTTGTTGAAAGGCAGCCTGGGAAATGAAATGGACAGGCTACTTATGCCACCAATGGTCACATCATAGGAAACGCCTTGGAATAGGAGTCCAGTGCCCTGCCCTGAGGATGGCGCATACACACACACACACCACGTCACCACTGTGGCCTCTGACCTCACCACTCTGTTAGGCCCCTAGTGTATGCAGTGCAAGCTGGCCGGATCAGATTAACTGTTCCCTGATGCAAAAATGGCAGCCAGAACATCTTCCTGTAAACCTCCTGTTGAGAAGTAGACATGGAGAAAATACTGTTAGTTTGCTAGAATACATTCTCCATTTTAAGAACATGAGGGAGGGGGTGGGAGAGAGAGAGAGAGAAAGAGAAAGCCCAACAAATACAGAGAAAGATAGAGAAATGAAGTGGGCATTGGTGGCTGGGGAACAAGGCAATGACGTCGGAAGGCCCCTGAGATACTAAAAGGAAGAAAATGCTCCTTGATTCTGGCTCCAGCCCAGGGCCTACTCCCTGCAGGTCCTGCAAAACTAAGAAAAGAGAAAGAAATGTATCCAACCTCAAAAGTAGTGATGTATTTATGGGTTCCATACCTTATAGAAATATGACCCCACAACAAAAATGACCAAAGGTAACAAGTTAACAAAATATATCAAAGGATATCGGCAAGGAAACACAAAGTTCACCATAGTTTGTGTGGAACTGAAGAATCTGGTTTTCCTGCATGTGTCTTCTATTTGACTGATTGGTTTGGAAATGGCACAAATGGGCGAGCTGGGCCCCTTTCTCACTTTGCTCATGTGGTATCTTTTCTTGGGTTTAGAGATTTAACCTCTCTTTTTATTTTTTGAAAAATCCAATAGGTTTTTAACAACCCTGGTTCTGCTCCTTGTCCAACCTGAAAATGTGGTGACAATTCCACCCTGATCTGTCCTGATGTGATGCTGAGGGCACTGTGCCATGACACGTGTGTACTGCCGTCGTCAATCTATGCTCCTGTCATTCAAAATGCAAATCAACAGAGACATGCCCCTTGGTGACCTTTCCATTTTCAGAAAGGTTTGCAAAGTTAGGTTCAGTGACACAAAACAAGTGTAAGAAAGTGAGAGACTGAGTGTAAATACAAGGAGGGTGAAGCCCGACTCACCAGGGTTGTTTCCAAAGAACAGTGTTAAGAAAAACTGAATGGAGCCCCCAAAATGAACTAAACCAGGGGTTGGGGGTGAAGCTCTGTGGTGGGAAACCTGCCTCACATGGGGGGGGGCTGGATCCTCTGCACTGCAGAAGAATAAAAAGTAACAATTAACTGACACCAGACAGAGAACAGCAAAACGTTCAGGATTTAAAGGTGGGTTAATAGTTACCTGGACTAAGGCTTTGATATCTTAGAATATGGCCTAGAATGCTCCTGTGATTCTCTGGCAGGTACTGAATGCTCTGTTATCACTTGGGAAATGAATCAGGATTGAGTCTGAGTGTATGTGGATATTGCATCTAAGACAAAGTTAGTGAGAAAAGTTAGAAAAAATGTTTAGATAAATGGCTGAATGGAAGGAAATGATGTTGGACCCCTCCCTCATATATGTTAACAATAATCAGAGAAGTTAAAGACCTCAGTGAAAAAAATATGAAATTTACTTTAACTAAACATCTAAAATTATATGTAAAATATCCAGTGAGCAAAATCATTAAGGCAAGAATCTCAGGAGTAAGACCAACATACGACACTAAATAAAATATACATTTTTATGATCACATGTATCATCCCCAAAGTCAAGGAAGAAACAATAATTTGTAAAAAAAAAAAAAATCAGTCAAAATATTGACACTGGTAGAAAAATGGGACAATAACATTAACAGGGAAATCAAAATATTGATGAAATATACAAATATTTGCTAAAAGTCAGTAAAAGTTCAAAAAAAACAATGTTTTTCACTTCCTCTAGCCACAGAAGATCTGTACCACTGATGGGGGTTGGGATTTTTAAACAGAATAAAAGGGGAACCCTAATTTGGTGGAAGCAATGTGCCCTTATGACAGGAATTGGGAACAATCTGAAGACAGCCATAATAGTAAAAGTGCAGGTACCTTTAACTCAAAGTCCCTCCATCTCCCCAATATTGACATCTGGGACAAGTGATTCTTTGAGGTGGGGGCTGTCCTGTGCATTGTGGGATGGTGAGCAGCGTCCCTGACCTCTCATGACCCCTCCCCTGTATGACAACTGAAAATGTCTCCACTCCTTGCTCAGTGTCCCCCAGGGGACAAGTAACACTCCTGGTTGAGAAGCACTGTTTGAACTTAACAATAGCAACATATTTTGCAGCATTGGTATAATAGCAAATTAATGAGAAAGACTATGAAAGTCCATCAAAAGCCTCATCACAGCCTCATTGTGCAAGATGGCACATCCTTTGAAATGTCTGTCTTGCATGATGTTGGATGATTTTCAGGAAGCTGATAGGAATGATTAAGTGAGGAGGGAAGGAGGGATAATTTAGAAAGTATTCCTCACTAAATACCCAGAGCATTAATGATGGGCACAAGATCTCATTCAGACATTTGTATTAAAGGTGCATGTGAGTGTAGGCCAACCTAATAGATAGAGGAAATGTGTTAGAGTGACAACTGATATAATGGAGAAGGATGGCATTGATTAAATTAGTGTAAGAGTAGCAGTTTTTTTCTTTAAAGTAATGAGTTTGTGGGTTTTATTTTTTATTTTATTTACTACATCATATCAATTATTTTTTTATGTTTGTTTTCTGTTTTGGCATTTTTTCTTCTTTTTGCAGTGCTGGAGACCAAACCCAGGGCCTTGCACATGCGAGGCAATTGCTCTACCACTGAAGAACATTCTCAGCACAGTTCTTTTTTATTGACACATAACAGCTGTACAGGTGACTGGAGAAGTGTGATTTAAATACGTGTACACACATGCAATTCTCAAAGCAGGGTAATGATCATTTCCCTCCCCTTAAACATTTATCAATTTCTTGTGTTAAGAAACTTCAAAATCCTCTCTCTAATTCTTTATATAAATATATAATCAAAAATTCACTTAGCATTTTGTAAATTATTTCGTGATTGTATGATAAAGATCATGGATGTAAAGATATGGGATACCTTGTTGTGACCTGTAACCCTCCTCCCGCTTCATACATCACCAGGACTTATTCCTCCTGTGTATCTGTGTACAGGTGCCCACTGCAACCTCCCTCTCTCACCTCTCATTCTACTCTTCCTGATTTCTGTGACTGTCATTATACTCTTGATGCTATTTTTTAAATGTTCTCCAATTTATTACCATGAACTCTGTGTCTGTTAATGGGGTTCAGTGTCATACTTCAATGCATGCATGCAGCATTCACTGATTAAAATAAAATTGAAGGAAAATATAAAACATCTAAATGATATAACATAGAAATTACTTAATGATATCAATCTGGTTTGCTAATTAAAGATTAAATTGCCATAGACTTGGAAATAACAGGGTTCTGAAATCCATGATAGTAACAGTATCTAAAGTGTTAATTTGTCTCATATAAGGATATCTGTACTCGATATACTTAATAATGACACAATGAGCTATATCAAATGGGAAAGAAGCATGAATGCCTTCCCAATGAGGGCTGGAGGTTTTACCTCCTATAGCTCCCTATATTTGTTCATTAGGCTCATTTCTAATCTGAAAAAGCCAAAATATAATAAAAAATAACATAGATGAGAAAATAAGTTGTAAATATTAGCATTAAGATGCACAAGAACCTTCATGAACTTTTTTATTTAAAGTAAGGATCCACAAGTAAAGAATATTAAATTAATACTTCAGTTCTTTCAGGAAAAAAGCAATGTGCAATCATAATATGATTGATAGATTTGGCACAAAAAATTCACAAATTCTTAAATGTTCCCCACAAATGTCTCTATATATGCATGAAAGAACTAAGTGGCAAACAGGCAGTTTGTGAAAGAAAAAATAAATCTCAATACTTTGTTTGCAAGAATATGGCAAAAGTCAGTGGGAGGGAGCTAATTTTTCCACCTCCACATTCAAGGGCATGACTTGCTTAGACACTTGGCCATGCAGCAGTAACTGGCTACCAAACCACAGATGCATTCAGCCTCACAGGTATTCAAATATCTTCAAAGTGAAGACAGTAGGTATCTCTCTATTGACCTATGAAATCATGTTCTTTAATGTGAATGCTCCAGGTCAGAAATAATACTTTAAAAAATATTTGAACTCCTGTTCTCCTGAACTTTTTCTTCAAGTTAATATTTGCAAGCTCAGGATCTTTGTCAGCAATATATAAGCGTCATCAAGTGTGTCAACTTTATCTCACCTTAAACACAAAGAGTCCTAACTTCACTTCATGTCCCTCCACAGTTAACCCCTATCCTCTATTCCCATTAATTGCAAAGATCCTTGGATCTATGATCTTTCTCTGGGAGCACTGGGATCCTCCCTCCCATCGTCCCTTCCACCTTTGTTAGCACCTTTTCATGGTCAGCAGTGAACCCTAGGTTAACCAGTGGAATGTTCACTTCTCATTTAGTTGTGCAAAATTGTGACTAAATCATCAGGACAGCAATAGCCCTGCTCTGGTATAGGTTGGCCTGCCTCTCTGCTGACCTCAGCTAAAGAGTCTTGTGCTCCATTCTCTCTGCTGCTCTCCTGCAGTGTCCACTGAACTCTCAGACTCACCTGGAGACCAGCTCTGGGAGGAAGGTCTCCCTGTAGAAGTGCAAGGTCCTTCCTGAGTGGGCTTGGTGGTGACTGAAACTCTGTCCCTAGAGCAGGTAGAAGTCAGTTTCAGGTCCACAGGCAGGCTGAAGACCTTGAAGGACTCTAACATGTCCCATCTCGTGTAAGGCTGTGCACTGAGATGACATCACAGCAGAGAGCCACAGCTCCCTATATCTGCTCACTAGGCTCATTTCCCTCTTCTTTCCCTGGGGGACACTGGCCTAGAAAGACAGGAAATTTTTCCTGTTGTTCTGTGTTCCCAGGAGACACATTTATAGTACAGTGAAACTAGTTTATATTGTGCCTCCATAGACCTATCTGCCTTCCATAGGTCCAGTCTCCTTGCATAGCCTGACACTGATGAGCTCATCTTGATTGGATCTCATGGATCTTGAAAGCAGATATCTGTAGTGGGTACAAAGCACCAGATACCCCTGAAAATTGTCATGCCATTTTTGACAAGAGGGAGAATTGTGATCCTCTGGTCTAAAGGTTTGGGAAATACACTTCTTGCTTTCATGGTCTCTTTCTCAAGTCTACAATATTTTATAGTTTTTGCAAAAGTTAAAAAGTGCTCATCTTAATAATAAGATTTGCATTTCATTATTTTTGAGCACTACAATCTGAGATTAGTACCCTCTAGGAATTGTGCAATTTGATTTTTTGAATCCTATTGTGTGAGATAGTTGTGCTATTATGAACTCCATTCTCCAGTGCAGAAATGGAGCAGACAAATGTTGCCAATCGAGTAAGGGATTTGGCCTGAACTTGATTTCCGGAATAATGGTTCCAGTTCTCAAACTATGGTTCTCAACTAGAGATATATTTCCCCTGGGGATAATTGGCAATGTCTGAAGGATGATGCAAAGGGCAAGTCCCAACACACATAATTATTCTGACCCCAAATGTCAAAAGTGAAAAAAATGTTTTAGACCAATTTCACCATGCATAAGAATTACCAAGTATTCAAGTCTACGTGTGAATTATGAGGCCATAGTTCTTTATGTCGGAGGCTCAGCATCCTAACCACATCATATTAGGGTTAGAGGATCAAGTCCATAGGCCACTCTGAGTAGCAAGCCTATGATCTTGTGTTAGAATTAGGGTGCAGCTCAGTAAGTAGAGCATGAATCTAGCATGTGCATGTCCCTGGGTTCCAACCCTAGCACCCAAAACAGAAAAAAAAAAATCTCAAGTGTAGATGGTCCTAGGTCTTCTCCGCCATGCCATTTTCAAAGAAAATTGCATTCCTTGCTCTCAAGGGTGTTACAGATCTTGTTTTCAAGTGTTTTTTTTTTAAGGGACCTTGAGTGACATTAGCTAATATACTTTTGAAAAATGCTTTGTAGCCCAAAGAATATGGGGTCTCCATAAGAGGTCATATCCCATATGAACCTGCTCTGTTTCTCTGTATTCAGCTTCGTTTTTCATTCCACATGCAAGAGAAATCATGAAGTATTTCTCTTTGTGGCTCTGACTTATTTCATTCAGCATGATGTCTTTCAGTTTTCAGTCTGTTCTTCCAGTTTCTTGAAAAGTGACATTAGGTTATTTGAGACCTTTCCTTTTTTAAATTATACATGTTTATTGCTTGATGGTATAAAATTAGAAATTTTCACACATTTCCTTACACAAACATCTTAAACCCACAGATGCATAGAGGAATTAAGTAGCAGCATCAGAGTGGGTGAATGTGTTCATTTTTATATGAAAAAAATGCAGTAATACTATATAGAAATCAAAATATTCTAACCCCAATGCAAAAAAAAAAAAAAAACAGAAGATGATAGAAAATTTGCAAAAGAGAAAGTCAACAGCTAACAAGTCCACACATGTTTTCAACCTCACAGGTTATGAAATAATTGCAAAGTAGAGCTCTTTAACACATGCTTTTTCACATAATAATTTTTTTCATGTGAATAACCAGTGTGAAAGAAGATTTTGTGAAATCTATTTTTTACACTCATGAACTGGTGTAAAAAGGTAGCATTAACAAGCATTCTCTTGGTCTGGAACTTTCTTGTCAATATGGAAACATATTCAAATATACCTTGTCCTTAAAATTTAGAAGATACGATCCACATCTCTTCATATTCCTACACCCCTAATACTCTATTTCTCTACTCACCTTAATTTCAGAATTTCCTGGATATGGTTCTACTTCTGCTGGAAGCTCTATATGTTTCCCAAGCCCTCATACAATTGAGCACCTATTACCATTATTTCATTGATAACAATGAGCCCTGCCTTGTTGGGTTCAACGTTGACTTCCTTTTTCAGCATCACTAGTAAATGTGTTAATGAATTAAGCAACAAAGCACAGGGCTCCAACTGTCCCCCAGATCTGGGTTAAGCTGGTTCAGCTCTCAGCTGACTGTAGGTGAAAAGTCTCAGCCTCCCTTGCCACGGGTCCTCTCCTCAAATGTGTGGCAGGCTCTCAGACTCATCTGGACAGGATGGCTCAGAGTGTGTTTTTTGTGGAAGTGAAAATTCCTCCCTGGTGTGGGGGGAAAAGGCACACTCACACATTGCTAGTGGGACTGCAAATTGGTGCAACCACTCTGGAAAGCACATGGAGATTCCTCAGAAAACTTGGAATGGAACCACCATTTGACCCAGCTATCCCACCCCTTGACAAATACCCAAAGTATTTAAAATCAGCCTATTTCAGTGATGCAGGTACGTCAATGTTTATAGTAGCTCAACTAAGAAGAGTCAAGCAATGGAACCAACCAAGATGCCCTTCAAATCACCATGGTTTCTACCATGGCTGATACCAGTAGCCTCTGCTTTTCTTAGTTCTTAGTATCTTTTGGCATCTTAAGTGTGGCAATGCCACCAGCCATCCTTTCTATGTGAATATTATCCTTTTCTTTCACCTCTAGTGCATTGCCACAGATGCTTCCTGGAATTATATGGTGTGTAGATAGTTGTGTCTACTTGGTTTTAGGTGGGATGATGAAGCTGGTATCTCCTCCATCATCCTGATAATGTCCTTCCTAAATGATCTTCGAAGAAGAAAAGCCTGTTCAATGACTGCATTCAAAAACCCAGTGTCAATTACAATAAAGTTCAGAGTCCCAGGCCCTGTGGGAGTCTATCTAGGCATTTGGCCTTCTTTTCTGAAGATTTTACATATGAAAATAATGAAACATGTATCCTCACCCGGAGGTTAAAATGGAGCTACAGACTTGGTTCTATGATCTAGCACAGCCAGAGGAGGGAAGGAAGAGTATATTGATAACAAGATAAAGAACATGGATAAAAGAAGCACATTACAGTCCTCAAAGTACACTCCTCCTTGTCTGTAGACCATGAAAACACTCAGCTACATGGATCTCAAACAGAAATCACTGCACGTTATCCTGAGTAATGTTCTTTCTTTGGCTCTATAGAAGGATTTCACGGGGCTGTTTCCTGTAATACACCTTTGTAGAGACTGATGCCTACGTGTCCTATGTGAGTGAGGAAAGGACCCTCCTGAGGGGAAGAGAATAGGCAGTGAACCCAGGGGTACAGCATGGACCAGCAAGTGCTCCAACTCTTGAACACCTGGGCATTGGGGGCCCCCAGTAGGTAGCACCTTCTGAGGGCCTCACCTGTTGGCTACTCCTTCATGCTCAGCACAAGGACGTGAAAGGAATGCTTGGTGTCCTACTCTTCCAATTTTGTGGGACTGATTTTTCACAATGCTTGGCGTGGTCTGTAAAAGGCAGTGCCCTGGAAATTGTTAGAGATGGTCCTGACTCTCTGGCTTGGAATACTGAGGACCACACAGGGACTTGTTGTGAGCCTGTTAAGGAAGATGTGGATTCATGCAGACCCCCACCTGCACAAGCTGCTCTCTTTATACTTCTCTAACCACACACGTGGAACCCTGTCTACACTGCACCTTTGGTAGTGAGGACAGAAGCTGTGACAGTGGGGGAGGGGGCTAGGACAGGTGTGTGTGGGCTTGGAAAGAGTGTCTGCTCTGGTCTGTGATGGACACACTTTGAATAACTTATTAAGGAGATGCTCGTGGGGAAAGACAAGGATCTGCTGAGATCAAGTCCAGGGAGAAAGCAACGTCACGAGCCAAGGGCCCCAGGGGTAAGGAAGGTATGTGTCCCAGGGATGCAAAACTGGCTGCATGCAAAATTATCTTTCTAGTTTGGTTTTCTCACTTATGGAAACCCAATTGCTCAGAGAACAGAGTAACAATGTAACAATTAATTTAATGAGCATTCATGAGAATTCAACCTCCCAGGCCCTGGAAATAGTAAATATGCCCCGAGATCCTCTCACCCACAGCTCAGCTCTTCCAGGAATGAGAGGCTTCACCTGGACCTTGAAGAGCACTCATGCCTGAGGCCACCTCCTGCCCTTCATCAGAACTGAGCTGACCCTCATCACCCAGGGAAGGAAGAGCAGGAGCTCACCAGCCCCAGGGCTGCTGATGTGGGAGCAGGTGGGAGGCAGCACAGCCTCACAGGAAGAGCCTTGGTGGCCCAAGTGGGGACACTGCAGTGAGGAGGGCCCCTCACTTAGACCCATCTGTGCAGTCAGCTCCTGTCTCTCACGACTTCTCTTCCTCACCCTCTCTTCTCATCTTACTTCTCTTTTCTGGATCCCAGATCTGAGCATCTCTCACCTTCCTGATGGGACTGACCTTCTCTCAAGTGTTCCCTGCACATCTCCACCATTGTTCTGGAGCCACTAGAGGGGACTTTCTTCTCCTCCATCAGAGAAGCTTCATTTTCTTTTACGTATGAAACTACCCCTTCATTATGTCAAGGTACCTTCTTTTGTATATTGTATAGTTAACTCAAGTCCAGCCATACATCTTCTGACATCATGTTATCGAATGTTTTTTTGTCTCAGTTTCAATATTCATGAAATAAGGATCATAATAGTGTTTACTTCATAGGAATCATGTTGGGATGAAATGAAAGTAAATCAGATGATAAAGTGATAACATTCTCTAACAGGAAGTGAGTGCCTACACTTGCTCATTATTATCATTGCATTATCATAACACATTTTGTTTCTGTTATATAAAAACAGCAATGATGATATAATGAATCAAGTTATATAAATCACAACACAAGGCAGGTCCTCAAGTAATTATACAGATTAAATCTCCCATTCGCTGTGTGTTTGTAAGGTTCTGGTCTCCATTCTAGGTATTGTAAATTTCATTAATATTTGGCATGTTGGAGATCTATTTCCTAATAAATTCTCTGCATGTAAAAATGCAATATTTTGCCCCTTCTGCCCACATTTTATTTTTTAATAAGTTAGATGTGTAGAAAAGTTAAAGAGAATACTGAGACTTCTGGGTTAAAATTGAAAATGGAAATTCAGAAATAGAAAAAAGCAATATTTGCCAAAGATCTCAATGTGCTATCTGCCTCCATGCCACCTACAGTGACCTCTGCTCTTTACGCACTGGCTTTGTGTGAACAGGCTTAATAAAATTACACCCAATTACAATAGGTCTGAAGCCACCAATCTGTCATCTGCAGCCACTCCATCCTCCATAAACCACGCCTTGCCTCTTCTCTGTTTCTTAATGAGCATTTTGGTTGTACATAGGTGGGATTTGTTGGTACATATTCATACATGCATATGATATAACAATAGAATTTGGCCAAGATAATTCCCCAGTAGACATTTTGCATTTTCCATAATCAGGTCTCTGGTGCCTTTTTCTCCATCTATTGGTTTGGTTTGCATTTCCAGGCTATTGACAAATAATTAGTGATGAGAAACTTAGTTTTCTTCTTTACTTAAAGGAGAATTCTGCTTCTGGTCCCACCTAAAGGTCTGGCCAGAGCATTTTTTGTGGTAAGTCTTGTAATTTGTTGGCTTTTTTTCCTTGGTTGTTGATTTGTTATCCTCCATCAACTCAGGACAATTCCTAGAAATAAGTTCTACTCTGGGACAGTTACATACTTTTTCCCATTCATTTTATTTATTTTTTTATTTGTTTTAATTAGTCATACATGACAGTAGGATGCATTTTTACACATCATACATAAATAGAGTACAACTTCTCACTCTTCTGATTGTACATGATGTAGGATTACACAGCTGGTGTAATCATATATGCACATAGTGTAACAATGTCCAATTCATTCTACTCTCCTTACGACCCCCATATCCTCTCCCCTTGCTTCACTCCCCTCTGTCTCACCCCAAGTTCATCTATTCTTCCCTAACCCCCACCTGCTTACTGTGAATTAGTATATGCAACTTAGAGTTGTAAGAAAAATTATCTTTTAAGTTTGAGCATTTCCTTTCCTCTGTGTTCATTTTCCTCATTCCTAATTCTAGACATTTCAATTCACTTTTTGTCTTTTTTTAAAGATTTTTTTCTAACCTTTGTTTTATTTTTTTTATTTATATATGGTACTGAAGATTGAACACAGTGCCTCACACATGCTATACAAGTACTCTACCTCTGAGCTACAATCCCAACCCATCACTTTTTGTCTTTTTGAAGGGTTTTATTAGTGCATTGAAGTCATGCATAATATTGGGGTCATTTTACATAATCACACATGCATGGAATTTACTGCTCCTTACATCACACTTGCTCCTTCCTCCTCTTGTCTCCTTTAATCCATTTCATTTTATGTCTGACTTTTTCTAGTTGTGGGTGCTATAGAATTAGATCTGGAATTTGTTTTTCTATTCTAGGATTTTTCTCCTTTTAAGTTCTCTAGCTCTGCTTTTACCTTCATTTTATGATTCTTTCTGCTTTAGTTTTGCCTAATGGTATTTTTATTTCCAATTTTTTTAAGTTTTAAGGTTGCTATTTCTTAAGGATCAATGACATATGTATTCATTTGCAGTTTTTATATGACACACTAAGAAACAAATCTAAAAAGAAACAATGATGTCACTACTCAATAGATCCCTGGTCATATGCTGGTGACTCTTGTAGAATTTATGAAAGGGCTATTTGCTGATTTAATTTCTGCAGCCCAGAAAGGTGGACCAAGTATCCTCACATATCAGTACCTGAAATATTACTTCCTTTCCCTATCACACAATTTGGCATGGCTATCTTTTTTAAAAAAGGACTTCTCACTTACTTCCATGAAAATGGAATCTTATTTTTATCACACTTTTATAAATTAATGGTAAGAATGAAAATCTTCTCAAACACTTAATTTTAATATTCCTTTAATGAATCTTTAACTCTCTCAACATTTTACCAAGCATTACATTAATGTTAATTTATAAGTGAGATTTTATTAATGAAATATATGAACTTTGACTAACCAAGTAGATTATTTTTACAGTTTTCTACCTGGTGCCTTTTTCCCTCCAGATGTTTTCAATATAAAGTTATAATTTCTGAAGGTTTTTTTTTACTTCTACCAAAAATTTTTTACTCAGTTTCTCCACTTTTAGAGATTACTCATGACTATGTATATGTTTACTTTATTTTTATATTGTGTTTTCATTATGTAACTACTTTGGTCTTTTGTTCCACATTAAAGTCTTGAAATTTATTTAGGAACATGGAGACTGCAGTCAACATTATATTTTTCAAATGGCTAGTAAGTCATGACACTCTGACGAAAATTTCAAAAAGCTTCTTCAAAGTATGCAGGGATAAGCAATGCATATTAATGGTATTAAAATAACATAGTTAATATTATACCATTTAATATGAGTTGAGCATCATATTATGTGGCAAACAAAGAATTCCCTATCTTACACAAAACCTTAACAAGGATCTGGAATTAACCAAATAAAAAGGTTAGGTGTTATAAAGTGATATTATTTAGTCAAAGTAGACTTTTTTTAAAAATTATGAATTTTTTTTTAAAGTTCATAAAAATTATGGACATCTTATCAATACAAAAAAAAATACTAATGCTTTCTGAATATAATCACAATAGTGGATACGGTATTGCGGCCTATCATTCCTAACAGCATTAAGGCTTAAATATACTCAATATTATCAACAAGAAATGAACATGATCTACATTTTCTTTTAAAAACCATAAATACTTACCTAAAAATGGATTGAAATACATGGAGGCAAGTTCTTGTTACTGATGTGAGAATCTGAATGTTGCTATGATGTCATTTTTTTCCAAATTAATTTAAAACTTTAAGGGAATCTCTGATAAAATTCCAATAGTATTTTACTTCCAATAGTGCTGATTCTAACATTCATCTACAAGAATAAACTGGAACTAGAAATCAAATTCTGATATAAATAATGCTAGGTGACTTTTCCTACTAAACTCTTAAGTACCTCATGAAGATGGACAATTTTTTACAATATGAATTTGGCCGCCTGATGAATGGTCAGTTTAAGTCAATCATTTATATGCATGTGAAAAAGAAAATATTTGATTTTTTAAAAAAATGACAGAAGTCTTTTCAAGATTATTGTAAAAGAAGAAAGTATAAACTTAAAATTAACCTTAACTGTCTTCTTTGTAAAGAAAACTAGAGAAGTAAATGTCCAGAATGGGTAAGATTGGAAGAGCCATTTCCCCATGATGGAATATTCTGTTGTGATTTTAAAAAATATGCCTAAGACTCATGCCTATTTTTAGAAGCTCTAGGATTTCTGTATTTAGAAATTCTATTATTCCTGAATGCATATAGTTTAAAGTTGTAATTAAAATGAAATGGAAACTGTAATAATAATAGCAGAGGCTGTTGGGGGCTCTAGCAAAAGGACCACACACGTCCACAGGATATGACACGTAGATATCACAGAAAATCATCACAGTAAAATAGAGAGCCTTCCCATAACAAGACAACCTGCCTGGAACTAGTAGATGCTCATTCCCATGTGTATCAGGCAGATCGTAGCAGAGCACCTGGGGAAGGAGGATTGGGTGGGGATGCAGGCAAGGTGTAGAGCCCTGGTTCCCAAGCAGGAGTGAGCCTCTGAATCCTGACGGGGCTTCTCAAGACAGAGAAGGCTACTTCACACCTACAGTGAGAGGTTCAGATGTCAGGTGAGGTGTGCATGAAAATGTACTTTTCAGCAAGATTCCAGGTGATGCCCAGGTAGGTATTCTTGGGGACACCATTTGAGAACAACTGACATAGAGGAAGGTCTTCATTTGTTGCTTTGGGGGTAAAAGTGTTAAATGAAACTTGTCAGCAAAGAGACTCAAATGATGAGATAAAATAAATGATTTCATGAGTTCCCAAGATTTCAATAAAATACACTGGGGCATCCATGGGAATCCCTATTTGGGGATATATATATATATATATATATATATATATATATATATATATATATATATATATATATATATTGGTACCAGTGATTGAACCTAGGGGCACTTAACCACTGAGTCACATGCCCAGGCACTTTTTCATTTTTTATTGTGAGACAGGATGTTACTAAGTGGCTGAGTCTGGCTTTCAACTTGCAGTCCTCCTATCACAGCCTCCCTAGCATCTGGCTGAAGTAAATTTTGAGTTCCTCCTGGGCAAACACACCAGCACTATGGAAAGAAGAAACCAAACAGGAGCTGGAGACTTCATCCTCCTGGGATTCACCGATGACCCTGATCTACAGTCCCTCCTCTTTGTCTTGCTTCTGGCCATCTACCTGGTCACAGTCACAGGGAACCTGCTCATCATCCTGGCTGTCATCTCCGACTCCCACCTGCACACGCCCATGTACTTCTTCCTCTCCAACCTGTCCCTAGCTGACATTGACTTCACCTCCACCACCATCCCCAAGGCTCTCAGGAACATCCAGACACAGAGCAAAGGGATCACCTTTGCAGGCTGCGTCTCACAGATACTCTCCTTCTTTGTGTTTGGATGCCAGGACAACTTTCTCCTGACAGTGATGGCCTATGACCGCTTTGTGGCCATCTGTCACCCGCTGTACTACATGGCCGTCATGAACCCACAGCTCTGTCTGCTCATGGCTCTGGGGTCCTGGTTGGTCAGCGTCCTAGTCACACTCCCAGACTCCTTGAGTGTCTTGAGGCTGTCTTTTTGCACCAACATGGAAATCCCTCACTTTTTCTGTGATCTTTCTGAAATCCTAAAGCTCGCCTGCTCTGACACACTCATCAACAACATAGTGATGTACACTGTGGCCATCGTCCTGGGTGTCTTCCCTCTCACTGGCATCCTCTTCTCCTACTCTCAGATTTTCTCCTCCATCCTGAGGATCTCATCAGCTGAGGGGAAGTACAAAGCCTTCTCCACCTGTGGGTCTCACCTCCTGGTGGTCTCCTTGTTCTACGGCACTGGCCTTGGGGTCTACCTCAGTTCTGCTGCTACACCATCCTCTAGGATGAGTCTCATGGCCTCAGTGCTCTACACCATGCTCACCCCCATGCTGAACCCTTTCATCTACAGTCTGAGGAACAGGGACATCAAGGTGGCCCTGGGGAGAGTCCTCAGAAAGATGGTTCCTCTCAGTGCACATCTCACCTGAGTCCCAGTGTGCACCATGGTGGAGACCAGAGACCTCACCCCTTCCATCCAACACTGGCTACCTCTTCTTAGTGTACTTCAGGGCACCTCATTCTTTGCATTTTCCTTTGGGCTCATTTCCACCTAGGGACTCTTCATTATGCAACATATTAGATCACCTGTGCGCTATCTACCCAGTCATGGTAATTTTGCATGAATACAACTGGGCTTTTTCACTTGCAATTACTTACACTAAGGCTTGGGCATTGTATTTTTATTGATATAAAATACTGGCCTATGTTGATGGGGCCCATGTGTATAATGAGTAGTGATTAAATCAAGGTAATCATCATTCCCATCTACTGAAATATGTACCCTTTCTTTTACTGGGAAAATTGATGATCCTCTCTTCTGGTTTTCTAAAATTATACAATCAATTGTTGTGAACTATTGTTCTCTACTGTGCTGTAGAACTTTAAAAATCATTTCTGTTATGCAACTGGATTTCACGCCCTCTACCCAACCTCCTCTTCACCCTGCCTGACTTCCGGGACCACTGTTACACTCTGACTTGTGTGATATCAACTTCATCAGCTTCCTCACCTGAGCAAGAACTTGCAGCCTTTGTTTTCTGGTCTTTTGGAGTGACATGTATCCTCAGAAGTGAATGGACATGTACCTCTGGTGTTGTGAAAATGCTGTCTTGAATACTCATTTACAGAAATGTTTTCTGAAATGATGTGGAAAAAAATAACTCTAAGTTTTCCCCTTCATATCACACCTGTGCTTCCCATCACGCTGATTATATTGATTTTTTCTACTTATCTTCTGTACAGAATCCTCAAATTTGAGAATTGGCTCTTTCCTAAGAAAGTTCATTGAATCTTTAACAAATGGAATAAAAATTTGCTGGGCAGGTAATTAAATGTAAAATAGAATACGAACCATAAAATAAAAAGTTATAAATTGAAATAAATATTTTGAACTGGAAAAGAAATTCAGAGTTACTAGTGCTGATATTAATTAAACACTCAGTATGTTCCAGCACTATTTCCATGTTTTATACACATCATATCACTAGGTTTCCCAATGTCTCTTTATGTGATGTATTAGTCCACTTGCATTGCTATATCAAAGTGCCAGAGACTGGGTATATTACAAAGAAGTTTATTCCTCTCACAGTTTGGGGTTCTATCAAGTCCTATTAGCATGACTACATATCTGGTGAGGGGGCTCTGACTTCATCCCATCCAGGTAGAGAGAGCTGTGCCAGGAGCCCTCCCAAGAGGGAGAGATCACATGGATCCCAGAGAGGTATGGGGGAGGGACAAGTCCTGCCCTTTTATCACAGCCACCTACACAAGCTTAGTATGACATCACCAGGTGATGAAATGGTGTGAGATCACATTTATGTCTGAGGGGCAAGGGACCAAAACGTGCTTATTCAGGGAACAGTTGTATTTTAATTTCACTTCCTCTTTTAATCTCCTATTCGTCTCTCAAAAGACCTCACAAGAACAACTTATAGCAGGAAAAGTTTATTGGGGCTTGCAGTTTCAGAGGCTCAGCCCATGGTCAGCGACACTATCACTCTGGGCTGGGGTGAGGCCAGACATCATGATGGAAGGAGGTCAAGGAGAAAAGCAACTCAGGACAGGTCAACCATGAAGCAGAGAGACCTCCACTTTCCAGGAACAAAGTATAAACCCAAAGGTACACCTGAGAGTGATGGGCCATAAGTCCTTGCACAGCTTTTAAGGAGGAACCACAGACTTGGTCCTATGATCATTGACATCAGAAGGGAGAAGGGGGACTATGTGTCACAACACTCAGGACATTGCTATAATAAGCACATATGAGTTCTCCCTAGAGCAAGCATTCCTGATACATGGGCAATGAAAACAGTCAGCCACAGTGTTCCCAAACAGGGGTCACTGCACATCACACTCTATGACATTCTCCCTTGAATTTCTTTCTTTGAATCCAACATTAGGTTTCTACAGGCTGTTTCCTATAAAACACTTTTGTAGAGACTGAAGTCTCTGTAAGTGTGAGCAAGGGATGGTTTCATCCTGCAAGGAAGAGAATGGAAAGTAGATCTAGGAACACAGCATGGACCAGGTGTGTGCAACCCTGGAACATGTGAGCATCAGGAGCCCCATGGTAGGCGTCCGCTTCTGGGAGAAGCTCTCACCTGTTGAATACTGCTTCACACTAAAGAGTGTACCTAAAAATAATGCTCTGTGTCCTACTGTTATAATTATCTGGAATTGTTTTTAAAATGCTTGACTTGTGGTGTGAAGATCAATGCCTTGTGAATTGTAAATGATGGTGCATACTCTCTGCACTGGAGTAATGAGGACCATGCAACCAGCTTGTTGCAAAACTGCAAAGCTCTAGAGACTACAGACTCTTTCCTGTCCAGCCAACCCACCTCTCAATGCACTTCCTAATCAGATGCCTGGAACTTCATCTGTACTGAACTTGTGATGGTGAACATAGAAAATTTGGCAAGGCCATTGGAAGGGCAAGGTCACTGTAAGAGCTGTGTGTGGAGTTGGATGTGTCCTGTGCACAGCTCCCAATTGAGGTGTAGGACTCACATGGGCTTCGATACTGCCTGCTCATGCCTGGGAGAGACCAAGGAGCTCCATCCATCTCACATTTGAGGAAATACTCATGGGGAAGGACAATCATCAGTAGAGATCAAGTCCAGGGACAAAATGACATCATCATGAGGCAAAAGCCCCAGGGGAAGGACAGACATAGCTGGAAAACATGATGGCCCCAGGGATACAAAGCTAGCATCATGCACAATTACCTTTCTAGTGTTGGATCCTCATTCATGGAAACTCAATTGCTCAGAGAATAGAATAAAAATGTAACAATTAATTTAATGAGCATTCATGAGAATTCAACCTCCCAGGCCCTGGAAATAGTAAATATTCCCCATGACCCTCTCACCCACAGCTGAGCTCTGCCAGGCATGAGTGGCTTCACCTGGACGTTGAAGAGCACTGATGCCTGACCAAGTGTCCACCACTCGTAGCTGTGTCTCAACTGTGACTTCTATTTCTCATGGTAGAATTTTGCAGTTACTGTTTTTAACAACTACTTCGTAGAGAAAATGGCATCTTATATACATTCCCCTTTCATAGATTAATGGTAAGAATGAAAATCTCAAGAATTTAATACTCTTTGTACATTTCCTTTCATGAATCTTTAATATTATCTTCCCTTTTCTAAGAATTGCATTAGTCTTTCTATAATTTATCATTAAGACTTTATAAATATAAGATACTAACTTTAACTAACCAGGTTATTTTTACGTCCTAACTATCTGCATGTCACTTTTTCTCCTTCAGATGTTTTCAATCCAATCACTGAACTTTACTTTTCTTACTTGTACCAAGAAAAATTAACTCAGAAATGCTTCCACTTTCCACGGTAATGTATGTCCCTGTATAAATTTATATTATGTATATATTTATGATTTCTTAAGTTAGCTGCTATAGTTTCTTGTTCAACATCAAATATTTGAAATTTATTTGAGGATATACAGGTTGGATTTGAGATTATGTTTTCAAAATAGTTAATTAACCATGACACATTTATTGATGTCTTTAAATAGTCTCTCTAAATAATACAGGAATTTTAAAAAATGCATGTTAATGAAATTAAAATTACATATTGAATATGAACACTTGAATATGAGAATGAGCATCATTAGAAGACAAAACTCTAGGGTTATGCCCTTAAAAGAAAGGAAAAAATAGAAGAATTTCATATCTTACAAAAAAAAAAAAACCTTTACAAGGATCTGGATTTGGGAAACAAAATAATGAAACTGAAATAAGAGATAACATGTTACAAATTAGTATCACTTAGTCAAAGGAGACTTTTAGAAAACATCATCAAATTAATGTTAAAATGCCAAGAAATTGCATGACACTCCATCGATGAAGAAAAATAAAAATATCTCTGCATATATTAGCAATGGTGGAGATGTAACGTGGGGAATAATCATTCTTAACAATGTTAAATCAAAACCACCCTCAATATTATTAATAAGAAATGGACATAATCTAATTTTCTTTAGAAGAAAAGTTTTCGCATAAAAGAATGGAAATTCTGGAGGTCAATTCCTGTTTTTGGAATGATAATCTGAACGTAGTATAATGGTCATTTGTTTCCAGCCACAATGTTCTCACAACAAAGCTCAGTCATTCTTAAATTCACCTTTGAGTATAATCTGGTAAGAGGAATAAAATTACAGTAGAAACAATACTAAATGACTTGCCATACTCCCTCTCCATTATGAAGAGAGACACACTTTTTTAACACGGGGCCAAAGATCTCACAACCTGATAAATGATCATTTTTAATCATTTATTTATAAGAATGTGACAAAGATTATACTTGAATTTTTAAAAACTGATAGAGGCCATTTACATCTTAAGAGAAGGAAGTATAAAATTAAAATTAATCCAAACTGTATTTGTCATAAAGAAAACTGAGAAAGAATGGGCAGGATTTGAAGAGCCATTTCCATGTGGTGGAATAATTGGATGTGATGAGAATCAGATGATGGAAAATATCCATAAGATTCACATTTCTATTTAGAAATGCTAGGATTTCTTTATTTAGAAAAACCCATGTTGGTTGGATTTATATTAAAAAAAAGCGGTAATTCAGAGGAAATGGAAACAAGGCTTAATGATAGCAATGCTTTTTATGTGTGTTAGCAGAAGGGCCACCAAAGGTCGGGATACACACATAGAAATTTCAGAAAAGCAGCACAGTAAAACAACAAGCCTTCCAATGCCTCACAGACCTGCTTGGAGCTAGGACGCTCTCATCCCATGTGCCTGTGGCAGAACACCCCAGAGCAGCCAGCAGGGATATGCTGGGGAGGGAGGATGCTTAGGATGGCTCAGGTAGTGCAGCCGAGGTCCTCCTATGGCTGTGAGCCTCCGAATCCCCAGGGGCTTGTTAAAACACAGAGTGAAAGAGAACATGCACATTTCCAGCAAGTTTCTAGGGGAACCAATGACCTAGAGCCAGTTTCTTCAAGTAACAATGATAGCTACAACTTGTCAGCAAAGAGACCTGATGATAAGACAAAATAAAGGATTTCTTGAGTTCCCAAGGTGTCAATAAGAGACATTGGGATCATCCTGGGGAATCCCTATTTGGAGTGAATTTGGAGTTCCTTCTCTTCCTCCTGGGAAAACACACCAGCACCATGGAAAGAGGAAACCAAACAGGCAACTTCATCCTCCTGGGATTCACAGATGACCCTGACCTGCAGTCCCTCTTCTTTGGCCTGCTTCTGGCCATGTACCTGGTCACAGTCACAGGCAACCTGCTCATCATCCTGGTTGTCATCTCAGACTCCCACCTGCACACACCCATGTACTTCCTCCTCTCCAACCTGTCCCTGGCTGACATTGGCTTCACCTCCACCACCATCCCCAAGGCTCTCAGGAACATGCACACTCATAGCAAACTGATCACCTTTGCAGGCTGCATCTCACAGATTTATTTTTATTTTTTTTTTGTTTGGATGCCAAGACAACTTGCTCCTGACAGTGATGGCCTATGACCACTTTGTGGCCATCTGTCACCCCCTGCACTATGTGGTCATCATGAAGCCACGGCTCTGTCTGCTCATGACTCTGGGGTCCTGGTTCCTCAGTGTCCTGGGTGCCCTGCCTGGGACCTTGACCATCCTGAGGTTGTCCTTTTGCACCAACATAGAAATCCCTCACTTTTTCTGTGATCTTCCTGAAATCCTGAAGCTCACCTGCTCTGACACACTCGTCAACAACATAGTGGTCTATTCTGTGATCATCGTCCTGGTTGTTTTCCCTCTCATTGGCATCCTCCTCTCCTATTCTCAGATCTTCTCCTCCATCCTAAGGATCTCATCAGACAGAGGCAAGTACAAAGCCTTCTCCACCTGTGGGTCTCACCTCCTGGTGGTCTCCTTGTTCTATGGCACTAGCCTTGGGGTCTACCTAAGTTCTGTAGCCACACTGTCTTCTAGGATAGCTCTAATGGCCTCAGTGATGTACACCATGGTCACCCCCATGCTGAACCATTTCATCTACAGTCTGAGGAACAGGGACATCAAGGTGGCCCTGGGGAGAGTCCTCACCAAGATGGTTCCTCATAGAGAAAGGGTCCATGCACATCTCTCCTGAGTCACAGTGTACACCATATTGGAGACCAGAGACCTCACCCCTTCCATCCAGCTGTGGCTACCTGTGTTTAGTGCATTTCAAGGCAACTCATTCTTTGCATCTTCCTTTGGGGTTTTCCCACCCTAGAAATTGCTCAATATGTTCTATAGTGTACCACCCTTTTTTACTAACTAAACAGTCATTTTAACTTTGTATGAACTCAACTGCACATTTTTTTGTCATCAGCAATATTGATTTGTTTTTTTCATTTATGTATGTTTATTATTGATTGGGAATAATGGAACATATTGATGAGGTACTCTGTCATTATCAGTACATGTGCCCATGAATAATGAAAAAAGAGGATCATTAACATTTCCCTCTTCTTAACTTCATTGTTTTGTTTTATTGTCAAGATGTGGACTCTTTTCCTTTAGCTTTTTGTAACTTGTATGCTAAATTATTTTGCACTATTGTTGCCCCACTGTTATGTGGAACATTAGAACATTCTTCTCTTGTGTAACTGGATTTTTTCCTCCTTCTTGGGCCTCCCTCTATCCCACTGGGCCCACTACCCTTTGTAACTCCTGGCAACTACGTTTATGAAATCTTTTTGTTAGCTGAACACGTGAGCAAGAATGTGCTGTGCTTGTCTTCCTGGATTTCTTTTTTTTTTCTGTTCTGGTGATGGAACCAGGGGTTGACATGTGCTAGGACAATGCTGCTCCATGGAACAACATCCCCAATCCCTTTTTTTGGAGACCATCTCTCATTAAGCTGCCCATACTGGCCTTGAACTTGCAACCTCCTGCCTCAGCCTCCTGAGTAGGTGGGATTGCAGGCATATGCCTCCATGCCTGGGCCTGTTGTGGGCTTATTTATGAATCAAATCTTCTGTATCAGCCATATATGCTCAGCAGTGATGGGGTGTGTAACTATGGTATTGTAAAAATGTTGTCTGGATCTCATTTACATTTCTGAAGTGATGCAAATAAACTTAACTCAAAGATTTTCTCCTTTTATATGAATCTTTTCCTTTTGGTCAAATCAATATTAATGAATTTATGGACTCATCCAAAATATGGACTCATAGAATATCAAAGCTGTATCTTATACACCTTTCCAACTACAATGTCTAGTATGGTTCCTATTTATTTATTTATTTATTTATTGTAGTTGTAGATGGACTGCATGGCTTCATTTGATTTGTTTTAGTTTTATGTTTGTTTGTTTTGGTACTCAGGATTGAACTCAGGGGCACTCAACCACTGAGCCACATCCCCAATCCTATTTTGTATTTTATTTAGAGGCAGCGTCTCGCTGAGTTACTCAGGACCTCACTTTTGCTGAGGCTGGTTTTGAACTGTGATCCTCATGCCTCAGCCTCCCAGTGGCTGGAATTATAGGCCTGCACCACCACCCACAGCTTTATCCATTTACTTTTTTTATGTGGTGCTCAGGATTGAACCCCGTGTCCCACAAGTGCTAGCCAAGCAACTAAGCTACAGTCCCAGGGCCCAGTATGGTTCTTGGTAAGTAATTTATGCTCAGTAAATATTTGTCCAATGAAGTGGAAGTCAAATGTGTGGCCACCAAGGGGCCAAAAGGTCACCTTGCAGGGCACAACTGCCTTCTACTTCCACTTCCTTTGATGGTGGACCCTTTCATGTAAGCTGTGATCCTTCTTCATTCCTGCTTTATTGAAGTTTAACTGACAACGTTGCAGACATTCGGTTGACGGTGTGATTACTTGACGGACTCAAACATCGTGTCATAATCTCCTGACCTTTATTCCTTGTCTATTTTGGCTCACCTTCTTGGATCAAATATTGTCATTTTAATTATTTAAAAAAATTTCTACATTGCTTTATTTTATTGTCTTATATGTTCTAAATATGTTCCCTAGGGCTCCAGGTTTTTTTTTTCCATTTCTTTGTATTCCATCTGGGTTTATGCTCCAAGGGTTCATCGGTACTTTCTCCTGAGAGCCTGCTTCTGAGAGCCTCTGCATTGTGATTCTGGGGCTCAGCCATGATGCTGTATGAGGCCATAGACTCTTTTGTCTTGAACCAATTTATGGCCATTTTGTGCCATTGCTCTATGGGGTTGGTTTTTGTGTTGATGAGAATGATCCAGACTAGGAACGCTGGCAACCTTGCAGCAGTGATTTGTGAGGCACATGTACCATGACATCATCTCTCGTGCCAGATATTTGTGGGAAAATATGAACTGAATAGTTGAAATGAGAGTGCTGAAGAACCTCACTCATCCAGAATTTCCTCACTCCACACACTGAATGTACTTGTCCATTTTCTCATCAGCTAATTTCCATATTACAATTTTTCTATGAGAGACCTTTCTTTCCTTCCTTGAGTAAAGGGTATTTGGGCAGTTTTTATTCCAGTTTTTTGGTGTGTTTTTTTTTGCATGGCTTCAAAAAAGAATGTTTTTTTTCTACCCACTTCCTGTTTGCCTTTTGTAAAATGTTCATATACATGTATCTATGGGGAATTGCGAAGAGTGATGTGCTTTGTGTGGTAAACTCTGCCAGTGGCTGGGATGTAGCTCAGTGACAGAGGGAACTCTCAGCAGGTTCAGGCCCCATGCTGATACATAACTATCAGTTTGTTAAATATAGCTCCCTCATTGGTTTTTAATTTTCCTATTTTTTCTGACAAGCTATTATATTAATATTATTCACTGCAAACCAGGGAGAGTAGTCCTTGTGGCAGAGGTAACAGATAGAGTATCCCAATGCTTGCTCTACTCATGGAGTCCCAACTCTACATACTCTTGTACTTCTTTTTCTCCAGCCTGTGCTTTTTCTGACATGTTTTGATTCCATTACCTTGAAAGATGTTGGCGAGTATAGACACAAAGAGCAAAGTCATTGATGGGAAGGTCACAGCACCCACAGGTACTTTCCCAAAGCCTTTTCAGGGTTGCTCAACTTTCTACTGATTGTGAGTTACTTCTTATGCTGTGAGTTTTGGTAAATTGTGTCTTTTAAAGATCTGTTTCATGTCTTTTGTTACCTGGACTCTCTTCTTTGCAAGTGTTCTCAGCTCTCTTCATGCTAGGTGAGACAAGAAGCTGGATATTTCTGATTTTTCTTCCCCCAAATTGTGTAAGGCTCTGGTAAATATGTTGCACAGAGATTTAGCATTTATTTAGGAGAATGATCAGTATATTGACCAAAGTTTGCTTTCTTCTGACATTTTAATTGTCATGTAATGATTTTACATATTTATGAAGCACAATGTGGTAAGGAATTCAATGCATGCATAAAATGTGTACTAAACCACTCAGGATAAATGGCAAATTGAGTTCCTCTTACATTTACCATTTCTTGTGTTGAGCATGTTTCAACTTCTCCCTTCTAGTGTTTTAGAAAATACATAGTGAACAAGTATAAACTGTCATCACCTTGCTTGCTCTAGAAGTCTAGAATTTTCTCCTGTCTGAAGCATTATTCAACCTCTCTTGGCCCTCCCTCCTCCTTGCCTGTCAGCTAATCAGGGTCTCTATGCCACACTCTGCTCCTGTGACAGGAAAAGACGTTTCTTTTTCCAGCAGATTCTCTATTCCCAAGAGATGGGCTTAAAGTCAGGAGAATTCATCCTATTACTCCATCTCACGCCCTCTTCCGCGTTTCAAAGATTTAACCCCATGATACCCCAAGTCGAAGTTCTCTCCCATGACTCCCTCAGGAACCCCCTTTCTGCTCTTTTTCTACAAGGTTGACTCCTTTAGTTTCCACATCTAAGTGACATCATGCAGTGTTGGTCTTTCTGTGCCTGCTTATTTCTCTGCAGAGTGTCCCCGGTGTGCACTTTCATATTTTGTACATGACAGCTCTCTCTTCTTTCTAAAGGCTGGGTAATATTCCAGGCATTATCTACTAAATCACGGACCAGGACTAAGCAAGTATTCCTCACACCTCAATAGGATAAATAATACAAGCACACATAAGGAGGGGAAGAAATCATCATGTGGCAAGCCAAATGGTGACAGTTACTATTAAGGGGAAAAAAGCAACTGTGAATGAGAAGGTCAAGAGGGAGTCTGATTTTGTACAGGGTGTCCAGGCAAGACAGGACAATAAGTGGCATTTGAAAAGAGACCTCCAGGAAGACAGGATGTGCCTGGCTGGAGGTACGGCCAGTGAAAAGGCCCTGAGGAAGGTGCCTGATAAAAATGTTCAAATTCCCCAAGAGCAAGGAGAGTGTGACATGAGTTGGTATCAGAGAAGAATGAGGAACAAAGCAGCCTCCCACTTGTTACAGGTTCAAGATGCCAGGGGCTTCTGTCCAGGTGTTCCTGCCTTGGCCTTTTATTAAGCCGATTGACAAGGTGCCTGTGTGGATGGAAATGTAATCCTGGTTTATTTATTTCTCAGAGTCTCACTGAGTTGCAAGTAGCAGGTCACTGGGATTAGAGGCATAGGCCACCATGCCTAGTTCAGATGGAATATCCATTTAGGAAAAAAGTGTGAAGGGAATAATAGTCCACAAATTCAAAAAAGGAAAATTCACAAAGAACAAAAAAAATGAGCATTTTATAGGAAATATTCGAAGAGAATTTGTTTCTGTGTCATTCAATATTGATTTCATTGACTGATTTTTAAATGTGTATTGCATTTTTGAAATACAGATTACACACATTTAGGAGGTATTACTTGCAGTTTCTCTACATGTATACATTGTGTCCTGATGTTCTGACCCTCTGGAATATAAAGTGACTTTGGGAATATATTAAATCCAGGTCCCCCTTTTCTGAAACCTGCTCTCACCTTTATAGGAAGACACACAGTCCACCAAAACAATTTGTAAAAGGATGTAATTTCTTTATCAGACACACGTATCTATCTTTTTATAATAAGAGGACTCCTTTTCCATTTAATTCGCAGGATCTTTTGATGAGAAAATTTATACAATTTTGATGAAGTTCAATTTTTCCTTTTATAAATTAATCTTTCTTTCTATGGATCAGTACTTTGGATCACAAGAACCATTTGAGCTCAGAAAGTAATAGAGATGGTTCCTCAACTTACTTTTCTTTTCACTGAAGGATGATGGGAATGTGATGGCACTGAGTAGAAATATTTCATTGAATTTTGGATTTTTACCTCTTCCCAGGCCAGCACTTTGTGGCCCAGGGCCGAGTAGTGCCCAGTCAGTCAGACACAAGGTCAGCATGGCCAACACAGATCCCCTACAGCATACTCAGCCATGATGTCTGGTGGGTTGGGTGTGTAAATCCATGTGCGACTTATTGTGTCAGTTATTTTACTGCTCTGACTAAAGGAGCTGACCAGGACAATTGTAGAGGAGGAAAAGTTTACCTGAGGGCTCACATTTTCAGAGGTCTTGGTCCCTAGAAGGCCAGCTCCATTCCTTGACCCTGACGGTGAGGCTGAACATCACCATGGAGCGTATGGCAGAGGGAAAGAGCTCACATGGTGACCAGGAACCAGAGAGAGAGACTTCACCTGCCAGAAACAAATAGATACCCAAAGCCATGCCCCCAAATCCCACCTCCTCCATCCACACCCCACCACTTTAGTTACCACTCAGTTAATCCCTATCAGGGGATTAAATCACTGATTGGGTTAAGACTCTTACCACCCAATCATTTCTCTTCTGAACTTTCTTGCATTGTCTCACAGGTGAGCTTTTGGGGGACACCTCGCATCCAAACCATAACACCTATGACATTTGCAACTTATGATGGTTAATAGGAGGAGCAACTGTATACAGGAGCCAAAAGAGAAATGAGTGACCTTCCCTGAGAAGGTGTGTTTCTGTTTTTTCTGTGATCCTGCATTTTACATACACATTATTGTTTTGCTGAACAGGGGCCAGGCCCCTTCCACATGTCTGGCTGCTCTGGTACAACTGACCCTGGAGCACAGCTGAGCTGCCACTTTGGCTCAGCCTGCCTTCATGACACCCTGTGGCTACATGTGACATCCCACAACACCCCAACAGACTACAGCAGCTTGGGCTGCTCCACCACTGACCCTCTCAGATGTCTCTGTCTACAGCCTCTCTGGATGACTCCTCCCCTTTGCAGCTGCTTCACGTCTCCCCACTCCAATCCAGAGAACTGCCTTCCCTACCCATGAGCAGAAAATCTGGGTTGAGCCAGCTGGACACTGTGCCTATGCATGAGCCTGACCTTTTTATCTATACAACCGACCTTCCTCTAGCATTACTGGTCAGTCCATGTGTTCCTTCCCCTTATGCTGCAGCATGGGTCCTAATAGAGCTTCTTTCAGATGGCTCATTTTGCTTACTCATTATATCTGTGTCAAGTAAAGTAAGAAAAGGAGTTTGCTCAAGTGACACTAAAGGCTATTCACACTCCAATAGCCAGGAGCTGGAGCTAATAACACTTGGAGCAGCTAGTAGTAGCCAGTGAGCAATGTAGAACTCCTTTGAACTGCCAAGAGCTGCTACCTTGAGCCACTAGGGAGCAGTGAGGGGATTTGCTAATACTAATACCTGAGAGCTGCTGGTATTCAAAGCTCAGAGCTACTAACACTAAGAGAGCTGCTTTTCGCCTCTGTCATTCTCTCCAAATTGAACAAAAGAACCCTCGACCAATTGGTAACACTAATAATTAGTATGAGTAGCATTTTATGGGCTTTTAAATAAATCATTAGAGAACAGAAGACAGTGACCATGATTGCATTTCAAAATGTATTCAAAATCCCAATCTTTAACTTTTTTAATATATTAGGACTTTAATTGTACACATTTATGGGACAGAGTGTGTCATTTAGTATGTGTATACAGTATGTACTTATCATTCAGAGCATTTAACATTTTAATCTCCTTCAAAGTTTTTAAGTTTTTGACTAAAATATTAAAGTTGTACATATTAGGTGTGGTCTGATATTTCAATACATGCATATATTATGTACTGAACAAGTCAGGGTAATTAACATGTGTTTGGAGTCCCCAAGCTGCTCACTCCTAGTTGTACATAAAATGTATGTTAGGATATCAAGGACAATAGTCACCAGACTGTGCTGTAGGAAACTTGGACTTTTGGTACTGATTATCCACCTCCTACCCATCTTCACAGTCAGTTTTTAATTCCCATTAGCACAACATCAGGGATGCAGAAGGATGGTGTGGTTCATATTTGCTCTCATAACAACAGTGCCTCAAATTTCAACACTGAAGAAAGAGGAGTCCCAGTGACATAGCATGTGTGCTTCAGGGCATGTTGCCCTGTCCTGTGTTCTTTGCTCCACAGGTGGCATCAGTCTGGGAATGTGGCCACAGAAACAGCCCTTATGTGAGAGGAGCCCGTTCTCCTAAAAAGGGAAAAAAGGAGAAGCAGTAGAATCTCATAAGCCTCTTACAACTTTTCTCTTTTTCCTTTTATTGTTTTTCAACTTCTTAATCTCTAAGCTCATCATATCAGCACATGTTCTATCAACTAAAACAGGTCATTTGTTTTGTTGGTCAGGGTTGTCCAGAGAAAAATAACAAAGACGAGACAAGAGAGGGACTCACAGGATGATAGTTAGAGATGCAGGTATAGATAGAAGAGTGACCCACAAAAATCACAAAGGCTGAGTATTTTCATAATGACTCTATAATCGGGGGCCAGAAGAGCCAACCCTGTGACTCTATCCAAGAAGGTGAAAGCTGCAAACCATGGAGGTCAAGGGTGCAACCCCTGGTCCAAATAAAGGCTAACAAGACCCCCTAGGGCTGATGGTGCTGGTCCCACAGTCCAAAGACTGAAAAAATTAGAGTCTGAAATCTGGGGGTAGCAGCAGGAGAGAACATGCCCTGCTCCAGAAGGAAAACCCAACGAGAGTTTCCCCTTGTTCTCCCTGTCACATCCATCACCTTGACAATGGAGTTTCCCCCGACTACACACATGCAGGGTGGGTGGTCCTCACCCACCCCCTCACCCCCACACAGCTCTTCTCTGGAAACACACTCAGAAGTGATGGTCTACCAGTTTTTCAGGAATCCTTCCAAGCAATAAATTTCATATCCCAAGTTGATCATCAGGTTCTCCAACTCAAAAGGCACAAAGAAGGGACACTCAGTCCTATCATGTGAGGCACTGTCTAGACCCAGGTAGTGGGTGGGATGGTGCAGTCTTCCTGTAGACAACACAAGAGTGAAAACCAACTGTGAAATGGAAAACAGGTGAGGCCTTTCACACTCCTTCAAGCATCAAATGTTTACTAATTGTGTGTCTTGGATTTGCAATAAGGAGGATGAGAGGGAGAAATTACTTAATGCATCAAGAACCATCAGCTGCATTGATTTGCTAAGAGTGTGAAATAGTAGAAAAGAATCTAAAATCCTTCCTGGGCCTACTTGGAGCCATAATGAGCAGGTCAGACATGGCGCCCATGAGCCCAACACTGTAGAGCATGGTGGAATCAGGCTCTGTGACACCTACCTGGGTCCTGGGAAACATTCTTAGTTTCTGGTGGCATTTCATCTTCAATCATATCTTCAATCATATCTCCTTGAGGAAGAGCAAAAATTATTTTTAAAAAAATAAAAATTCTCAACAACAAAAGCAATCATATATTTTTGATGCCAAGACACCTACACAAGGATCATCCATACGGGAAAAAATAAGAGCAAAGAAAAGAAAAAAACAATGAGAACCCATGAGGGGAAATACACAAAGGCTGATCAAATTTGTACATTACTACACAGAATATGAAAAGACATTTCTGTGATATTTCATACTGAGAAGACAAATTGGGGTTTGTGTTTAATTTTTAATCAACACAATAATTGTTCAAAAACAGTAATTTTAGGTATTTATGGGGGTGAGATGTGAAGTTTCATTACATGTAAACATTCTGTAATGCTCTTATTGGGGTAAGTAGCATATCCATCACTTCAAACATTTATAATTTATTTATTAATAATGTTGTTTTGCTGAGATTATTGAAACGCTCCCTGTGGGTAGTTTAAAATATGCAACAAATTATTGGTAACTAGAGTTGCCCCTACTGTGTGACTGAATACCAAAACGGACACCATGCATGGAACAGTCACCTGGTACCTGGTGATCCACATTTCCCCCTCTCACTTCCCAGGCTCCAGTGACCACTATTCTACTCCATGCTTCTATGAGATTCAGCAGGCAAGTGCCAACTTGTTTAGGCAGAAGCTGAGCTACTGAGTCCACATCTGATCACCTAAAACCAGAACTGAGGTGGTGGAGGCCTTCAGAGTGGAGAAGGCCTTGGAATGCCTGTCCTTGACTCTGACACTGGACCACACTCTGTGCTCAGTCATGGAACCACCATGTGATGATCTGGAAATCCCACCTCTAGTATTGGTTTTAGTCAGCCTTTTCACTGCTGTGATCAAAAGACCTGACAAGGAACACATAGAGGAGGGAAAGTTGACTTGGGCAAGTTCATGTTTTCCAAGGTCTCAGTACATAGATGGATGACTCTGTTTCTCTGGTCCTGAGATGAGGCAGAACATCATGGCACAAGGGTTTAGAGAAGGAAAGCAGCTCAGGGCATGGCAATCAGGACGCAGAGAGAGCTCCACTCACTATGGCCAAAATATAAATCCCAAAGTTATGACCCCAGTGACTTCAAGCTTCCAGCCACACCCTACCTGCCCACAGTTACCACCCAGTAAATCCCTAGCAGTGTGTGAATGCACTGATTAGGACAAGGCTCTCATAACCGAACCATTTCACCTCTGAATGTCTGTGCTGTTTAACACATCAGCTTCTGGGACACACCTCATATCTAAACCATAACAGAATTCATGCAAAAAAGTGAATATCTCAAAGAGGCATCTGCACTTCTATATTTGTCACAGCATTCATTATTCAAAATAGCCAAGACATGGATTCTACCTAAGTACCCATCAACCGATGAATGGATAAAGAAAATACAGCACATATACACAATGGAACAGGATTCAGCCATAAAAACAGATGAAGTCCTGTCCTGTGCAACAAAATAGATGGGACTAGAGGTCACAATGTTAAGAGAAATTAATTTCAATTTCATGGAACTAAAGATTCGAATGGTAGTGAGCAGGGATGATGTGGATTAGGGGAGGGAAATTTGAGAAAACGCTGTCAGAGAATATATATTTCCATTACATAGGAGGAATATGTTCATGAGATCTGCACAACATAGTGACTACAGTTAATAACATTAAATCTTGAAAAGACCAAGAGTGGATATTGAGTGTGCTCACCACAAAAATGATAACTATGTTAAGAAATGTGTATGTTAATTAATGTTAATTAGCTATATTTAGTCATTCATAAATATATTATTCATATACATTGGAATATGTATTTATATTTCTATATTTAATTCCTACATATATATTTATATGTAGGAATATTCATCAAATACATATCAAATATATATTTATAATATATATCAAAACATCATGGCTTTTGCTATAAATAAATACAATTTTATCTGTCAATTAAAAAAAAAAGAGGGGTCCACCAATCAATTCTGGCAGCCTCAAGATCAATTGGGTATTAGTTTTTCTGGGCTGCCCTGACCTCCCCAATCATAATTTGCATTCAAACAAATCCCTGAAGGATACATATTTATATTGACTTTGGAAAAGTTCTGGTCTAGAACAGTGTTTCTCAAACTCCCCATGTTGACCTCTGTGCTAGGTAACTCTGTGGTGTGGCCTCCCATGCACTGTGGAATGCCCAGCAGCATCCCTGGCTTCAGCCCACCAGGTGCAGCACCAACTCTCCAGTTTACAAACCCTAAATATCTCCGGAGACATCACCCTGGTGGAGGACCACCGCCCTGGAGCAGAACCAGGAACATTCTGAGTCAAGCTCATTCTTACTCAAGTTGTAACTTTAGGCATATTGCTTAATTCTCTGAACCTCATTTCTGCAAAAGTAAAGTGGGTCCCTAATAGTACTAACTTCTTATAAAGTAGAATGTAGAAATTAAATTATACTTAAAATTAAATTAAATTATATTCCTTATAATGTACATGTAGAAATTAAATGAGATTACCCTTGTAATATTCTAACTTCAATCCAAGGTGCATGAAAATATAAAATATCTTATAATTATCAAAAGTTTCATAAATGAAGGAATCAATGAAAAATTTTTGCTCCAAGAATGAAACTTCTATATGCTTTGTAAAAAACCACAATGAAGCTAAGAGTTGTAGCTACTTATCACAAATTTTATTTAAAAAGTGAACACAGTTCTCTCCTTCTATGAAGTGGGAATAGCAATTTTCAAAAGATGTCAGGATCGGTGTCCCCTTTACAAGCCAGTGATTAGGAGTTCTGAGGAATCTAGCAAATTCAGATAACTCGGGCGTTAGAGAGAATTATAAGTAAGGATTGGGCAAAAGTATAAGGAGGTTAGACTTCTAGATGGAAGGGAAATTCATGGACAAAGAGTAATAAAGACCAGATTCACCTGATTTCTATTCTCATGTCTTGGTAACAGAGAACAATCAGGAATCTTTTTTTCTGCTCAGACCACTATCCCACAGGGACATCAGGTACTACTCAGGGGTTGGAGTTAACAAGAGGAACTATACTTCATGAGAAGAGATGGGGAGCTATAAATAGAGCCTGGATGCTATCCCTCAGAGAGGCGCTGGACAGAACAAGGTGGCTTCTTTTGGTGTCTGAGGTCTGTTTAAGGGACCAGGGCTTCACTCCTTCTGCTGCTTGTCCGTCTCCATCATCAACCAACCAGGGAGGAATCCAGACTTCCACCGAGTTCTTCTCTCTAGACACCCAGTCCAGGTGAGCCGGAGACACTGACAGGTACTGCAGGAAAGGGTCAGCAAGGATGGAACCTGACAAAATGGACCAGAGGTCACTTGAGAACCAAGCCAGCTCAGCCCAGAGCTCAGGGACTCTGTTTTTCCTTACTGGACTGATTTCAATTCATTCACTCTGTTAACAAGATAAGTGTCTTTTAGACTCTGCAGTGCATAGATCCTGTGGACAATTATGTGGTGAGCATAGAAGTCCAGTGGGGTGAGACTCATGAGTAAGTGGTAGGAAGCATTCCCATAGAATTAGACCATAGCCAAGGAGATTGTTAATAAGTAAGTGGGAGAAGGGAGTATCAGGTTGGGGGAGAAGTGCAGTGATGTGAGGGTATTATTTCTTTAATTTTTAACTTGGAGTATATTTGAGCCCGTTTTCCTTATTTGTTATTAGTATCTGACTACTGCTTAGCTATCTTACAACAACAGGTTTTGAGACACACATTGCACAGTATCTTCTCTCATATATGGCATTCACATGAAAAGAAGTTTTGATAGGTCAAAAGAACCAAAGGAACTTTACCTTATATCTCCTTTTTCTTCTGCTGAAATTGAATATATTTTGAGTCTGTTGTTCTTTCCTTTCTCTGAAATCCCAAATTGTTTGCTTGTATGGAAATTGTTGTCATTGCTGTCTGTCATTCTTTAAAAGGAAGAATTGGAGATTATCTCTAAGTTTGCTTTTTGCCATTTCTTTACTTAGGTATACAAATATTTGGGGAAAGGGGTATATAAACTTTGGTGAAATCTGTCAGCCAGGCATATTGCACTTTCTAAGTATAGAAAGTTCCTCTGCATGATTAGTAGCCATCAATTACTTCCTGTGTCTTTTGCCTTCTTCTTGCCTGTGTTTTTCCTGGTCACTGCCTTTCTGCCTTGGGTGATTACTTCTATTTGGATGAGCAACAATCATCTCTGAAATCCTGTGGAATGTATATTTTGTATTCAACTAAAGCTTGACTGAATCTTTCTCAGAGCTTACATTTTACACCTAAAAGCTTCATTATGTTTATGGAGTTTCCCTTTCTGTACAAAGGGTATGAATATTCATTATTATAGGTGAGGAGTAAGTGAGATAATACATGTAAAGTATGTAGCTCACATGCATGGTGAGACTCCTAAGGGGAGCTCTGAGAATATTTCAGTCACAGATGTGACTTAATTTCATTATTCTTGCCATTGTGTCTAGTGTCATAAGCACATCTGAATGCATTTGGGTTTATATAGGATGAGGTAATAATGTTGGATACTATTTCTTCCAGTGGTCCTAAGGAAGTACCTACTTTCATTATTTTATTTCCAGGGGTTTGCCAATGCAATGTTGACTCATGTTGATGGGATTACATTATTTCTACTTTAGATCTTTTCATTAAATTTTATTTTAAATTTTCATTTAATTTCATTTATTGCAGTTGTTTTGAATTCATTTATTTGTCTGCCATTCTTTTTATTCTGCAGACCTTTAACTTCAACATCTTTTCTATGTGTTCTAATTTTTTTAAACCTTTGTGAAAATAATGTAAGTGAACAAAGCAGGTAAGATCTTTGCTCATTTGCACCTTATATTATAATGACAAAGGAAGAGTGCAGGGGAATAAGTGCATCTGTGGTAGAACGTCCACAAGAGTACACCACAGGAAGAGGAGGATGGAGGGCCATGGCAGGTGCGGAATTGTATAGAGATTCATATACAGTGGGCAGACCTCAGAGCCAGGGCCCTTGCGCTCATGTATTCCAAACTGGAAATAATCTTTCTACATGCTGTTGAGTTCATTTTTCTTGTATTTTGTTGGGGATTTTTACATCTATGTTCATTAAGGATATAAGCTTTTAGTTTTCTTTTCTAGTACAGTTGGTGTCTTGCCTACATGTGACTATTATAACACAGGCATCTGAATCCTAAATAACTGAGAGATATTGAGAGGGATCCACAGGATGCCTTTTAAATCAAAATAATGCATGATTCCATGTGCATGATCTGTAAAGCTGCCAATCTCATGGATACATGGGACAGTGCGGTGTCTGGGAGGGCAGGAAGGAATGTGTGGGCTGATCTTAGAGGGTATCCAGTCAGTGTTATATAAGATCATTCATTTCCAGACACCTGCTGTGCAACACAGGGCCAGGCAGTAACAAATGACACTCTACACTTGAAGTCCTGCTATGAGGCTAGATCTCATGCTAATCGTTTTTACCACAGAAAACAATAAAAAAAAATTTGAAAAGGACACTCTGGTGATGGGTGTGCCTATAGCACTGATTGCATAAGAGGCACCAGGGCTCCGTGAGTCTGAACTCATCAGATTGTACATATTACATACACGCAGCTCTTCAGATATAACTACCCTTTAGTAAACGTTCTTAAAACAGAAGATAAGAACAACATGTGGATAAAGGACCCTCTGCATCTTGAAATCACAAACTTTCAGCAGTGTCAAGGAGGCCACCTCCTTCCTCCCTGTTCTCAAACTGGGTCCTTCCCCGATCTCCTCCTGTTTGTTCTGGTTGACAGCATCGCTTGGTTTTGAAAGAGCATCACCCACAGGACCTTTGCACTGCTCACTCCTCCAGACAGGCACACACCTCTGTATACAATCTCATCATTCCATCTTGAGATCTCTACTTAAATATCACCTTATTCACCTGTCTTGCCTGTGCCCCATAAATAATAGCACTTCCATCCACTCTTTTTACCTGTCAATGATTTCTTTATGACAATTATTACCATCTGACATGTTATAGGATCATTTCTTTCTTGAAATATTTTTAATGTTTGTATTAGTGCCTTACAGCTGTACATAACAATGAGGTTCATTTTGACATAATCACCCTTGCATGGAAAATAGTTTGTTCCATTTCAGTTCCTAGTCCCTTCTCCTTCCTTTTCACCTTGCTGGACCCTCGTCTATTTAGTGTTTTGTAAATTGCTACATTATAGAAATGTGGAATTCACCATATGTTTTTAATATTTTAACTGATAAAGTGCAACTCTATGTATTTAGGGGATGCCATGTGTGGTTTTAATACATGTAGACATTATATAAAGTTAAAATCTATCTGCTCAAATATGTATCATTTCTTTATGGTGAAAATTCTCAAAATCTTCCTTAAGCTCCTGATTTTTATTCATTTCCTTACATACTTGTATTTTTCTGCAAGAATATTTTATTTTAAAATCTTACTGCCTAGAAAGTGCAAGGATTATGGTTGTACCCAACTTATATCCCATACTTTCAAAAAAGTGTAGTTCATAAAACTGTAGGATCCATTGGTGAAAAGTGGACAGGGACTGGAATTCCTAATTAGAGATGGCATGGGGTATGCCTTAAAGGGAACCAGATAGAAAAATTAATGTTATTTTTCTCTTTCCCGGTGTCAATCAAAGCACATGGAAGCACAAAATGACACAAAAATTTCAGAATTTCTTCTTCTGGGAATTTCAGAGGAACCAGAACTGCAGCCCCTCATCTTTGGCCTTTTCTTCTCCATGTACCTGGTCACGGTCACAGGGAATCTGCTCATCATCCTGGCCACCATCTCAGACCCCCACCTGCACACGCCCATGTACTTCTTCCTCTCCAACCTGTCCTTTGTAGACATCTGCTTCACCTCCACCACAGTCCCAAAGATGCTGGTGAACATCCAGATGGAAAGTAAAGTCATTACCTATGCAGGCTGCATTATACAGATTTACTTTTTTGCATTATTTGTAGGGCTGGACAACTTCCTCCTGGCTGTGATGGCCTATGACCGGTTTGTGGCCATCTGCCATCCCCTGCACTACACTCTCATCATGAGCCCCAGGCTCTGTGGATTTCTGGTGCTGGCATCCTGGGTCACGAGTGCTCTCCATTCCTTATTGCACAGCTTAATGGTGTTGCGACTGTCCTTCGGCACAGGCTTGGAAATCCCCCACTTTTTCTGTGAACCTAATCAGGTGGTCCACCGAGCCTGCTCTGACACTTTCCTTAATGACCTGGTGATATATGTTGCAGCTGTGCTGCTGGCTGGTGGCCCCCTTGGTGGTATCCTTTACTCCTACTCCAAGATCGTGTCCTCCATCCGTGCAATCTCATCAGCTCAGGGCAAGTACAGAGCCTTCTCCACCTGTGCATCTCACCTCTCTGTGGTCTCCTTATTCTATTGCACACTCCTGGGCGTGTACCTTAGTTCTTCTATTGCCCAAAATGCACACTCAAGTGCCACAGCCTCTGTGATGTACACTGTGGTCACCCCCATGCTGAACCCCTTCATCTACAGTCTGAGGAACAAGGACATCAAGAGCGCTCTGAAAATACTCTTTGAGAAACTATAAAAGCTCCCATTATCCTGGACCTTCAGAACTACTGCTGATTGCAAGGTTTGAAGCCTCAGAGCAAGAAATTACAATATTTTGACCAGATTGTGAAATGAGACCTGTCTCCTATTTACTTTCTGGAATCTCTATTTCTTTGATTTAAACTTCTCCAAAAAAAATGTAAGGTATGTAAATCATCTTATGAGATTTCTGCTCTGACATCTACACAGCATTCACTGTTATTTGGTTGCACACTCCCTCAAATTTGTTTTCCATCATGGGTTGGGAAGATTGGGAAATCCCATTTATTTATGGGACAACATGAATTTCTGAAGAATAATTTCTTTTAAGGACATAGATCATCCCAAGATAACTTTGGTTTGACTGTGCCAAAATACTTTGCCATGTGCTGTGCTCCTCAGGTGGAAAAATCCCACACTTGATAGTGAAGTCATTTGCAAAGTTTTATCCTGGAGTAGAGGCCAGGATCAACAGTTTTATCTTGGGGGTCATCATTCCTTTGTGCCTCACTGTCCTTGGCTGCTCTTCCTAAGAATGTGAGTTTTTAACCAACTCATTTGTTTTGTAGCTGGCAGAAGCTTTTCTTCTCTTTATTGGGATTCTGTTTTCTTATGCAGCTTGGTGTCTGCTGTGTCTATCATTACCACAGGAAAAACCAGTTATGTAATCTCCATCTCCAAGAGAAGGCTGCAACAGAAAGTAAATGAGAAATAACAGGTTGATTTACCTCACTTCAGATTCAGAGAGGACCCTAAATGTGATGAGATAGACTTGTGCATTGCTTATTGTGTTGCTATGCAAATATGACTTTTCATACTGCAAACGTAATCACTGAAGAGTGGAAGAGTACTCTCCATGTGTAAGGGGTTTTTCTCACTGAATATCGGTGAGCAATACTTATTTTCCATTTCTACTTGAGATTTTCTAGTTTTTTGTAGAAAAAAAATGAATCCTTCTAAGTGTTCTAAGTGAGCTATCCACAACTTTCTGAATTTTTTTATAACTAAAGGGGTAGTAAATGAGCAATATCAATATCATCCATTATATATGACCTTCATACTCAAGAATCACTTCAATCATCATGACCAGAGCATAATATGCAAACAATCCTGGATTCTTGACCAGTGTTGTGATAGCAGGCCACAGCTCTCCTGCACAAACACGCATATACTTTTACTGAATCATGCTCAGAATAAGTCCTCCCATCTGGTCCCATTTGAATACAGCCATTACATGAAACTGTCAGTATTCAAGAATGTTTGTTATGCAACAATATCCAACCATCACAATAAACAAAGAAAACAGAACAGAGGGCATTTATAATAATCAGCTACTTCATTTTTTGGCTTTCAGTATAATCTTTAAAGACAACATTCTTTAACAGTTTATGCTAAAGGTCAGGTAACGACACAGTTACAGGTTGCAAGGATGAGCACTTGGACACCTGTGCTGGACTGTCATCTATCATATCTACCATCCACCAAGGAGCTCTTACCTAGGAAAGCTCTCTCTCATACACACACACACACACACACACACACACACAGAGAGAGAGAGAGAGAGAGAGAGAGAGAGAGAGAGATTCACTAACATGGTTCTCACCTTGCCTACTTGCTTGATGGAGGGCCCAAGAAACTTCTGTGAAGGGGAAAATACTTTCCAAATTATTTTCACAGGCCAGATGGTCTCTACAGTGACTCAGCACTGCCATGAGGGTGGCAGCTGTCATAGACAACACACAGATGAGCAGGTGTGACTGACTCCAAATAAAACTTTACTTATGGAGAGCAAAAGTTGGACTTGATTGCAAATCAAAACCACAGTGAGATGCACTTCATACCTCTTCAAATGAACATAGGAAAACTAATCAATGTGATTTCACTGACAGGTGGAATCTGAAAAAGCAGATCTCATGGAAGCTGAAAGTGATTAGCAAGGTCTGGACAGGAGAGGCAAGAGGGGTAAAGGGGAGAAGTTATTCAATGGATATGTTAGATGGCAGGAAGAATTCTGGTGTTCTGCTGTATACTAGGGTGATGAAAATTAATAATATATGTATTTTTAAGAAGCTAGAATAAAAGACTTTGATCTCATCACAAAGAAATGATACATATTGCAGGTGAAATATGCTAATTATCTTCATTAATCATTACACAAAGTCCACATTTATCCAATATCATATTGTATACCCCAAAATATATACAATAATGAGTCAATAACAATAAAATTAAAAATTTTAAAGTAATAATTTTTTTTAAAAGGAAAATAGCAATATTGGTGAACTAATAATTTGGAATCCTCATCCATTACTCCTGGAAATGTAAATGTTACAGCTACTGCAGAAAAGAGTTTGGCAACTTCTCAGGTTAGACATAGAAGTGTCGTATGACCTAGCAATTCCACCTTGTGTGTATACACACAATAGAAGGGAAAACAGGGTCTCAAAAGAGACTTGATCACCAAGGTCCATAGCAACAGTACTCACAGTAGCAAAAAGGTGAGAAAAAAAGGTGTCCATCAACAGACTCCTGCATAAGCACAACACTGTGTACTCAGGACAGAAGGTCAGTCAGCCAGGAGCAGAAAGGACTTTCTGATACATGCCACAGCCTTGGTGGATTTGGAGGCATCTAAGATCACCTGGGGAGTGTGTTGCTGTCATCTGCAGAAAACAAACCACCCTCCAAGTCAGAGTGTTTTCTTGTGGGCAAAACCTGGGCCCCTTCACTGCTGACCTCAAGGTTTGTGGCTCTGACCCAGCTGTGTTTGCTCCAGGTGCATCATCATTCTGGGAGGGTGGCTGAGGAAAAGGCCCCCACATGAGAGGAGCCCACCCTTCTAACACAGAGGAAGAGAAGGACGTGGCGGAATCTCCCAGGCCTCTTACAGCTTCATCCCATAGAGCAGGTCATGTCTGCCCACATCCTATCACCTGATGCAGGTCACTTTAGCATTAGGCTTCTCCAGAGGATGTGGACAGGTGACAGATGGAAACACAAGTTCAGATATGCCATGGACTCCCGTGATCACAGAGGCTGAGTGTTTCCACAATGGTGTCTCCAGCTGGAGAGTCAGAGAAGCCAATCATGTGACTCAGTCCAAGAAGCCAGAGGCCTCAGAGCCAGGGAGGTCAATGGTGCAGCAGCCAGACCAGGAGGAGAGACGCCAGGACCCAGAGAGCTGCTGGGGCCAGTGCTAGAGTCCAGAGGTCCAGAAACTGGAGTCGGATGTCTAGCAGCAGCAGCAGGAGAGAACACACCTGCTCCAGAGGGAAGAACCAGCAGGGAGCTTCCCCTTGTTCTGTCTTCCTGTTCAGTGCAGGGACAGACATCTGGATGGAGTTGCTCATGAGGAGGGAGAGTCAGCACTCTGTCCAGTGACTCAATGACAATCATCTCTGGAAACACTCTCCTAGTGCAGAGACAGAGAAATAAAACTTCCGGTTCTCCTAGCATCCCTTGGTGCACTCAAAGAGATACCCAAAATTATCCACCACTTGACCATGTCCAAAGTCCCACAAGAGGGATGTGCATTCATATTGGGCAAGACAGGGCCAAGAACCAAAGAAGTGGGTAGGGTTGGTCAGTCTCCTGCAGAAAATGGAGTAATATCTAGTCATAAATACAATTTTTCCATGGGGCGGAATCAGAGAGGGAAACATTTTATATTTCCAGTGGCATCAAAAGATTATGGATTATATTCTATGGATTTGAATGAGGAAGGTCAAGAAGCAAGGGAGAAATAATTTGATGCACCAAGAAACCAGGTTTATAGATTTTTCCAAGAGTGAAACATAGTAAAACTGCTTAAAGCTGGTGCGGTGGTGCATGCCTAGCAGCTCTGGAGGCTGAGACAGGAGGGTTGCAAGTTCAAAGCCAGCCTCATCAATCAAGAGTTCAAAGCCAGCTAAGTAACTCAGTAAGACCCTGTCTCTAAATAAAATATAAAATAGAGCTGGGAATGTGGCTCGGTGCTCAAGTGCCCCTGAGTTCAATCCCCAATAAAATAAATAAGTAAATAAATAAATAAGTCTGAAAACCCTTACTGTGCCTACAGGGAGCCATCATGAGTGGGCCAGGGATGGCACCTATGCGTCCAACACTGCACAGGAAGATGGACTCAGGACCTAAGCTGCCTGCCTGGGTCCTGGGAGGACATCCCCTCCACCACCCCTCCATGTATCCCAGGAGCAGCTCAATGCTGGACTCACTTCCTGTTCCAGGAAACCCTTATGATGTCACAGTGACCTGAGCCAATGAGGAGCAAGGTAATGGTCACAATGGCAGCTCTCTGTGGAGTATCTGCTGTGGGCAGGTCACTTCCCATGAGCATATGGTTTAGTTCACACAGAAACTCTATGAAGAAAGGGGCATTTTATAACTTTATATATGAGGAGCCAAGGTCAGTATGTTTGATTTCCTATCCTATCATGAAGGAAGTATAGAAGTAGCAAGAAGCATCAACATGTTTTGGCAAAATCTGAGCTACTGAGTCCACATCTGACCACATAAAATTGGAACAGAGCTGATGGAGGTGTTCATGGTACAGAAATCCTCAAAATGCCTAAACCTAATTCTTATTCCACATCATACCATCCATGATCCCAAGTGCGGTGCACAGACTAGGATAGGCTACATCAACATTGTTATTAAAAAATTCAGAGTCTCTGGGTGACCCTAGACCTTCCAAATCACAAATCATCTCGTATCCTCAACCTCTCCCTTGTGGACTTTTGTGCTAGATAATATCTTGTGATGTGGTGTCCTGTCTCAAACAGGGTGTGGAGCAGCATCCCTTGCTTCAGCATGCTAGGTTCAGTACCAACTCCCAAGCTATTACAATCCAAAGTTTCTCCAGACATTATCAAGTGTCTCCTGAAGGCATAATTACCCCTGGTGGAGCTCACTGACCTGGAGCAGAACTGGGAACATCTTGAAGGAGTTCCCACCAAAGCTCAACTCAGGGCAGATGGATCAGCATTTTGAGCCACATTTCCACAAAGGTAAAATGAGCCCCCAATAGTAATGAGTTATCATGGACACCTGTAAAAATTAAATGAGACTATAGTAGATTCCACCTTCAGTCCATGGTGCCTTAAAACATCAAGTGTACCTCTTAGTCATATCAAATGTTTCATAAAGGAAAGAGGAAATGACAATGCTTAATTTGTGATCCAAGCATGAACCTCCTAAGTGCTTTCTAGAAATGAAGCTAAGAGTTTTAGAAACTTCTCATGGTTTTATAATAAGTAAACACAAATCTCTCTCTTGATGAAAGGGAAAAGAAATTTTATGAAGACATCAGAAAATCAGGAGCTGTGTTCCCTCATAAGCCAGGGCTTTGGAGTTCCAAGTAATCCAGCAAAGTCAGGTATCTTGGACTTTGGGGGAAATTGTTAACTAAGGATTGGGCAAAACTGCTGAGGAGGTTAGACTTCTGGGGGGGCAGGAGACTTCATGGAGAAGGAGCAATAATGACTGGATCCCCCTGATTTCTAACCTTCTCTCATGAAAACAGAGAACAGGCAGGACAATTATCCTTTCTGCCCTGACCCAATATCCCAGAGGGACATCAGGTGCACAGGGGTTGCAGAAACAAGAGGAGATGTAGCTAATGAGTGGAGAGAGGGAACTATAAATTCACTGTTTTTGCTGTTGACTGTTTCCTCCATGCAGGACTAATTGACAATGGGGGAAGTTTAAAGTTTAGGGCCCAGCACTCAGTATCCAAAGTTAGGAAAAAGGAAGAAGTTCTGTCAATCTCCAGAACAGCAGAGTGGTTCCAGTTCACAGGAACTCATTATATATTTTATGAATAAATAGAAAAGTTATTTAAGTCTTCAAACAACCAGCAATGATGAGAAGGAACTGTTAATTTCCTCATGAGATCAGTACCTATGTTTTACATGTATTGAACTATTCCACGGTAACCAACAACTACGTAAAATTATTACATGTTATTCAAAAATTATAAAAATTGCTCAAGGCAATAGATATACTAACTATCCTAATTTGACAAATACACCATATATAATATATGTATATATTACACACACCTATATATAATTATCATATCTTACCTCATAAATTGGTACAATGATCATATTTTTTAAATAAAACATTTTTTAAAAAAATTTAACATCAGAAACATTGTTACAAAATAAAAAGCAAATGAAAAACTGGGGTAAATATGTAATGTGTGGTATGTTTTGGAAATCTTCCTCATCATAGCAACCATTTTCTATCTATATGTAGTTGAGAACATGATATAAGCCTCACATATGCAAAATAAACTTTACTTTAAAAAATAAAATTAAATCCAAACTATCAAACAGGTAGACACATATTGTTTCAAACCAATTATAACAAAAGACAACAAAAATGACCCCAGTGTGTGAACCACAGATTTAGAAGAACAAATGTGAGTGACTCATAAACATGAAAATGTGCTCCAGCTCATGAACGTACAAAGAAAATCACATTGAAATGTCAAGGCCAGCTGTGGAAACCTTACCTTGGTGTCTGCTATATTCCTAAGACTGCAGCACCCAGAGACAGAGCCCTTCTTTTGAAGACAGAATCTCAGAAGCAGGAGTTTGTATCAGAAGCGTCTACTTCCACTGAGCTTTACCACAATCATAGAGATTCTCTAGAGCTGACCTAACTTCAGGCCTGAGAGCGGGTTTACCCAGCGGTGGGCAGGAGCCTCTTCATCCTATCTGTGACTTCGAGCTTGTTGGCAAGTTATCAGAATCTTCTGCTTCCTCATAAAGGAGTGACTAGGAACTTTCGGAGACCATGAGTATAAGATGGTTCAGCAGTGCTAGCAAATACTGAGTTTAAAATATTTAATGGCATGTAATGATTGCATATGCTAATGTGTGCCATGTCAGCCCAGGCAGAGAGCATGCACTGATCAAATCAGGGTAATGAGCATTGCCATTCCACATCATTTCTTTATGCTTGTAGTCCTTGAACGACTCCCAGCTGGATCCTCATGATTTATAAAATAAAACCCTATCTCATCTATCTCCCTGGATTGTGCTTCCCGTTATCCAATCTACCATCTTCCCTGCCAACATTCCCAACCTCTAGGTATCTCTATTATAATTCAACACAGCTGTAGCTTAGATTCCATGGGGAAGAAAATACTTACGGAATTTCTGTGTGATTTCAAGGGACATCATACCCAAATCCTTCCATTTTTCTGCAAATACAGAATTCCATTTTTCCTCATGACTAGTATCCCACTGTGTCTGTGTACACCATGTTTTTCTTATCCCTCCATCCACCATTGGAATCAAGGCTGGTTCCACAATGAACAAGGGGAAGTGTCCTGATAAAATGGTGGAACCATTGTCTCTTCTCTGTTTTGATTTCATTTTCTCCATGTCGCTGTTACCTTCAAGGATGAGTGTCACTGAGTCTGGATTATTTTTCTATTTCAAAGTCTCTTCTTCAATCATTTATATTTTTCCAATTGAGACTCTATATTCAACCACCCCTGTCTGAATTGACACTCCATTCAACGAAAATTCACCCAGCTTTTCAGGCCATAACTTTATGAACATTTAATAGTACAAGAAAGACCCCAAAGGAAGTCCGGAGAAAAGAGTTGCTTTAAATTTTGTATAAGCAGAAATAGTCAAGGAGTGGATGGAGGAGGCCAGGCTCTCTGGCCCTCAGGGTCATTCACATTTCTCTCATGGCTATTGCAATGGCCCTTCACCGAGAAACTTCCTGAGGAGTGTCTCCAGGGCAACTTTCACACCCCTGACCCTCAGACTGTAGATGAAGGGACTCATCATGGGGGTGACCATGGTGCACATCACAGAGGCCTTCAGACTTGGCATGGAGGAGAGAGTGGCTGCAGAACTGAGATAGACTTCAAGGCCACTGCTACAATTTGAGCCTATGGGTCCCCCAAGGCCTCAGTGTGAAAGGTGAGTCTCCCAAGTTGGTGCTGTGAGATGTGGGTCCAAGTGTTCAGTCCCAGGTAATTAGGGGTGTGCCTTGAAAGGGAACAGGGGACCCCTGTCACTTCCTTTTCTGTTTTCACTCCTGCCCACAAGGTGAGCCATTTTGCTCTTCCAAATGCTCCCTGCCCTTAACGGTGTGACCTTTGTCACAGGTGCAAAACCATGGGGCCAACCCATCAGGGACAGGAACCCCTAAAACTATGAGCCCCAATAAACCCTTATCTTTATAAATGAATTTCCTCAGGCATTTGGTTAATGGAAAGTGAACTCATTCTGCCAGTGCCAAAGCACAAGGAGACCACCAAGAGGTGAGACCCACAAGGGAAAAGGCTTTGGTCTCTCCCCTGGAAGATGAGATTCTCAGGGTGGAGGTGAAAATCTCAAATAAGAGAGTCTCAGTAAGAGTCAAAATACATCGTGTGACTAAAACTAAGCACATTGATGTTACTGGTGAGGTTGTCTGAACTGGGAAGCTTGACTTTGGGAGGATCACAAAACTGTGGGATTTCCAAAGTTGTGTGGAAGTTAGAATGTGTTCACTGATGTAAAAGCCGTATTTCTAGGTTATGTTTCCATCTGTGCTGCCATCTCTCTTAACCTGGCGACAGAAGACGGGGCAATAACCATGGAAGGCTGGATCTCAGCGCTCCTTACTGTCCCAGGTCTGTTGATTCCATTAGCTAACTTTTTGCATTGACCTGGAAAACAAGCTTCTCGAGGTCTGCTGCACACCTCCACGGTCCCAGCCCGTCTAGAATGACGCAGAGACATTCACACCATGGGCTGGATGCAGCCTCTTTGGTTTGATTGTTTTCATTAGCAGAATGTTCATAAGGGTCCCTGGAAGTGCAGGAGGGCTAGAGACAGCATGCAACCATACGGAGGAGGAAAAAGAAGTCATGATCCCAAGGGGAAAAGGAAAAGGTGGACTTTCAGACTCCTGACAATCAGCTATATCAGATATCTACCACTTCTTTCCTGTAGAACCTTTAAACATTCCGAGATTAGTTGTTGATTAACACTCGGCAGTGGGAAAGGATGCAGAGATCCATGGGCCCTCCGCTCAGTCTCCACAGTGGTAACGTCGAGATCAACCATGGATCGCACCTCAGCCAGGATGTTAACACTGACTATGAGGAAATCAAGTCAGCTGCCCAACGGGATACCTGCGTGCCTGTGTTTCTCCTGACTCACTTCACAGTAGCTAAGGCCTGGAATCAGCCTAAGTGCCTATCACCTCCCTGATAAAGAAAATGGGGCAAACATACACAATGCAGTACTATTTGGCCACAAAAACAGTGAAATCTTGCCGGATGTGATAGGGCATGCCTCTAATCTCAGCAGCTCAGGGGCTGAGGCGGAAGGATCGCGAGTTCAAGGCCAGCCTCAGCAACTTAGCAAGGCTCTAAGCCACTCTATGAGACCCTGTCTTTAAATAAAATACAAAAAAAAGGCTGGGGGTGTCTGGCTCCATGGTTAAATGTCCCTGAGTTCAGTCCCTAATACCAAAAAACAAAAAATTAAAACTGAAATCCTTTCATTTCTAGCAACGTGCATGGAACAGTGAGCAGGTGAAATAAACCTAACAGAGAAAGACACATGCTGCATGTTCCCCAGAATAGGCTGAAGTCCAAAATAAACAGTCTACTTGAAACTAGAATAGCTACTGCTGAATGTTTGGAAGGGAGTGGGCAGAGGGCGGGTAACAGAGGCTGTATTCAAATAATGACACTGTGTGCATACGCAGTAACATGGGCACCCCAAACTGCTAGTCAGACACAAAAAGATCAAATCATTCCATCAACTCAGGGATACTGCATTCCCTCTGCAGCCACATCCACCTCCTTCCCTCCCCGGTGCCTGACCCCCAGGACCTCTCATCCATTCACATTTCTATCTCACTGTCCTGGAGAAATGCTGTCTAGAATATGAAATTACCTACTGAGAAAATGCTGGAGCCAGTGCCCTGGGGTCTGATTTTCCTGACTGCAGCAGGCACTGTGGACACCGAGCTGAGCAGAGGCAGGTCCTGATCATGAGCACACAGCCCATGGCTAGCTAGGAACAGGCTGGGTGTGAAGCCACATTGTCAGGACGAGTGTGGAGGGAGCCACACAGGAAGGAGACACAGAGAGATGAGAAGGTGTCACCACACTTTATTCAACTGTGCATTACGCACATAGCCTGGGTTGTCAAATGTGGGATTTTTCCCTTGGGAGTAAAACATATGTTCATTTTTAGTCCAATATTAGTAAAATCATTTGGTATAATTTATGTCACTTGAAATGAAATTATTCTTAAAAATTTGTCCTTTGGGCTAAATAAGAATTTCTAAGTATTTCTGATACAAAGATGAAAATTATTTTGGGAAAGTTAGAAAGCAGCACAATGGAGAGGAGAGGACTGGGTGTCAGAGAGTGGAGAGTACAATAAAGGGACACATGGAATGGAATTGCATGCAGAAGTTGAAATCAGGAAACAGAAACTTCAGGGATAAAATAGAAGGACCAAGTTCTGCTTCTACCTTCTGGTAAGACGCCAGTTTCTAGCTCTGAGGCTCTGAGCCCTGCAATCACGGGCACTTCTTCAGTCTCAGCACAACTGTTGCTTTCACAGTTTCTCTCTCACAGAGTCTTCTCAGAGCGCTCTTGATGTCCTTGTTCCTCAGACTGTAGATGAAGGGGTTCAGCATGGGCGTGACCACACTGTACATCACTGAGGCAGTTGCAGTGGAGTGTGAGTTTTGGGCCACAGCAGAACTGAGGTACACACCCAGGCTTGTACAATAAAATAAGGAGACCACGGAGAGGTGAGATGCACAGGTGGAGAAGGCTTTGTACTTGCCCTGAGCTGAAGAGATTGCACGGAGGGAGGAGAATATCTTGCAGTAAGAGTAAAGGATGCCAGTGAGGGGGCCACCAGCCAGCAAGACAGCAGCAAAATATATCACCACCTCATTGAGAAAGGTGTCAGAGCAGGCAAGATGGACCAGGTGATTAAGTTCACAGAAAAAGTGGGAGATTTCCAAATCTGTGCAGAAGGACAGTCTCAACATCATTAAACCTTGTAACAAGGAATGAAGAGCACTCATGATCCAAGACACCAGAACCAGCAATCCACATCGCCGGGAGTTCATGATGACCATGTAGTGCAGGGGGTAGCAGATGGCCACATACCGGTCATAGGCCATCACAGTCAGAAGATAGATGTCCAGTCCTGCAAAGAGTATGGAAAATTGCATCTGGGTGATGCAACCTGCATAGGTAATAACCTTGCTCTGTGCCTGGATGTTCACTAGCATCTTTGGGACAGTGTTGGAAGTGAAGCAGATGTCCACAAAGGACAGGTTGGAGAGGAAGAAGTACATGGGCGTGTGCAGGTGGGAGTCTGAGATGGTGGCCAGGATGATGATCAGGTTCCCTGTGACTGTGACCAGGTACATGGACAGGAAAAGGCCAAAGATGAGGGGCTGCAGTTCTGGGTCCTCTGAAAATCCCAGAAGAAGAAATTCTGTAATTTGCGTGTCATTTTCTGGACCCATTTAGTTGATGTAACTAAAAAAAAAAAGGATGAGGAAGGAACATGATATGATTATGCAATAGTACCCTGACATGCAGGCTATCGTTTATGTTCTACAGTCAACATGCAAATTTCTGTTTTTCATGTATGAATCTGCTCCCCTCCAGGGATCCCCTTGCCACTATGATTGAGAATTCCTATATCACTTTTAGCTTTTCCCCAGGAGTTTATTCAAAATCTTGAATTTTTTTCATGCATTGGAGGAATGCAATTTAGTTTTGATCATATTCCAGGAACTTTCTAGGTGATGAAAGAGCACAGCCAATAAATAAAGAAATGATTTAAAAAAAAAATTAAATGTTCCTAAGTCTGATGAGGGAGAAATAGCACAAGCCAATATATGAGGTAGAGAACTAATCATGTGGCATGCCAGAGGGTAACATAAATTGGAAGGGAAAATAAACGTAGCTGTGAGGAAGAAAGCAGAGAGGGAGTGCTCAGGCAAGACAAGCAGATAGGTGACACTTGCGAAGAGACCCCCAGGAAGAGGGGGAGGAAGCCACAAAATACCTGTAGAAGTGTGCTCCAGTGCAAAGGACCCGAGGAGGGTCAGACAGTCAGAGTCAACAAGGAGCCCATGTGACAAGCAGGATGAGCAAGAGAGAGGGACCCGAGCAGGTGTCAGAAGAACAGAGTGGCCTCGGTGCTGCTCAAGATGCAGGGAGACTGTCCAGACGTTGTTGTGTTCAACAACAATTTTAAGTTGTCTGCCAAGGCAGGTGGGAAGGCACCCTGGTTTTGATCTGGCCTCTGCACTTTGAGTTACCTCTTAGAATGTATTGAGTCCAGGTCCCCTTTCTGTTAATTCTCCTCTAACCCCTAAAGACACACACACACACACACACACACACACACACACACACACACACACTCCACATAAAGCTAAGCCATATGCTGGGTCTCCTGGGGCCAGGGCCGTGTTAATGCCATTCTCACCTCCAGCCACTCTGTTAGAAAGGAATGGACACCAGGAAAGCTGTCGATGCCAAATTATCTTTCTTCAAATACATGCACTAGTGGTACCCAGAAATTCCAGTTTGTGAATATTTCATACACATGAAAACCTGGAGTTCCCTTTCAGTGTGGCCATTTTGAACCCCTGGGCATAAAGTGATACAAAACATCAGGCAGACAGAGCAAGGCTCAGCGGTAGAGCACTTGCCTGGTGTGAAGGAGTCCCTGGGCTCATTCCCCAGGGCTGCAAAAGAAAAAAGAAAAGGAGAGAAAGAGAAAGGAAGGGATATAAAAACCTGCTGAAAAAACTGTGAAGTGGCTCTGAGCAGGAAGTAGGCTTGTAACCTCTGTGGTCCCCCAGAGGTGATGGGGAGAAAATGACTCCCTGTTCCTGACATTTCAAGTCCTGCCTGCCTTCTTGAATAAAGAAATAAAGAAAGTTTAAAAAGCAAAAGATCAACAAGTGTCTCAAAAGGCAAGTGTTATCACATATTTTTGGCACCATGACACCTGTACAATAAGCAGACATACAAAAACCAAGGGGAAAGGGAAGAAAGAAAGAATAAAAATAATATACAAAGGACAAGAAATTTTGCACATACTGATATGAAGTTTTCCTGGGCCATTCAATATCGATTTCATTTCATATGGTGTGGTGCATGCCTGTAATCCCACCTCTGGGTGAGGCTGGATTGGCTCTCAGATGACCTTAGGTACACATTATCGCCTTCCAGCTTCTCTGATGCTTTCTGTAGCTTTTCCTAGGCTCTCCAACTCACCTGGGTGGGTTCCAAATGGAAGGTCTCCTCATGGAACCAAATTCCTTCCTGGATGTTTGATGAGAGAGACAGAAGCTGTTTCAAGACAAGATATCAGGGAGGGGGCAAGCAGGGGGCAAGAGGACCAAGAATGCAAAAGCCAGCTTCAGCAAAAGGAAGGCACTAAGCAACCCAGTAAGACCTAGACTCTAAATAAAATACAAAATAGAAAATAGGGCTGGAAATGTGGCTCAGTGGTCAGGTGTCCCTTAGTTCAATCCCCAATACTAAAAAAAAGTGTCATAAATAGATAAAATTACCTTAAGTAAGGCAAGAAACTCAGAAGTGATAGATTGTTCACTAAATAAAAAGTAAAAATTTTTATTGCCAGATACACCCCTCCAAAACTCAAAGGAGAAACATCAAGTTAGAAAAATCCATTGAAATTCTGGTAACTGTAGAAAATGGACATTTGATAACAATAAGCTCGTCAAAATTCTGCTCCACCTCAGAAATAATAAGTGCCCATCCTTCACTCTGTGTCCCTCCTCAGCCAATGCATCTTATTGTTTTCCGCCTAATTAATTGCAAATGTCCTAGGATACATGCTCTACTTACACTGAAACCACTCTGAGCCTCCAAGCCCTCTTCTGATGGGGCTGCCTTTGCCCTCACCCCATGGTCATCAAGGACCTGCCTGGCATTGCTGAGCTCTCTGTTCACTCCTTTTTTTTTGCACAATAAATAAACACATCAATGAATTAATCAAATAATTCTGCAAACAACCTCAGCAACCTCTCAGCTCTGGGCAAGAGCATTTTCCCAGATTGGCTCTCAGGTGACCTTAGGTACTCCTTCTTGGCTTCCAGACTCTCTGATGCCTTCCTGCAGCACCTGCTGGGCTCTCAGACTCACTTGGGTGGGTTCTGCATGGAAGGTCTCCTCATGGATCCTGATTCCTCCCTGGATGTTTGGTGAGAGAGACAGAAGCTGTTTCAAGACATGATATCAGGAAGGGGTCAAGCAGAAGTCCCCAGCCAGATGCAGGACTCCAGAGGAAACAGCCACATCTCCTCCAATCCAAGGCTGCACAGGTTGGGGAATGAGGGCAGGGGAGATATTTAACAGCCAGGCTTTCTGCTCATTAGGCACATTTCCAACCCAAACACATCATTTCCCTGTAGGACGTTGCTATGCACCAAAGGAAATTTTTCTTACAAATTCTGTCTTCCCAATATATACAGGGTACATGTCATGAGAATAGTCTTTATTTCTCTTTCTCATGAAATCTTCTGCCTTCCAGAGATCTAGGCTCCTTTCACCTTATCCAAGACCACACCTAAAGTTTTCTCTGAAGTCTAAAGGGACAAGCCTGCCCTGTCTCATGGGTCCCTGAAGCCTGACTTCTGTTTGTGACACAGCCCCTGATATCTCCAGAAAATTTACTATTTCTTTTTTTTTCTTTTTTATTGTTGGTCGTTCAAAACATTACATCTTTCTTGATATATCATATTTCACAATTTGATTCAAAAGGGTTATGAACTTCCATTTTTACCCTGTATACAGATTGCTGAATCACATCAGTTACATCAGTTACATTTCCATTGATTTACACATTGCCATTCTAGTGTCTGATGAATTCTGCTCTCTATCCTATCCTCTATTATCCCCCCTCCCCTCCTCTCCCCTCCGCTCTTAAATTTACTATTTCTGTCTTCAACAAGGGGGTGATCTCTTGATGAAAAGCCAGACTACTATAATAGTTGGCATCATAAAACTCTAAAACAATTGAAATTGTCATGTTTATAATCTGAGTTAAGAGCTGTCACGTAAACCATGTATATATAGGACACTTGATAATTAAAAAACATATACTTAGATCTTTCTATGCACACTGCCTTGTGATTTACAACTTATAAGAATATCCTTTTATCAATTTTTAAATAAAAGTTCATTCCTGAATTGAACATTACTCTCCTATGTTCCTATATGAATACACAACCAGTGTAACATGAATGGGAAGTTATACTCCCTGTATGTATGTCAAAGTACATTCTATTGTCATATATAATTAAAAAGAACAAATAAAAAATAAAAGAGTAGTATTAGAATTTTAACAGAGGTGCCAGCAACACATCTGTGATCCCAGAGACTAGCCAGGCTGAGGAAGAAGAATTGTTGATTCAAGGGCAACCTGAAGAACTTACTGATGCTCTCAGCAACTTAGACTCTGTCTTCAAATTTAAAAATAAAATGGAATGGGATTTAACTCATGAAAGGTGCTCCTGTATTCAATTCCCAGTACCAAAAGAAAAATTTAAAAATTAACTATTTAAATGAATAAAATTTTTAAAAAAGAAAGTAGGGATTGGTTTTAAGTGTATAGATTACTTTGTCTAGTATGGGCATGTTAATAATGTCAATTATTCCAATCTACAAAAACCAAGTCTCCTTCCATTTATCTGCAAATTCTCTAATTTCCTTTACCAATCTTCAATAATTTTCACTGCATAGTTAACTTGGTTAATTTATAAGTATTTCATTTATTTGGGTTTTGTGGCAATATAAATGGAACTGTTTTTTTTTCTTTTTTAGCTAGTTGTATAGAAATGCCACTGGTTTTTGTATATTGATTTTGTATTCTGTGGCTTTGCAGAATTTATTATTTCTAACAGTTTAAGACATCTTTAGGGTTTTCTATGTATGTGATCATATTGTCTGCAAAATAGTAATATATTTAAATTTTCTTTCCAAAAGTTCATTCTTTGTGATCTGTTCTCATGACACATTCATACCTGGGGGGCTTTGAATGGTTAGGTGATCTGCCCAACTGGGCCCATAGAGAATTAGGAGCTCAACAAGTGAATTTTAGAGGAGACATAAATATTCAGTTCACTAATAGAATGGAAAGGCAACAAGGACAAGGACCAAGTGCCTGGAACATAATAGATGATCAATAAATATTTGGGCTCCACACACAGAAAATGAGAAATGTTTAAAGAGATGGGATACTAATCACCCGGGTTTGATCATTGTACATGATATACACATCTTGTATTATCACAGTACCTATAAATGTGTACAAAATAAGTTAACTAAATATAATCTTCAAAACATGTCATATGCAAAGGGGAATTTGATTTCTCCTTTTCCAGTTTGGATTCCCTTATTATTTCTTTGGTCTGCCTGCTTTTGCTCTGACTTCCAGTATTATGGTGAATAGGAATCAGTGGGCCCATTTTCTTAATCCAGATGTTAGAGAAAAGTTTCCATTCTTCCCCATTCAGTATGGTGTTATCTGTAGGTTTGTCATTGTAGTCTTTATTGTTGAGAAGTGTTCCTTCTTTACTGAAATTGTTGCACTTTACTGTAAAAGATGTGTTGGATTTTATGTTATTTCTGAATCTATCAATCTGACCTGACAGTTTTTGCCCTTCCTTCTGTTGGCAGGAGATTCTACATTTATTGATTTGATATGTTGAACCATCCTTGCCTTCCTGTGATAGGTTTCCCTGGAACATGCTCTAGAATCTTTTTGATGTACTGGTGGGCTTGGTTTGCTGGCATTTTTATTGAGGACTTTTGCATTTATCTTCATCATGGATATCACCCTGTCGTTTTCTGGGTCCTTTTATGGTCTTGACATGGGGGTAATGTTGACCTTATAGACTGGGGTTGGGTCTTTGATTTATTTTGGAAAGGTTTAAGAAGGCTTGCTACTAGCTCTTCAAATGTTTGGGAGAATTCAGAAGTGACATATGAATCTTCTCGGAGGGGAAATGTATTACAACTGACTCATTCTCCTCACTTCTTATCAGGCCATTCAGATTTTCTTCTATTTCAGATTTTCTATTTCTTCCTGTTTCAATCTTGCTGACATCTGTTTCACCTTCATCATGGTCCCAACGATGCTAGTGCACATCCAGGTGCACAGAAGGGTCATTATCTAGGTGTTCCATATCACTGGAGTATTTTATTTTTGTTTTTGCTTTTTTTTTTCAGTTTTGGAACACCTGGACAACTTAGGTATTATTGTCATAGCCTATGAGCACTTGGTAGCCACCTGCCACTCCCTGCACCACCCTGTCCTCATGAGCCCCAGGTGCTGTGCTTAACCTGCTCCTCAGTGTGCTGGGAGCCCTTCCTGAGAGTCTGACTGTGTGACAGCTTTTCTCCTGCACAGACGTGGACATCCTGCAATATTTCTCTGAACTGCTCAGGTGCTCATCTTTCCTGTTATGTGTCCTTCAACAATAACATTGTGACATGTGTCAAGGGCTTTTATCCTCTTGCTGGGATCCTTTTATCTAATGCACAAATGTGGCTTCTGTCCTGCGGATCTCAACAGCAGGAGGGGAGTATAAACCCCTTTCCACCTGTGGTGCTCATCTCTCAGTTGTCTCCCTGTTCTATAGAGCCTGCCTGGGGGTCTACCTCAGCTCCACATGGACACACGCCTCCTGGACAGGAGTGTTGGCCTCCATCCTGTACACCCTGGTCACTCCCATCATGAACTCCTTTATCTACAGCCTGTGGAACAGGGACATGAAGAGGGCCCTGGAAACACCTCTGTGCAGCCTTCTGACCTTAGGGTGACAGTGATACTGATGCTGTGCCTGTACAAGTGTGATCAAAGGTGATGATACGTGGTGCTTCATGGGGTGGACTCTGCCTTTCCTGGCTGGGCTCCAGTGCAGACACTTTGGTTACTGTGCTTATTGGCCTTTTCCAAATATTTTTTGAAGATGGTCTTCAAGTCTTTTGCCCATTTTGCATTTTTTTCCTCTTCAGTTTGTAGGAGGATGCAAATTCTTTACCAGGTATATGTGCATGTGTATATTTTGATCTTTAGTCAATTGCTTCCTTTTCCACTCCACTCATTGAATCATTAGAGGAGCAAACTTACACAATTTTGATAAAGTCCAATTTTTGTCATTTAAAAATATGTTTTCTGTCTTTATTGGTGCATTATAGTTATGCATAATATTGGGGTTCACTTGGACACAATCACATATGCATAGAATATAATCTGCTCCACTTCAGTCACCAGTACTCCATCTAGCACTCCTCCCTCTCCTGTTGCACTTCTCTGCTCTATTGGTCTTACTTCCATTTATTTATGTTATTTATAATTAGTGGTTTATAGATATACAGAAATTGAAATTCACTGTGGTATATTCATGTATATACATAGCATAGTTTAATTTTATTTCACCATTCCACCCTCTTCTTTCTCCCTCCAACCAGTTTCTCTCCTTCACTGATCTCCCTCCCATTTTCAGGGAATCCCCTCCCTCCCTTTTCCCTTATTTTGCTCTAGTTTTTGCATATGAGAGAGAGAAAATTCACTCTTGACATCTGGATCTTGCTTTTTTCATTTAGCCTGATGTTCTCTAGTTCATTCATTTGAGTAAAACTCCACTGTGTGTAAATACCACATTTTCTTTATCCATTCATCTGTTGACAGGCACCTAGGCTGGTTCTACAGATTGGCTAATGTGAATTATCCTGCTATAAACATTGATGTGGCCGTGTCATTGTAGTATACTTTGTAAAGAAATCAAAAGGATACAGAAGGAGTTGCAGAGGCAGAATGGCCTCTTGTCCAAGCTGACAGCTTTATTTATACCAATAGGTTACATTAGGTCACTGGCATCATTAGTACATTATTGTTCATTGTGTCCTTATGCAGGTTATAGAGTTAGCAACATTATGCAGCTTATTCCGCAGTTACATACTACAGTTGCAGTATGCAATGTTAGGAGCTCTGTGTAGCTCTCACGAAAGTCCATTGTTTAAAGTTACTGTTACATGGACAGGTTCTGGTGTAGTGGAGCTTGGTGAAACATTATGGTTGTGTAACAAGAGAGTTTCTTTACTCCCAGGAGCTGTGTGCCTGAAGTCAAGGTTGAGGCTGATAAGACTCTAGCACAGAGCCTCCTCGTAGAGGGCATTGCTACAGCACTTAGGCATCCTGTGTCTGCACAGAAACTTTCCCAGCAGCTCAGCATCATGTATTTTTGTACAGAAACTTTCACAGACACCAAACTTGCCACAGCCATAAAGTCATCAGAGACCACAATCCCAAACACAGAACTCTTACAATACTGATTTTATATCTTTTAGATATACACTAAGGAATAGGACAGCTGGATGGTGTGATGGTTCCATTCTTAGTTTTCTCAAGAATCTCCATACTTCTTTTCAGAGTGATTGTGCATACTTTACTCCCTCCAACAACATGTATCGTTACCCCACATCTTTTCCAGCATTTATTGTTTTTTATATTCTTGATACTTATCATTCTGATTGGAGTGAGAAGAAATCTCAATATAATTTAAATTTGCATTTCCCTGGTTGGTGGAGATATTGAGACTTTTTTCTTATATTTCTTGCCCATTTCTATTTATTCTTTTGAGAAACATCTGTTTAGTTCTTTTGCCCATTTATTAATTTAGTTATTTGGTGTTAAGTTTTTTGAGTTCTTTATATGTTGTGGATATTAATCCCTGGTCTGAGCTGCAAGTGGCCAAGATCTTCTCCCATTCTGTATATTCTATTGACAAAACTCTTTGTTTCCTTTGCTGTGCAAATGATTTTTAATTTGATTAAAATTCAATCTCACTTATTGATTCTTGGGAGGAGGGAGGAGGGAAGGGAAAAGGGAAATACAGGGGAGTGAAATTGGACAAATGCTATGGTTAAATTATGTGCATGTATGAATATGTAACAACAAATCCCACCTATGTACAGCTATAATGTACCAACATAAAATGTGGGAGAGCTGTCTTCTCTGCAATGCTTTGTCAAGGATCAGATGACTCCATCTATGGGTTTGTCTCTGTGTCTTCTCTTCACTGCCACTGGTCTTCATAACAGTTTTGGTGCCACTACTTTGCTCTTTTTATAATAACTATAAGAACAGTCAATGGTCAGGCAATCAGGGTAATGGGCCTCCATGAAGGTCGTCTTGACCAGGAAACTAATCTTTGGAAACACTAATGGGCCCCCTGAGGCTTTTTTCAAGTGTAAAGTCCATGAGACTTACCCTTGGGAACTTTCCAACTCCTTTTCCCCAGACTGGGGGAAAATGGAAGGCAAAGATGACGCTGATGGGAATTACTGTAAGGGTTAAAACTCAAAGGCTAAAGGACACAGACAATAGTTTTGGTATTTTTTCAATGACTGTTTAACATATATTTTGGTCAATGCTCAGACCAAAAACCATATTATCCCCTAGTCTAGCACACCAAAACTATTTTCCTGCTCTCAGGTCCCCTCCTGCATTGCAGGAGTTCTCTTCTGCTCTCACTCAAATAAATCCTACTCGGTTGATTCTTGCCTTCCATTTATTCTTTAAATTTGTGAGACAAGAACCCACAAGGAAATTGGCAAAGTCTGAAGTCTGCCCAAACCCCTCTATCAAGAGAATTGGGGAATCCAGTTTCATCTTGATAGGAAACAGAGAGATGAACAAAGTTAAGGGAATAATTCTATAAAAGGGGCTCATTCTGCTGATTCCCACATGCTTTCCTTTCCAAGGAGCAATTTATCCTGCCTGGGCTAAGTGGACAGAATATGTCACATTCCTCAGCAAACTATGTGTTATATGAAGGAGAAATACAGGCCCAAAATAATGTCAATAAGAGAAACTTAAGTTACTCTTAAGGGGGACATTTTGTAAGCCTTTTCACAAACCAGATCTTGAAACTCGGGGAGGTACAGGTAATACCTTCTAACCATGAATCTATAAGAATTTGTGGCTAAGTATCCAATTAGAACCTGTCAGCATGGGCCAAGGTAACCTAGAGTTGTCATGACAATAGGGACTTGTAAGTCTGATGTCTTCCTGCTGTCAATCAAATGCAAGAAGTGGACATGAGCAGGAATCTCTGGAAAGCTCTGTGGGATCCCCAATAAAACTGGAATGCAGGAGAGGCACTCTGTCCCTCTCCTCTCTGAGGGGACCCACTCTTCTCCTTTGAGAGTTTATTGAAGGATAGGAAAAGGGAAAGGGGACACTCTCATATAGGTTACCATTTTACTTGTAAAAATTCAAAGGTCATAGTGTGTATCCATATGTATACAGCTTGCAATTATCTATTCAGGCGGGTTACCATTTCCATCTTCCATTTTTTTGATAATACATTAAATTTGTGCATATTTACAGGGTATAGTTTCGTTTCTCAGTATATAACATGTGCCAGTAAAATCAGTGAGAGATTTCCATGCCCTTATCATTACTTTGTGTCTGGAACCTTGAAGCTCTGATCTTCTAGCTATTTATAAATTATATAATAGATTCTTAAAAGTCACAGGAGTCCCATGGTAATAGGAAACTAGCACATATTCTGTTTAACTGTGTTTGGGTGCCCATTTTTCCCTACTACCACTTCCAGCCTGGTTTTAATGCCCAGGTACAAGCCACAAACAAACATGTACACTGTGTATCCACCTGACCTGTTTGTTAAATAATTTAAGCACCATAAAGGGGTGAGTGGCTCAACTTTGCTTTGATAACAAACAACACATCAGATATCAACACTTCCATATAAAGAGAAGGGAGTCCCTACCACGTTGCATGTAAGCTGAAGGCTGTGTGGCTCTACCCCAGCCATGCTCTGCTCCATGTGCAGATGAGGAACCATTCTAGGCAAGAGGTGCTCATCAACCTAATAGAGAGAAAGATAGGGGAAGTGAAGACTCTCATGACTCCTCAGCAACGTGTGTCTCCCCACATTCTGTAAATTAATGTATGTCACATGTATCAGTCAGGGTTCTCCAGAGAAACCAAACCAGCAGAAGATGGACAGAGGGTAGATGGATGGACAGACGACTTACAGATAGAGATATGGCTAAAGAGACAGGATTGACTCACACAATTACAGAGGATGAGTATTTCTATGACTTCTGCAAGCTGGAGACCAGAGAAACAAATCAGGTTACTCAGTCCAAAGAGCTGGAACTCTCAGAACCAGACAGAAAAATAATTCAAGCCCCAGCCCTAAGGCTCAGAGCCCAAGAGCTTCAGAAGATTCTGGTGTGAGTCCCACATGCCAAATACTGAAGAAACGAAAGACTGATGTTTGACAGAAGCAGCAAGAGAGAATCAGCCCTATTTCCAGAGGAAGAACAGAAGAGTCTCCCCCTTCTTCCACTTTCCTGTCCCATCCTGGCCTCAGACATTTACATACTGTGGCTCACACTCAGGGCAGATCTTTCCCACTCAGTTTGCAGACCCAACAACACTCCTCTCTGGAAAGAGCCTTCCAGACACACTTGGAAGGAAATTACCCACCCTCAACATCCCTCAAGCCAATCAAGGTGGCACCCAAATTTAATCATCCACTCATCAGAGTCTAGAGGCCCTCTGGGGACATTCAGTTGGATAAGTTGAGACTCTGTCCAGGCCCAAAGCAGTTGGGTGGAGTG